>NW_020837956.1:535148-821538 GCF_003676395.1 Aethalodelphis obliquidens
ATATATATATATAAACTGAATCACTTTGCTATACATCTGAAACTAACATAGCATTGTACATCAACTATACTTCAATAAAAAAATAAAATAAAAGAGAGGCAAAGATGTTGAACTGACAACAGATCACAGGAGAAATATAAGAATATTTCTATAAGCCACCATAGTTTTCTGTAACTGCCAACAACATGCATGTCTCACTGATCCAAAGCCAGATCCCTTTAATCTCCTTCTCTTTATCAATGGACATCAAATGCAGATGGTTCTAAGAGGTCAGTGTAATATAGTGATTTAAGATCAGATTTCATAACATGCTCATTGACCTGAGGTATTAGGTTAGTTGAGTGCTGGTGAGAGTATTTTGGAAGACTTGGTCCCTTCTTTATATGACTCCTACCACCAATTCATTTACAATATATAACTATTTAGATCTAAGAAATAAAAATATACAGTTGACCCTTGAACAATGCGCGAGTTAGAGGCGCAACCCTCCACACAGTCAAAAATCCTTGTATAACATATAGTTGGCTCTCCTTATACACAGTTCCTCCATATCCACAGTTCCCCATCTGCAGTTTCAACCAACTGTGGACCATTTAGCACTGTAGTATTTACTACTGAAAGAAGTTAGTGTATAAGTGGACATGTGCAGCTGAAACCTGAGTTGTTCAAGAGTCAACTGTATTGTCAGGGCCTGGAGGTAGTGCAGGTGGGGGACATTAACATTCATAAACATCACAAAGATCCAGAGACTAAATGTTTCCTTCAGCATCTTAGAACTGATTCCTTCCTAGTGTCCCCAGGGATGGGTGTGAAGCTGATGGTCATCATATATCAGCGAATGTGCTCTATTCTCAGAAAACCAGAAGCTCGTTTTGTAGCACTTTAGCTTTCCATATTGAAAATGCTCAGGGAGAGTTTACTTAGATTGATCTTGGTGTTGGAAATCTTATAAGATAAATTGTCCCTAAGAGATTTCCTAGACCTTGAAGCTTGACCTTGGGAATCCACCTATCCAGGAAAAATGAGAAACAGCGACCCCTGTGCCACTTTTCCTGTGTTCACTATAGGCTCACTTTATCAGCTTTTCATTTCAGCAATAAAGTACACACAGTGTTAAGGAGAGTGTCCCCATGAGAGACACCACGCTTCAGGAATATCAGGTCCCTTACAGTCAACCTTTATCAGAGTGACCAATTTGAGGACTGCTAAATAAAACATGTTTGAAAGTTTCACCCTCGTAACATTGAAAGGAGAGGGTTTGTACCCAAGGGTCCTTATTTGTTTTATTCGGTCTACATCAGAAGCAGCTCCCCACCACAGACTGTTTTATATAGAAGATTGAGGAAATAAGTCAGTACTTTCATATTATTCCTATCTACATTAAAATACTTCAGCTGAGAGTTCATCTGCCATACAGACAAGTTCTGGAATGCAGCTGAGCTTTTCTCCTAGAAATCCATCTGGCAGGAGCTGAAAGGCAACCTCGCACTCTTTCCCCAATTCTCCAGATTTATAGAACATAATTGATAGAACTATAGCTCTCTCACCTGAGAGATTTCTTCCCATTGACTCGTTTATCACATGATCAAAGCCTTCCTGGGCTGTCAAACCTCCTCTTATTTCAGATATGCTTGTTGGAGGCTCTGCCTCTGTCATTTACCAAAATAGCTGTACAAGAAGCTCAATGCTGCAACAATTCTCCTATTCAGGGCTAAAGAGAATCATTCTAAACCCTATTTAGGGGATAAAGAATAAGTGTCTGTAATGTACCTTCAGTGGAACCAAAACTCATAGTAACCACCCCAAAGCTCTCTCCATGATAGGATACAAAATCCATGACATTATTTTTCATCAATCAAATAATCGTAAGTTTTACATCCCCTTTGCTACCATAAGCAAACTACCTTGCACCTCAGCACTTAAAGGATTAACAACAGATTCATGATGACATCCATACCATTCTGCAGGTCAGGATTAATTTTAAACTCTCTTGCAGTGAACCTTCTCAGCTGCTGCCCAGTGGCCCCTGCATAAAGCACCAACGTTTATCTTACTCTGGCTTGTCAGGTGACCATTTGCTTTTCCATCCTAGCTTATGATCTTCTCATTAGGGAGCTTGATCTGGATTTGAAACTGCTATCACTGGAAAAGAGAAGTGGCTAATTGCTTTTCATCAAAATGCCAGAGGGATGCAATAGGATTAAAAAGGTCGGAGTATTTTATTATTTCTCAATCATGGGAAGGATCAATAAACAGCTGTGAGTGGCCACTCTTCTGAAAGCATTTTTCCTGAAAAAAAATCACCATTGGGAACCAATGGAAAGTTTCTTCCTCTTTTGGAGAGGATAATGAGAACACTTGATTGAATCTTCCGTTCCCACAGTCTGGACATTCTGGTCATATAACCTATTTTTAAAAAGGTGTTAGTGGGAGAGTGAGTTTTTACATTTCTAGCTATGGCTTTATAAACCATCACATCTATCTTGTCAGAAGCTAAGGCAACTCAATATCCATGCCGTGGAAACGTAGGAGGCCCTGAACACTTTCGTTTCACCCTAACTGCCATGGTCCTAGTTCCAACTACTACAATCTGTCACCTGTACATAGCTCCGCCCCTCAGCAAGTCTCTCGTCCTTTATTCTGCAGTTAAATGCAGAATGCAAAGAGGACAAATCCAAAGCTGCCACTCCTCCACTCTAAACCCTTCACTGGCTCCCCATTTCCCTCAACAGAAAGTCCAAACTCTATAGAAGCCCTTCATGAACTAGCAGCTGCTTACTCAGCCTCATCTCTCCAACTCTCCCTACAGCTCAGTGAGTGATTTGTGATTCATTGGCTACCCTGGGCTCTCACCCTCCTCCAGAATCTTTGTGCATCTACTTCCCAGGTTGAAATACTCTTTTCACCTGCCCCCACCCTAGCCATCCATTTCCCTGACTAAACCTACTAAGTTTTCCATTCTTAACCTATCTCCAGAAAACTTTCCCTGTCACCCAATCGTCAGATGGCTAGATGACCTCCCTCCTTCTCTCATGACATCCTCTTTTTACTTTTATCATAGAAATGTACTGTGTTAAAGTAGTCTCCTTGTTCTCCAAACCATAAATCCAACAGGACAAGAATCAAGTCTATTTTTCTTCACCACTCTATTCTCATCACTTAGCAAACTACCTGACACAGTGTAGTAGACATTTTTTGCTCTGTAGCAAATTACCACAAATTTAGCTGTTTCATAAAACACACCCTTATTACCTCACAGTTTCTGCAGGGCAGAAGTCCTGGCATGACACACCTGAGTTCTCTGCTCAGGGTCTCACAAGACTGAAACCAAGATGTCGACTGGACTGTGTTATCATTTGGAGCTTGGAGGCTTCCAAGCTCATTCAAGTTGTCAGAATTTACTTTCTTGCAGTTGTGAGACTGAAGTCCTCATTTTCTTACTGGCTGTTGGTTGGGAGGTCGCTCCCAGATCCTATAGGCTTCCCTAAAGTCCTATCCACCTGTCTGTCTCATGTCATAGCTATTTTATTTCAAGGCCAGCCAGAGAATCTCCCTCCAGTCTGCTATCATGGACTCATATACAATGTAACATATTGTAGGAGGGACTATTCCATCACCTTTGCCATATAATGTAATCTAATCAAGTTAGTTACTATCCCTGGCACCCACAGGTTCCACCCAAACCCACAATTGGTCCCACCCAATCCCCTCAAGCAAAGGGGATTACAGAGGGTGTATACACCACTGACAGGTTTCATGGTCATCTTAGAATTCTTCCTACCACATACATACATACTTAATAATTACTTAATATATAATTACTAAATGAATCAATGAGATAAGAGAACTGAGTTCTAGCTGTAGTGTCATCACAAATATTGGGTAGGTTCCTTGATCTCTGTCTCATTTTTCCCCAATGAGGAATAATAGCAATAGAGAAAAATTAATCCCTGTATTACATACCTCCAATGAATTATTGGAGATATGAGAAAATATTAATCGCTATTATTTATTGTTCACTACATGTTAGACACTATACTAACACTATCTTACTTATTTCTCTTCAAAATGGGATTGAAGGGATACTAATATTATCATTATATTACAGATGAGAAAGTCGAGTCTGAGGGAATAGGATTTCACTTAATTGGGGTTCAAAGGTAGTGTTCTTCATCATCAAATATATGACTTTCGGGATATTAGGTGACATTCCTAAAGTCATATAGCTAGAAAGGAGTGAGGCCAAGCATTGTATCTGGATTATTCTAATTCTGAAATACGTGCTCTTAACTACTTGTCTATTATATATGATATGAAAAGGACTGTTATAGGAAAATAAGCTATCAATATTTTGATTATTAATTGATATGTACATGTGGCAAGTTAAGGTATACAGACTTTAGGGCAGCAGTCAGTAGATTATATCCATTAGGCCAATTCAGCCCCAATGCCTGCTTTAGTACAGCTTGGGAGCTAAGAATGCTTTTTATAGATGAATATCTGCAATTGATTTGATGATGAAGAACACTAATTTTGAACCCCCAATTCAGGGAAATCCTATTTCCCAAAGAAAAATTCCATTTATTAGTAGACTTGTATTACAAAAAGTTGTAATTGGTATTATAAATTCATCAGTGAAAAACTGTAGATTCTTTTCTTTCTGGTTATATAACTGCCTCTAATACGCTTGATTTTGCTTGTTGGCCCAAAAACATTTACCACCTGGTTCTTCACATAAAAATTCTACTGACCTCTGCCTTTGCATTATTCAACAGGTAATATGCATTGCTAGGCAAATTTGTTTGTCTGACCAAGTCTTTCCAAGTTAGGAAAGCAGCATAATGAAAATACCCCACATTAAAATGAAGACCTCCAAATAATTCCAGCACTGCATATTAAACTGCATTAGTGGCGTGGAGCACACCATCCCCTTTGAGACAGAGCTACCAAAGTTGTCCTCAATTGCTTCTGAGGAGTTAGCATAACCCAAAGCCAGGAACTGGCCTTCCAGTCCCTTTTCTCAAGCCCTTGAATCCCCTTTCTAGATACAGACTGCACTATTGCATAATCACTGAGAGAAACATAAAAGGCAGCAGAGGGCAGCCCATTCATATTCACGAGTGAGAATCTCTTCTACTCTGAGGATGTAGACCTTTCCCTGTGACCTCAGCAGATTCCTGAACATAACACCTTTATCATGACATTTACTACATCATGTTGTCTTTCAGGATGTCAAAGCACAACAAGAGGGTCAGCTTCCCGGGTGTCAGAGTAAACAGCTCCACTGCTGTAGCTTGAGGGCTAAAGTCCGCCACTCTCATCCCCGCAACCTCTCACTCCCCAGACATTTCAGCCTGCTCTGGCACCTACGATTTCATAGTAAACAGTCATTTCTTTGAGCTCAAGTAGCTTCCCTTCTTAGGAGGCAAATGTATCTGTGTCATGAATGTGTAAGTTGTCAACATCTTAGGATTTCTCGCCTGAGAGCTTTGTTCATACCATTCCCTGGGCACATCAAGTTTTATGAACACTTCAGAACTCAGCTCAACTCAGCTCAAAGGCAAACTGCTCCATGGAGTCATCCTTAAATTTCTGAGTAAAAAACCTAATTGTCCAGCCTCTCAACAATCACAGCACGTAAGGTGTACCCTTTGGATGAAGAGCGTCATATTATGTGTATATTATAATTATGTGTGTGTGTCATTTTGCATCCCTCTGAAAAAACCCTTGACCAGCTTCCCTTGGCAACAGGATTAAAATTCAAACTATTCCCCAGAACCCTCAGGGCCCAGCGGCTGACTTTGATACTTTTTGAAGTTTGCTTGCTACATGTTTGCTCCTACTTCCCAATGGTTGTATTTGCAGTTTGTCGCTACAAGAACACACTGGCCTCAGATGTTTGTGTGGCTGACACAAGTATTACCTCTGCCAAGAGACTTTCTTTGATCTGTTTTATTTTCTTTGTAGTGCTTCTCATTACCCATGATCCAGTTTATTTATTTATTTAGGAATGTGTTGCCTGAGTCTCCTAAGATAATATAATCTCCATGAGAGAAGGCATTCTGTCCATCTCAAGTACCAGTGTATCTGTAAGGCCTAGTCCTGTGCCTAGCACACACTTAATCTTTGAAAGAATCAACCAGCATCTCATTTTCATTGTTATTGCTTTTAATCTCCTTTAGGACAGGAACTTTATATATTTTTTCTCTTTTTTGCATTCCCCACAGGCCTCAAGAGCAAAGTGCATGCACCTAGTGCATAATCTATAACTGTGTATTGAATGTTGACTGTTGAACTAATTAATTGATCATTAACACTTCAGATTGAAATACTTTATTAACATCTTTCTTACAGACTTAGGTAGCTCAAGAGTGAGAGGATCATTTACTATTGTTTTGTCCACAGACACAGCCCTATGAGATCTTCATTATCTTTCTGGCAGTAAGACCTGCTCCCCAGAAAAATACCCAGAATTCATTATGCTCATCTTACCTGATCTTCACAGAAGTAAACCAGTCTATCAGAATGATAAAAAATATCATACAATTTTAGCGATACTTTGTATCTAGGTCATGAGGCTTTATGAATACAAAGCATTTAAAGCACAATCAAATATGCAATTTTTTAAAGTTTTAAAAAATACTCCTCCCCCAAACTGCAACAGAACGTCCATTTTTGAATTAATCACCTGTTTCTACAAGTCAGACTAGTCTATTTTTCTTTTGGAATACCTCCATACCCAAAAGAGACATGGCACTGGTCCTAACTATTTCCTTTTTCCTTTGAAGCCAGGTTATTCACTGAAGCCCGATATCTGTACTAAACATGCTACTAGAAGTGGTGTAGAGATTGACTGTAACCACACCCATCTTCAGGAAATTCTAAGAATGACCTGGTTTGAAACTGCTGAAGCTATCTCCTCTTGACCAATGGAATTTTCTGTTACACGCTGTGTTTCTGTTTTATATTTTTGAGTAGAGAGGTATTTTAAACAGGTTTACATACTCCTTAAGGATACAGAGTATGAACAACGTATGTGTTTGCAACCTCTACGAGGCCTAGATGGTAGTAAAGTGGAAAGAGTCAGTATGCTGGGAATAAGATAGTCTTGGACATGAGGCAATTCTAAAGACAAACCTGAACTGTACCACCTGATAGCCATGCGATCTGAGGAACATTAACTACTCAATCTCCATTTCTTCCATTATAAAAACCAAAGTTAAGTATGCTTATTTCATATTACAAATAGTTAACACAATAGTAACTGAAGGGAAACCTTCCTTTATGTAACGAATCTGACTTAATCACTTTCCCCTCCATCATAACATTATACTGAATGAAGAGTTCTAATGATGACACTGCCATGTATTGAGCTCTTACTGAGATGCCCAGCGCTGTTCTGTGTCACATACCACTCATAGTGTACCTACTTTGTTATACCATTTTTGTTCATGTATGTGTTTATTCTTTCTTAAACTTGAATTCCTTAAGGACAATTCCTTCACTTTTCTTCTCCATATCTAGCACAGTGAATGTAGTGGCAGTGGTTGTAATCACTTTCCTCTGGTTTCCTCAGTAAATATACCTAGATTAAGCTGTTTCTAGGTCAGTAGATGTATACCAGACTCCTTCCTTCCAATAAGATTCCATACTTTCATTTTCAGTGAGAAACGAGCTAAGGTGCATTGGTGACCTTTCTGTGTGAATCGACCTCGTGTATCTTCAGACCACAGATAACATTACTAGAGGAGAAATGAATGATAGAAAAATGTCCCTCTTTTTTAATGAGTCACTGGACTGCTGATCTGTTCTGTAATAGTAAAAGGCAAATTAGTGACTCACATCAAGTGGATGTTTTCTGTAGTCTCTGAATTTTGGATTCAGAAATTGCCAGTAGATTATACAAAAATGTCTAGAGGAAGGTAGGACAAGTATTAGTCATTTTGTCTGAAGCAGACAAAATGACTTTAAAGTAATTACGGATGTAAAAATGCACACTGTAGTTTTGAGGTTTCTAAACATCCAAACCCTCAAGAGGATGGGTGGTCTGACATCACACTGCTCTGCAGAATGGTGGTTATCTGAGCTGAACAGTATTACGCAGAAAGATGAACTGAAGTTCTGCTTCAAGTAGATTATTTCATGATGAATATGTTCTTGAAGAGGAAGTTGGAAACTAAGTACACACCTGATTGTGAGGAATTGCACTGCAAAAGAAGGCAGAAATACTAAGATATCTGGGAACTCATGCAGTCTGAGAAGATTTAAAAAACAAAAAAGAACCTTGGCAGCCATTGGAAAAGAGGTCATTGCTGTTCATCTACAGCATCAGTACAGCTATACCCACATTGTCAGGGTCCATCCTGCTTCCTTTTAAAGACACAGCTATTAGAGTTAATGTAGGAGCAGTACAAAAGAGTCATCTATTACCAACACATTCAGCATTTTTCTGAACTTACCCAATATAATATCTAATTAAGGTAGATGACTGCTGTTTGGAAAGAGTAGGGAATTTCTCTTATGAATCTTAAAGCCAGAAAGTTGAAGAGGAAGTACACTGGAGACTCTAAAAGGAGTTGTCCTGCCCCATAGCCTCACCTCCTTGTGTATTTATTTGCTTTATGCCCAGTTTTTACAGTGGTGATCTCTAGTCTAGGATGAAAACATCTGAGAAAAGCTTTAACCTCAATTATTTCTGAAGAATATATTGAAGTGGCAGGGACCAGCACACTGTTTTCCGCTCCTTGCTCTTAACATGAATCCTATCTTACTGCTTTCTTATCTTTTCCTCCAAATATTATCCCCTTTTTTCTTCTAAAATAGAATTAAAACTTCAATCTGCTTTGGAATTACCACCTGATGAACTCTCTTTAAAACCTGGATCATTCTTTTACTTTATATTTCCTCAAGATTGTACTCTTTCTTCATATCAAGGCATACCTCAAGTTTTTTCTTCCTTCATGGAATTTCCCATTTACTGCAGCTCATAGCTCTGCCTCTACTAAAACTCACAGTATTTAAAATCTGTGTGATCACTTAACAATAAGATTACATATTTTTACAGTACAACTTTATTCAATATATCCTTAATATATATTATAGAATATAGATTATATATAAGCAATAAGATTATGTATTTTACAGTATCATATACTTTTATTTAGTTTTGCTTTGAGTTTAGTTTTTTCATATAGTTACCATTTCATACTTTATATAGTTATTTTCCAGCAAAGACTATGGATTCAATTCTTTGTGCTTCCCACAATACGCTGACCCAAAACAGGTGCTAATTTAATGATTTCTGATTTGTTCATAGCATGAAATCCCTTTGTATGTTCTCCTATATTATATCTAGATTGCTAGTTTCAGGAAGGTAAAGACAGACATGATTACTTGTGATTCTATCACCCAGAGCACCTAGATGTCCAAAATAAAATTGGAAATATGGTTACTGACTGACTGGTAACATGGAGAGATAATGCAGAAAATAAAGAAGTTTGAAATCAGGAAATTTGAAACATCGTACAGAGGGCCATTGAGAAAATGTTTTATTCTGCTTAGTGGTGATTATGCTCTTCTCAAAATACAACATCAGACTGACTTGGGGAAATCATTTCAATTCTAATACCCATTTATTTAGAGTAAAAAGCAACTGATGAATGCTGCTTGTGTTCAGAGACCCTGGCAAATAAAATTACACAGGCCAAATTTACCCCTTTAGCCAACACTGGGGACCTTCCCCCTTTGGGAACTTCTCTACTAGCTTCCATGGCTCTTTGCATTGTAAGGAAATCCTAGTGATTGATGTTCTCTTAGGCCTCAGGCTTTCTCACCAGTCTTTAGCAGCACTTTCTAATACCTTTCTGAACATATGTTCTTCACTTAAATGGGTGTAAATATGTTAATTTTGAAAAATGTGTATCTAAATATGGGACAGATGGGCACATTGATGGTATTTTATGGGCAGGGCCTTCTCAGCAGTTGCCTTCCTATTGACCCATGCTTTATCTTCTTCATCTGTTTACCTGCCAGCATGTTGAAAGTGGAAATGTTGGTCAGTTTCAGAGAAAATACAAACAGGTTAATTTTTCTCTGGTTTTCTAGTTTCTCTGCCCTTATATAGGCAGATACTATTGGGCTGGCAGTGGTGTAGAGGAGCAAACACTGCTGTTGGGGCCAGAAGGCCTGCATTCAATCTTTGCTCCCAAAATTGTTAGCATCATGACCTTGAACAAGTAATTAAATCTCATTTCATTCTGTAAATGAGCCCTCTTTGTGTCAGATACTGTGTTAGATTCTCAGGATAGGGAAATGAGTACAAGACTGCCCAAACTTTCATTTGTATTTTTCTGTCTATTGGGGAACAAGACTGATTAACAGGCAATTAAAATATCCAACTCTATTTCATTGTTTTATATGAAATAATGCCAAAATATCCCTGTAAACTGTAAAGGATTATACAAATATAGGGTATTATTTTATTGTAGTTTATTCCATAGGCACACATAATTTCCAAAATTTAGAAATCTTGGATACCAAGACCTAAAATATCAAAGAAAAGTTTCTGATTAACAGATGACTTTCTGCATGTGAGTGTCAAGATAAAGACCTAACAGACTCTAATTTAAGTCATCATATTCACTAATAAGGCCCCCATCCTTGTGTAATTTTACAATTAGGGATTAGCTTTTAGGTAAGATTCCCTGCCTTGTTTACAAATGGCATGATATACAAATCTGTGCAATGAATTTTATAATTATTCCCAATATTCTCTGCCTCTCCTTCTGGAGTGATAACATTTCCCTGCCCCATTGATATCAGCCTTGGTTCTTGCTTTGGCCAATAAAATATGACAAGTGATGTACACCACTTCTGAGCAGTTGTTGAAGAGCCATTCTGTGTTCCATCATCTTTTTCACCCTGTGTCAAAACACCATCACCCAGGTGAAGAAATAAACACTCTACAGATAAATTAGCAGTATTAGTAAGTAGACTGAGGAAAGTGGTTTTAGAACCAACCAATATGAAATTTAGTTCCATTTCTAGATACCAGTAACACAAAGTAAGAAACAGAATTTTTTCTTAATGTTTCTAAACTCAAAAGGGAAAACTTTCGATCAGGAAGCTTATGCAAGCCTCATCCACCAGAGGGAAGACAGCAGAAGCAAAAAGTACTACAATCCTGCAGTCTTCAGAATGAAAATCACGATCACAGAAAGTTAGAAAAAATGAAAAGGCTGAGGATTATGTCCCAGATGAAGCAACAAGATAAAACCCCAGTAAAACAACTAAATGAAGTGGAGATAGGCAATCTTCTAGAAAAAGAATTCAGAATAATGATAGTGAAGGTGATCCAGGATCTCAGAAAAAGAATGGAGGCAAAGATTAAGATCCAAGATATGTTTAACAAAGACCTACAAGAACTAAAGAATAAACAGATGAACAATACAATAACTGAAATGAAAAATACACTAGAAGGAATCAATAGCAGAGTAAGTGAGGCAGAAGAACAGATAAGTGACCTGGAAGACATAATGATGGAAATCACTGCCATGGAAAAGAAGAAAAAAGAATGAAAAGAAATGAAGACAGCCTAAGAGACCTCTGGGAAAATATTAAATGCAACAATATAGGGGTTCCAGAAGGAGAAGAGAGAGAGAAAGGACCTGAGAAAATATTTGAAGAGATTATAGTCAAAAACTTCCCTGATATAGGAAAGGAAACAGTCAACCAAGTCCAGGAAGCACAGAGAGTCCCAGGCAGGATAAACTCAAGGAGAAACATGCTGAGACACATAGTAATCAAACTGACAAAAACTAAAGACAAAGAAAAAATATTAAAAGCAACAAGGGAAAAGAAACAAATAAGAGGGAACTCCCATGAGGTTATAAGCTGATTTCTCAGCAGAAAATCTGCAAGCCAGAAGAGAGTGGCATGATATATTTAAAGTGATGAAAGGGAAGAACATACAACCAAGAATACTCTACACAGCAAGACTCTCGTTCAGACTCAAAGAAATTAAAAGCTTCACAGAGAAGAAAAAGCTAAGAGAATTCAACACCACCAGACCAGCTTTGCAACAAATGCTAAAGGAACTCCTCTAGGTGGGAAAGAAACGAGCAACTTCAAAAAATAAAACAAGAAATAAAAACTTTGAACATATATAGACTGCCATATCAAAACATCATGGGAATAGCAAACCCCAAAACTGCAATAGATACACAAAAAAGAAAAAATCAACCCAAACACAACACTAAAAATGGTGATCAAACTGTAAGAGAACAAAAGATGAAGGTAAGAAAATAGACCTACAAAAACAAACCCCAAACAAATAAGAAAATGGTAATAGGAACATACATATCGATAATTACCTTAAATGTAAATGGATTAAATGCTCCAACCAAAAGAAATAGACTGGCTGAGTGGATACAAAAACAAGGCCCGTATATATATTGTTACAAGAGACCCACCTCAGACCTAGGGACACATACAGACTGAAAGTGAGGTAATGGAAGAAGGTAGTCCATGCAAATGGAAATCAAAAGAAAGCTGGACTCACAATACTCATATCAGACAAAATAAACTTTAAAATAAAGATTGTTATAAGAGACAAGGAAGGACCCTAAATAATGATTAAGGGATCAATCTAAGAAGAAGATATAACAACAGTAAATATATATGCACCCACCATAGGAGCACCTCAATATATAAGGCAAATACTAAGCCATAAAGGGAGAAATTGACAGTAACGCAGTAATGGTGGGGGACTTTAACACACCACTTTCATCAATGGAGAGATCATCCAGACAGAAAATCAATAAGGAAACAGGCCTTAAAAGACATATTAGACCACATGGACTTAATTGATATTTATAGAGCATTCCATCCAAAAGCAGCAGAATACACATTCTTCTCAAGTGCACACTGAACATTCTCTAGGGTTGATCACATGCTGGGCCACAATGCCAGCCTCAGTAAATTTAAGAAAATTGAAATCATATCAAGCATCTTTTCTGATCACAACACTATGAGACTAGAAATAAACTACTAGAAAAACACTATTAAAAAAAACAAACAAACATGTGAAGGCTAAACAATGTTACTAAACAAACAATGGATCACTGAAAAAAATCAAAGAGGAAAAAAAAAAAATACCTAGAGACAAATGAAAATGAAAGCACAATGATCCAAAACCTATGGGATGCAGCAAAAGCAGTTCTAAGAGGGAAGTTTATAGCAATCAAATTTTACCTCAGGAAAAAATAAAAATCTCAACAACCTAACCTTCCACCTAAAGCAAATAGAGAAAGAAGAACAAACAAAACCTAAAGTTAGTAGAAGGAAAGAAATCAAAGACCAGAGCAGAAATAAACAAAACAGAGACAAAGAAAACAATAGCAAAGACCAATGCAAATAAAAGGTAGTTCTTTGAAAAGATAAAATTGATAAACCTTTATTCTGACTCATCAAGAGAAAAAGAGAGAGGACTCAAATCAATAAAATTAGAAATGAAAAAGGAGGTTACAACTGACACCACAGAAATATAAATGATAAAAGACTACTACAAGCAACTGTATGCCAATAAAATGGACAACCTGGAAGAAATGGACAAATTCTTAGAAAGGTACAGTCTCTCAAGACTGAACCAGGAAAAAATAGATAATATAAACAGACCAAACACAAGCACTGAAATCGAAACTGTAATTTAAAAACTGCCAACAAAAGAAAGTCCAGGACCTGATGGCTTCACAGGCAAATTCTATCAAACATTTAGAGAAGAGCTAACACCTATCCATCTGAAATTCTTCCAAAAATTGCAGAGGAAGGAAACTCCCAAACTCATTCTATGAGGCCACGATCAACCTGATACCAAAACCAGACAAAGATACCACAGAAAAAGAAAATTACAGGCCATTATCATTGATGAACATAGAAGCAAAAATCCTCAACAAAATACTAGCAATCTGAATCCAACAATACATTAAAAGGATCATACACCATTAACAAGTGGGATTTATCCCAGGGATGTAAGGATTTCTCCATATCTGCAAATCAATATGAGATACACCATATCAAACTTAATAAAAACCATATGATCATCTCAATAGATGCAGAAAAAGCTTTTGACAAAATTCAGCACCATTTATGACAAAAACTTTCCAGAAAGTGGGCATAGAGGGAACATACCTCAACATAATAAAGGCCATATATGACAAACCTACAGCTAACCTCATTCTCAACAGTGAAAAGCTTAAAGCATTTCCTCCAAGATCAGGAACAAGACAAGGTTCCCCACTCTCACCACTTTTATTCAACATAGTTTTGGAAGTTCTAGCTATGGCAGTCAGAGAAGAAAAAAATAAAAGGAATCCAAATTAGAAAAGAGGAAGTTAAACTGTCATTGTTTGCAGATGACATGATACTATACATAGAGAATCCTGAAGATGCCACCAGAAAACTATTAGAGCTCATCGATGAATCTGGTAAAGTAGCAGGTTACAAAATTAATACAAAAAATCTGTTGCATTTCTCTATATTAACAACCAAAGATCAGAAAGAAAAATTCAAGAAATAATCCCATTTACCATCACATCAAAAAGAATAACTTACCTAGGAATAAACCTACCTACGGAGACAAAATATCTGTACTCCGAAAACTATAAGATGCTGACGAAAGAAAACGAAGAAGACACAAACAGATGGAAAGATACCGTGTTCATGGATTGGAAGAATCAATATTGTGAAAATGACTACACTACCCAACACAATCTACAGATTCAGTGCAAGCCCTATCAAATTATCAATGGCATTTTTCACTGAACTAGAACAAAAAATTTTACAATTTGTATGGAAACACAAAAGACCCTGAACTGCCAAAGCAATCTTGAGAAAGATAAACGGAGCTGGAGGAATCAGGTTCCCTGACTTCAGACTATACTACAAAGCTACAGTAATCAAGACAGTATGGTACTGACACAAAAATAGAAATATAGATCAATAGAACAGGATAGAAAGCCCAGAAATAAGCCCACGCACATATGGTCAATTAATCTATGACAAAGGAAGCAAGACTACACAATGGTGGAAAGACATTCTTTCACAAATAGTGCTGGGAAAGCTGGACAGCTACATGTAGAAAAATGAAATTAGGGGCTTCCCTGGTAGTGCAGTGGTTGAAAGTCCACCTGCCAATGCAGGGGACACGGGTTCATGCCCCGGTCCGGGAGGGTCCCGCATGCTGCGAAGCAGCTGGGCCCGTGAGCCACGGCTGCTGGGCCTGCACGTCCGGAGCCTGTGCTCCGCAACGGGAGAGGCCACAACAGTGAGAGGCCAGTGTACCGCAAAAAAAAAAAAAAAAATGAAATTAGATCATTCTTTAACACTGTATGTAAAAATAAGCTCAAAATGGATTAAAGACCTAAATGTGAGACCAGACACTATAAAACTCCTAGAGGAAAACCTAGGCAGAACACACTCTGACATAAATCTCAGAATCTTTTTCAATCCATCTCCCAGAATATGGGGAAAAAAACAAAAATAAACAAATGGGACCTAATTAAACTCAAAAGCTTTTGCACAGCAAAGGAAACCATAAACAAAATGAAAAATCCACCCACAAAATGGGAGAAATTATTTGCAAATGATGTGACTGACAAAGGATTAGTCTCCAAAATTTATAAATAGCTCATGAGGCTTAATGTCATCGAAACAAAAACCCAATCAAAAAATGGGCAGAAGACCTAAATAGACATTTCTCCAAAGAAGACATACAGATGGCCAAAAGGCACATGAAAAGATGTTCAACGTTGCTAATTATTAGAGAAATGCAAATCAAAACTACAATGAGGTATCACCTCACACTGGTCAGAATGGCCATCAAAAAATCTACAAACAATAAATGCTGGAGAGGGTGTGAAGAGAAGGGAACCCTCCTACACTGTTGGTCGGAATGTAAATTGGTACAACCACTATGGAGAACAGTATGGAGGTTCCTTAAAAAACTAAAAATAAAGCTACCATATGACACTGTAATCCCACTCCTGGGCATTTATCTGGAGAAAAACATGGTCTCAAAGGATACATGCAGCCCAATGTTCATTGCAGTACTGTTTACAATAGGCAAGGCATGGAAGCAACCTAAATGTCCATCGATGGAGGAATGGACAAAGAAGATGTGGTACATATATACAATGGAATATTACTCAGCCATAGAAAAGAATGAAATAATAGCATTTGCAGCAACATGGATGGACCTAGAGATTATCAGACTGAGTCAAGTATGTCAGACAGAGAAAGAGAAATACCATCATGATATCACCTATATGCAGAATCTAAAAAGGAATGAAACAAATGAACTTTTTTACAAAACAGAAACAGACTCACAGACTTAGAGAGCAAACTTATGGTTACCAGGGGTGAAGTATGGAGGGAAGGGACAGTTAGGGAGTTTGGGATTGACATTTATACACTGCTATATTTAAAATGGATAACCAACAAGGACCTA
Organism: Aethalodelphis obliquidens; assembly: GCF_003676395.1. Lineage (NCBI taxonomy): Eukaryota > Metazoa > Chordata > Mammalia > Artiodactyla > Delphinidae > Aethalodelphis > Aethalodelphis obliquidens. The sequence goes on from NW_020837956.1 coordinate 551,653, forward strand.
CTATATAGCACAGGGAACTGTGCTCAATGTTATGTGACAGCCTGGCTGGGAGAGGTGTTGGGGGGAGAATGGATACATGTATATGTATACATCTATATATGTATGTTTACATGTCGAGTCGCTTTGCTGTGCACCTGAAGCCATCACAACATTGTTAACTGGCTATACTCCAATATAAAATAAAAAGTTTAAAAAAGGAAAAAGTAAATAAAAAACAAAAAGGAAAACTTTCAACATCTCAGGATTAAATATAAGATTTTTAAATGTTTAATAGATGCCCTTTGACAAATTAAAGGTGTTTGCTTCTCTTCTATTCCTAGTTTGAGGGTTGTTTTCTTAAATTGTGAATTGATGTAGCATTTATTAAATGTTTTTTCTGTATATATTAAAATGAATTATGTGATTTTTCTCCTTCATTCATTAATGTGGTAAATTACATTGACTGATTTTGAGATGTCAAACCAACCAGCTTAAACATTTGGAAACTCTTATGAAGAAGGTTCTATTATTATGTCTGTTTCACATAGGAAGAAATTGAGGCACAGAGATACCAGTGACTGGTCTGAAGTCACACAGCTGGTTAGTAGTGAAGCCAGAATTTGAACTCAAACAGCCTGACTCCAGAGGTCCTGCACTTATCCCTGGAGTTTACTACTACTTATAGGCCTGGCAGCTCATCAATTTTTATTCAATCACAAGAAAGATGGAGTTATGTCCATAAACTAGCTACAGAAAATCTATTCATAAATCTGAAAAAATACATGGTAAAAGTACAATATAAATTGGAAAAATGCAAGATCTACTAAAACTAAATCTAATAATAGCCTCACCTCCCTACATATTTTAGTTGACATATTAAGAAGCTAGTATATCCTTTGGGCTTGCAATATGACAAAATGGAAGATATGTGAATATTTTAAATATAAATGAATATCAAAGACATATTATTGGTGTTTTAGTTATCTACTGCTATATGAAAATTATTCTAAAATTAGTGGCTTAAACAACAAACATTTACTGTCTAATAGTTTCTGTGGGTCAGGAATTCAAGAGGGGCCTGCTCCAGGAGTCTGGGTCAGGGTTCCAACTGAAGTAGGAGTCATCTGAAAGCTTGACTGGGAACAGAGGATTGGCTCCCAAGACGGCCTCAGCCACATGACTGTTGACAAGAGGCCTCCATTTCTGGCTACATGGGCCTCTCCATAGGGCTGCTTGAATGTCCTCATAATAAGGCAGCTGACCTTCCCCTGAGAAAGTGATCCAAAACGAAGAGCACCCAAGATAGAAGCCACTGTGTTGTTTTTCTGCCCCAGTCTCCACACATCATAACTTCTGCTTTAGTTTGTTCATTAGAAGCATCACTAACTCCAGCCTATACTCAAGGGAGCCTCCATCTCTTGAAGGGAGGAGTACCCAAGGTTCTGATATATTTTAAAAACCCCACAGTGGGTAAATGCTTAATTCCAAAATAACCCATTTGTTTTAGCCCTCTCAACTCATTTCCATTATTGTCATTGAGAAATATGTCTCTTGGTCACTCACACATGAGGGAGTCAGCTGCTAAGAGTTTAATAGCACTTTGGTTCGTTAATTTTTTTAATTTGGTATTTGGTATTTTTTAGAGAATTATGGGAGAAAGGAAATTTGGATCTATTTGAGACTTAGCATAGAAAGCAGTTAATGTTTAAATAAAGGATTGGGGTATTAATTTCTTATTTCGTTCTCAGTCCAATTTTATTTTTCTCAACTACAATAAAAAATTACCAATTTACGAGAGAAAACTCTAGCCTTTATCAACCACTGAAAATGTAAACCTTTCCCTAATTCAACCCCACCTGAGATAAGTTGCTTGCATCAGTTGGCAAGTATTATTTTTACTTGAGGAAAATATCCATTTTTCAAACCAAAAACTATTTTTCAAAGGGATATTAGATTGAAAAAAGAGAGGAAGTGCAATTTTCAATCTGTGAAAATTACCTGTCATTGGTATGAAGAGAGATGATGTTTGAACAGAAAACATTTCAACATTTTCCCCAGGTGGGGAAAATTTTCTCCCATCCTATCCTTTAAACACTTAACCCACATCAAGAACTTTAATCCACATCAAGAACTTTAATCAGCTAGGAAGTAATCTCTAATCTAGCCTAGACTCATTTTAAGACATGCAGACTTTGTCATCAGCTTTCTCTTGAAAGTTAATAATGTTGATAGCACCTGTCCTCAATTAAATAGGTAGTTGATGTTTGCTCCTGTCAAAGGAAGGAAACATTCTTTTACATTGTTCATGGCTATGTGTTGTTTTGACCTTTCTTTGGGAATTTCAACTACCCATTTGAGTGAGGAAAAGGGAACCCTCCTACACTGTTGGTGGGAATGTAAATTGGTACAGAGCCACTATGGAGAACAGTATGGAGGTTCCTTAAAAATCTAAAAATAGAGCTACCATATGATCCTGCAATCCCACTTCTGGGCATATATTCAGAGGAAACCATCATTTGAAAAGATACATGCACCCCAATGTTCACTGAAGCACTGTTCACAATAGCCAAGACATGGAAGCAACCTAAATGTCCATTGACAGATGAATGGATAAAGAAGATGTGGTACATATATACAAAGGAATATTACTCAGCCATAAAAAAGAATGAAATAATGCAATTTGTAGCAATATGGATGGACCTAGAGATTATCATACTAAGTGAAGTAAGTCAAAGAGAAGTATCATATGACATTGCTTATATGTAGAATTTTTTTAAATGATGCAAATGAACGTATATACAAAACAGAAACAGACTCACAGATGTAGAAAACAAACTCTTGGTTACCAAAGAGGAAAGGCAGAGGAGAGGGATAAATTAGGAGACTGGGATTAACATATATACACCACTATATATAAAATAGTCGACAAGGACCTACTGTATAGCACAGGGAACTCTACTCAGTACTCTGTAATAACCTATATGGGAAAAGAATCTGAAAAAGAATAGATATACGTGTATCTATAACTGAATCACTTTGCCATACACCTGAAACACAACATTGTAAAACAACTGTACTCCATTATAAAAAAAAACAGTTTCCTTGAAAAATCCTAAATCCTAAGTATGCTAGAAATTTTGAGAATGAAAAAGTAAATATCTTATTAAATATACCTAGTTATAATAAGAAGTAAATGGTGAAAAAAGATGTTAAGGATGAATGAATGCCCAGCTCATTCAGTTTTTAGAGTTTTCATTCAAATCAGACCAAGTTGGTGGCTAAGGTTTAGGAAACAAAATCTGACCAAAATCTAAGTGATTGAAGTGAAACACCTGTCATTCTCTCTCTATTGTGGCTTAAAGGAAAAAATGCCTGGAGCAAAAGCTATTCTTAGCTTCACTGTGGGCCAGAGTAGAGTCAATGACAGATTCCTGTTATGAATTTCTGAAGTGTCACAAGAACATCTTAGACAAATAAATTTGAGAAAAAAAATATTTTTTTTTCTTCTACAGCATCTTTATGTGTCAGTTTGTTCCCATCTTGAAAGTAATGGAATGACATCAGTATCACATTTCTTCTGTTGCTTCACCTTTTGCTCTGTGTCATTAATATCTATAAGAAACACTACTTTAAATACAGAAAGCTTCAGAGAAGATGCTCCTTGACTAAGCACATAATAGCAGACCTGGGTTTCTAGTTACCCAGCTAACCAATACAGTTTTGGGGGGAAGAAGGTTCGAGGGTTCTACTGGCATTTAATGGGTAAAGGCTAGAGAGTCTTATATTTCTGAAATTCACCAGAGAGTCCCATACAAAGTACGGTAAAGCATTCTGTATGGCTTTTGAATTTCCAAACAGCCACATAAGTGAAAAACCTGTTTATAATTATCAGAGCCCAGAATCTAAGTCCATTTTACATAGACACAAGATAACTTTCACAAAGTTTTAATTACACACTGAATTTTCCAAGATTTCATCTACATTATAAGTCAAGGGGAAAATTATGCTGTTTTGTTCATAAGCGTATCAAGAGTTTCACTCTTGGAAGAACTTGTGTCCTTGACTACAATGCTGCTCACAGTACACAAGTTGCCTACACATCTGTGTCAACGTTCATGTGAAGCTGTGGCATTCAGTGATTCTAAGGTTAATTATAGGTACAAGCAGCTGGCTACGTTAAGCTTCTAGTGTGGTAGTACCTGGGTGTTTAGACAAAGAAATAATGTGCTGGTTATTATTTTTAGTTTAAATTACTTTCCTTTTATCTTTTATTTCATTACAGTTAGGGATTTATTTTTACTTTTTTGAAAGAGATATTATGAATAGAATTTCAAGATAGTATAGGGAGGTTCAAAATATTTGTTATAAAAAATGAGGTTGAATCAAGGAATGAAAACCACTGATGAAGAAGCTAAGAATTTGACTTTAATTCCATTTAAATCCACCTGGATTTAAATCCTTACTCTACGATGTGTTAAGTGATATGTCCTACGGAAATGTTCTTAACTTCAGTGACCCTCTCTGCCATCATCTCTAAAACACAGATAATACAGACCTCAAAAAGTTGTGACAAGACACTGAATGTTGAGTCCTGGCTTCAAACTGAGTATTTAAAAGAAGTGGTAACCCTGATTTTGTGTCCCTTGATGGGATTTAGCATTTGTCTATTCACTCCATGGTTCAGCTAAAGAAGTCAAAACAAGTCACCTAAGTCTACAATTGCACAGCCACTCATTCAGGTCTCTATTACAATCTAAGAAATTCTGACTCATTTGGTCTAGATGGGAGTCTGGGCACAAGTATCTACTAAAAATTCTTCCCAGGTGATATAATGAGCAGTCAGGTTTGAGAGCCACCTCACCAAACCTACCCAACTGACTGGAAGAGCAGAAAACAGTAAACAATCTGCAGACATAGGATCACATGGTTGAAAGTACAGCATCTACAGATGTAATGAAATAATAAACTCAAGAACATTCATATCTATTCCAATTGTATGGAGGATGATGGTAAGTTATTCTCCATTCTAGCTTCTTCAAACATTTAGGTGAGGAAACAAATTAATTTTTGGAAAGCTCCCTTAGTAACTGATATATTATACTACATGAGATGGTGTCCACTGGCTTCCATTCTGGTGTACTGGGGTATTTATTAGCTGCAATTTGATTAAATTTCATTTCAATATAATCTCATAAAATCCCTCAAGCAATTCCCTCCTTTCATCTTTGCTAAATTCAAGTTACCTTATATATTTTAAAATCTTTTTTCCTGTTCTTAAGCAAAGTGGCTTCCTAAAGTTTACAATTTAAGCATACATACATACATATATACACATATATATATACACACACAGACACAGACACACACCAATATATATGTATGAATATATTCGCTTCTGAAAATACTCTTAAGAGTTGATTTCTTAGCCAGCAAGGATTAAAGGTCAACATTTCATTCCCAAATCCTTTCCTCTCAAGGTAATTTAAATGACAAATGTAAAAACCTTCTTCAGTTTGTGGCCAGATTGTTGCAGCAGGCCGTTTCTCCCAGTCACCAGTTAAATAATAAACTCTGTCTGATACTCAGGAAGCAAACAATGAGAAGCTAAATTTGTGTCTCCTAACAGATGTTTTCAGCCAGGAAAGCACTGATGCACTTCATGCAATCTTTTTCCAAGCAAATCACAGATTTTTTTCAAGCTCTGATCCATATTCACAGGCTCAGGAGCTGAAATGTGAAGGAAAATAATGCCAGGAAGAAAGTCCATCCTGTGGGTAATGCTTCATGGCACTGACTATAGCCAGCAAGGAAAGCTGGATATCAGCCATCAGTTTACCACTCAGTGAGTTGTTTTGATTTTTTTTTAACATCTTTATTGGAGTATAATTGCTTTACAATGTTATGTTAGTTCCTGCTGTACAACAAAGTGAATCAGCTATATGTATACATATATCCCCATATCCCCTCCCTCTTGCGCCTCCCTCTCACCCTCCCTATCCCACCCCCTAGGTGGCCACAAAGCACCCTATCCCACCCCCTAGGTGGCCACAAAGCACCGAGCTGATCTCCTTGTGCTATCCAAGCGTATTCATAGGGGTACGTGGAATACAGAGTATATACTGTAGAGGATGCCAACACATCCTATAGAGATGGTTTAAGACAGCATGGTCAACATTAAGCTTTTAAAGAATTCAGAGCAGAGTTAGTAGCAAGTACTTTAAAAATCTGAAAAGTGGGGAAAAAGAAAATTAATTCTATGTGTCTCTTCTATTGTACTAATAGTGTCCAAATTTTTTTTAAAAGGGGAGGGAGAGTTTGCTGTGTTATCTGGTAACATCTAAGAGGTCCATAAAGTGGCACAGATCTCTGAAGTGTAATTCTAGCAAAGCAATCAATTCTTCCATGGTCTGTATTTTTCCATGGAGTTCAACTAAACTCTTCTATCAATAAAATAGCATGCAAGAAACACCATTCCACCTCTCAAGCACTAAACTAGAACAAATATTTATGTGGTAATATGGCCTGCAAATTTTCAGCTGGTAAAATAAACCGTGGAAAAATACCTGCAATGAATTGGTTGCAAGAATCTCTGGGGATTTAAAAGTATCTTCTACAAATTACTTCATCAACCTCCAGAAAAAGCCGTAAAGACTTCTATGCCCATTTTATACAGAAGATGTAAAGTTAGACAGAGGCAAGAGTTTGACTGGCACAGGTACAGAAAAAGTTGATGTGAGTTTGTTAGTTTTGAGTCATGAATCTTCACAGTACTTGAGTATCAGGCTTGAGATACTTGGGTCTGTCTACATTGGTCATACTTTCTGGTCAAATATGATACTCCTACATTCATTATAAGCAACTCATGGAGACTCTAAAGAGACCTCTGATAAAGTCTCCTGAGAGGTGAGTTAGTGCTACCTGTCTTAGTATTGTTGTCTTTTCCTCTCTTCTTTCTAAATCATTCAGTCTTGTGTCCTATGGAACTACTTTTTGGCACTGATTTTAGGTATCCTCGTAGAATGTGGTGGAATATGAAACAAAGAGTAACCAGTTTTCATACCAATCTATGCAAAATACCAATGTGTTCATTGTACTTTGTTCCCCTTGTGTAGTTACAGAGGAAAGGTCAAGAGAGCAATATGGCAAAGTGGTAGGGAGGCAGACTTTGAAAGCACACCTGGGTACAAGATCCATTTTCAGTATTTATTAGCTCATGGTCCTGGGAAAGTACCACAGAAAGGTTTATGTGCTATCTCATCCAGATGTTTTCTAACCTTCCAACTGAGATCCAAGATGAACCTCATGTTTCAGCTTTCATTTACAAAGTGTTTACACCAGTCATTTACAAAATAGGTAGGGAAAGCCTGTTTGTTGAATAGTGAAAGCAAAGAAGAAAGTGAAAACATGTATCTAACAGTTATGTCTCCCTGGCTTATTTCTTCCTAAAGCTTATCAGAAGACTGGGAGTGTGCTGGGAGACTAATCTTTATTAGTATACCTTCTTAACTTTATCCAGTGAGAAAACATGGGAAAATTTTTCTATCAGAATATTTTTCTTGTTAGGTCTAGATAGTTTGAAAAAAACTTAGCTGTACTTTATTACATATTATTAATCAAAATATATACCTAAGCAAAAATATATCAGCTTTTTAAAATTTTTCCAAGAGAAATAATCAAAACAGTATTCTGTGGCAAATTCTCCTTGCCATAGGCTGACATTGGCTTTCCTTTTTCCTCATGGACTTTGTCCCCAAGTACAAGGATAATCACGAATGCACCTTTAAGAAATTCACTTGAGAGCACGTAATCTCTCAAAACTTCAGTTTCTTCACCTGTGACACAGAGGGACTACTGAATTCATAGGCTATTTGGGAAAATTAACTGAGTCAATGAATGCTAAGTACAAATATGGATAGATAGTAAATAATAAATGCTAGCTTTCTAACCAGTATCACCTTCATCACTATTATAACTCTGCCAGATACCTTCATTTTGCACCTCCAGATCTATTTCCACCCTGCCCTGTCCTGCCCTTTGCCCTCAGAGGCTGACCTTGCCTCTGGCTTCAGGTTTGAGTCCACCAACAAGGAGCTCTAAGAGGAGGTCAGAGGAAAGATCATCCTATATCCTCCTCACACCCTTGAAAATAAACCCTTTTGGAGTAATTCTGAGTGTGCTACCTTTTCCTAATGGGACCCTAACTTATAATAAATTTATCTTTCTATTTGTTACCTTCAGCGCAACATTTAACATTATAAAGGAAACATTGTTTAGATAATTAGCTAAAGGTACCAGTTTTCACCCACATATATCATTTGTAAGAGGAGCCAAATTAAGTAAAACTTGCTTCTATTCAGATTCAATTATCACATATGTCTCAATTATGATTTCAGCCAAGCAAGAAATAAAGGTATTTTAGCTGACGCTCAGGAAAGGTACAGTTTTCCTGTGTTGAAAATGAGATTTAATACAGGCCTTTAATCTGATAAGCATTCTGCCTTAATGGCTTCTTTTCCAATGCCTAATATGGCCATTTCCATTGTTCATTTTAGGTGCTTAAAGACAATAACAATTCATTCTCTGTGTCTTATTCAAAACATTGATGCTATAAGCCATCTAAAAGTCTGATTTTTTATTCTTTTAAAAATATTCTCATTTGTTGTGACATCTTTCTAATAACATTTACCTATTGATACCATTATCTGTATCTTGTCTCACATGAAAAGATCAGTCCTGGACAAAAAAGCAAGAGACTTAACTTTTAGTTGTGACTCTTCTAGTTTGTTGTCCATTGTTATATAGATGTGCTCCTTGCCATGCTATTCCTCAATGTGCCCATCCGTTAAAGAGGGCTGTTTTATGACATACCCATCTCCTCAGACTGTTTCAAAGTTAACATGAGATAACGTAGGTGAAAATACTTTAAATGTTACAAACGTCAGGATTTATCAAATGAACATATTCAACTTTATTTGTGTGAGAAAAACAACTGTACTGCTTTTTATTTAAAGGTGCATGATGTAAATAATTTCGTGTACCTGAATTAACAGAAAGAAAAAGTGATTCAAACACATGTAACCTGACAGAATTTTTTGGGGACCAGTTTAGTCCATCTCTAAAAGGAGTTTTGCTAGGAGTTATCCATTACAGTTAAAGCTCTAGAGTGAATTATCTTCATTCCTAGTTTTGGTTTCTCATTGTTTCCAAGAAAAAACAAAAGAAGGTATAGACAGGTCAGCCTGAAAGACCAAATTCTTAAAAAGTAGTAGTTTGATGTAAAAAAAAAAAAAAGCTAAGAATATTTTTCTCTACAATTGCTCCACCTGAATCTACAACAGAGGGAAAAGTATACCCAATAAACAGAAAATACCCAGAGAAAAATATGCCCAGTTTTGACTTTGGTTGGAAGAGTCTAGATTCATATAGAAAATGAATATATACATTATATTTACACGTTCACAAATACAAGCATGAACTTCACATATATTTGAGTTCAATATTGACCTCTCTAAGCCTCAATTTCCAGATTTCCTCATTCTTTCAAAATAAGTGCATTCATTTCAAACTTACTTTGTGCCAAGAATTGCCCTAAGAGCTAGAAATTCTTTGTTAAACCTTTATCAGATCAAGTCCTTGGACATGTGGAGATTGCATTTTAGTGGTGGACAACAGAAAATAGACTAATACATGGAAAAGGTAAATTTAGACATCGCTTAGGACTGTGAACAAAACAAATGGAGGTGATGTAATCAACAGTGTCTGGCTAGAGGGACTAGTTAAGATTGGGTGGCCATCAAGAAAGTCTAAGGAAGTGATATTTGACTTGAGATGTGCCTGAAAAGACAGAGCCAATCAAAGGAAGATTTGGAGGCAGAAGATTCCAGGCAGAGGATATGACCCCCCTTCCCCTCCAAAAAGAGCATGAAAACCTGAAGGCAGGAGTAAACTTGGCACAGTTGGGGAAAGAAGACTAATGTGAATAAGGGGGAAGAGTATAGTACCGGAGATAAGAAAGGTAGGCAGGGGAAAGCCCATGGAAGGCCTTGTGAACCAAGGTAAGGGGTTTGCATATTATCTGAACTGCAAAGGTAAGCCATTAAAACGTTTTAGGAGATAAATGGCATCCATTCATTCATTTGTTAATTATATAGTACCACTGGTGTGCCAGGCATTGATCTAAGCTGAGGACTGTGCAGCTACCAACAAAAATTCCTGTGTCTGACCTATGCAATGTCCCTCCAGCCGCCTTGGAGAAGATCATTTACATAGGAACAAGGTCAAATTGTTGGGAGCCTAGAATGGTAATTCAGGCAAAAGATAGTTGGTTGTGGTTTGACTCAGGTAGGGATTGGAACAATAGTTTGCCTAAATCATACGGGGCTTTTAGTCATTATATCAGCTAATGCTACGTTGCCATATCATAAGTGCTCAAAAATTATAAATATTAGTGTTACAGAGCAGCAGAGAGGATCATTCCAAATTCCACTGACTGTAGGAGTGAGAACTATCAACCTTTGTTGGGTCAGGAAGAGAGGAACAGAAGCTACAAATAACTGGCTGCTTTTTAACAGTAACTGGCATGGCTAAGAAATGGGTAAGAATTGACAACAAGGAATATTTACACATGATCAGTGATCTCTGAGCACCATTTGTTATTCTCTGGATGAGGGAATATGATAGGATGGAGGAATGGAAAAAGATATAAATATTGGAGTGATGTGACTCATAATGGCATTCCAAAAGTGTATCATTTATTGTGGATACTTAAAAAAAATTACACAATTCCAAGTTGTTTAGAAAAGTGAAATAGCAGTTAGGAATTTTTTTGCTTTATATCTCTTTGACAGATAGAGATATATATCTATGTATCATACAAATATATACATACATAAATATATACACACACACGTATGTGTGTTGTGTGTGTGTTTATTTTACTGAACCATTTCAATTAAGTTGCAGATCCCACCCATCTATCCCCAAAATGCTTCAACTTGGGTATCCTAAGAATAAAGGTCATGCTCCCACATAACTACAGTAACACCATTATCAAAACAAAACATCACTAGTATCACTAACATATAGCCCATATTAAAATTTCTCCTATTACTCCAGAAGTTATTTTATAACATTTTAAAAAAATACATGATCCAACTAAATTTCCACATGGCATTTGGTGGTTAAATTTCCTTTAGCTTATGCTGATGATTATCTTTGAATAAATTATTACATTGAAGGTTACAAAATGCTGATTTAAAAAATATTTGTTTCTATGCTTGTTTTTGAAAGTGACTTATTTTAAGCTATAGCAACATAGTAAAATATATTTTCAATGTCAACAAAATATGAAGAAATGAATATGACTGATTTTTTTCATCAAGCAAGGAAGATCTGTGCTGAGCATCTGTTAGTTTTGTCTTCTTGGTATACCTTTTTTTTTCCCTTTTCCATTTCAGGTAGTAGAGCCTAAGTTTTCTTTTATGGAAGCCACACAATGCTGTTCACGTAGTTTGGGGAGGAGGGGCATTCCCTCCCCTCAACCTAAGAATAGAAACATAGCCCATGCCTGAGGAATGAGAGAAGTCTACTCCCTCAACCACAGAATAGGGATGGACAAGCCAGCATCAGTTTTGGAACCTTGCTGGAACTATTAGAAAGGAGATGTTTTCTTTCTCTGGCATTGTTATATGTAGGATAACTAAGGCAGGAAATTCATAATTACTTCATGTAAACGATTGGCCTAAAAAAGCAGCAAAGGAAAGCAATTACAAGGTAAGAGGACACAGAAAAATTGACTGTTGAGGTACTCATCAAGCCCTTGGACCCAACCACTGCTGGAAGTGATCTACCTCCAGACCTTCCTCCAAGTTAACCCATAAATTAGTTCCTTTTACAGTAAAAGCCATATTGAGTTGGGTTTTTATTTTTTGCAACTGAATCATCCTGGCTAATAATATACTTCTTAATCTTTATAAAGTTAAGACTAGAACAGGCCTCTGATGCAAGCTCCTCAGTCCATAGATCAAGAATCTAAGGTCCAAAGAAGTTTTGAAAATTGGGAGATGGTCCATCTAGTTATTTGCAGAACTACAGCTAAAAACCAGGTTTCTACACTTTTAGTCCTTCTTCTACTTCTTGCAATTTAGCTCCAAGGTTTATTCTATGTCAACCATAAAAGCTATACACTGATTAACTAGATTTTATTAAGCTTTGTGTGAGCAAATCAAAGAAACCAGGTAACAAAAGTTTTCTTCTGAAAATAGATCCAGTGTTTTATTTGAGCATAATACTTTCTATAATTATTAGAGTCTTTAATCTTAGTAAAAACCAAGTTCAAAATCCTCCAACCAAGGAAAGTATAGACTACTACAATGCCATTCATGCAATTGGTATTTCTACTGCCGAAGCGGGAACCATTCATGCAATTGGATTTTTTTAGAGATGAAATCACCTTATAATAGGTGACTATTCTACTACTATTTCCAGTGCTTGCTGTCTGCAAATATATTCTGTTCTACAGGAAACTGTAATTTCATGACACTTCATTTTATTAGCTATTAACTACATAGCTGATCCAGATATTTGCTGTTTTAAGGAGAAGAAAAAATAGAGTGCGTTTAAAAGTTTCATGTAATACTGTTTAAAAAAAAAAATCTGTGGGGCTTCCCTGGTGGCACAGTGGTTGAGAGTCCGCCTGCCGGTGCAGGGGACACGGGTTCGTGCCCTGGTCCGGGAGGATCCCACATACCGCGGAGTGGCTGGGCCTGTGAGCCGTGGCCACTGGGCCTGGCATCGGAACCTGTGCTCCACAACGGGAGAGGCCACAGCAGTGAGAGGCCCGTGTACCGCAAAAAAAAAAAAAAAAAAATCTGTGATGATTGCAATTTTAATTCCCCAAATATATGGTATCTATCTCTTTCTTTCCCCTAAGGTAACTTATTTGAAACACAGATTTTGTACATCCTATAGTTATTTTTCGTTAATTTTCCTGAGAACATTGTGGAAAAACTAATATCCTGAAATACACATATAATATCTAGCAATCTAGAAATCCAGCATTTACCTCAGACTCAAGAAATAACACCGCTCCGTGCCAGCTGCACGAGGGAGCAATATGAAAACAACCATTTGTTTTGTTTCATCACTTTCTGGAGCAGGCTACCCACAGGGTACTTAAATAGTTGATTTTCTCTTTTGCCATCTCTTTAGGCTAATGACAAAAATATATTCAGCTACCAAGAAACTAAATAGGTTATTTATGTTTCACTTGTCAAATCTATATTTTTCAAATATCCCCTGAGCCAGATTTGAGGAGGCAGTAAAGCTAGGGTGGGGATATTTCACACACACTCAATTTGTAATTCTAAAGAGGTACAGTTCTTTTTTCTTTTTTTCTCCTTGTAGTTCTGCTGGATCTCTACGATGTCAGCAAGAATATCGGCACTGTTGTGCTTTGAATTGTTTCTGTGGAATCCCACAGGGTAAAATGGGCAAATTGAATGACTTTAATTTTCCAGTAGGAGACTGTGGCCTGTTGGCTCATCCACAGAATAAGAAGTCTCTGCCTTTCTGCCCGCTGCTCCCTCATTCCTAATCACACTATGCATGCAGTGTCTACATGGATGACAGGTCCCTGGAAAAGGATTGACCAACTCTCCTGTTTCTTAGGGTTTTTGATTATTTCTTAAAGCTGACCACCAAGAACTTCTTTATCTAGCAGAAAAGTAATACCTTCAGGTATTCTATTATTAATAAATTCTAATATTAATACATTCAGCTTATTTGGATGCTTTTGTTATATGAGTACTCAATGAGCAGGAAATCCATGCCAGAGTTTATTTCCTCCTTACTTTCAATATAAGCCAGCTTCTCTACCTGTTATCAGAGTGCTGCCTTCTCTCACTTATTTCTAGTCTCAGTTTGATGTCACAGTATTCATCAACGACAGGAAAGGAGAGGGAGGTACCTGTTAAATTCTTTCTGATGAGTAAAATTTCAATCGTATGTTGATGCCTTTAAGAAAATGGGAACTCTGACAATGCCAGCTCTACCAAACCAAAAACTTCCATCAGCTACCACAGTTAAAAAGGTATGGGGTTCTACTGATGACAATATATTGGGCTAGGTACAATGCTCCCACTGAGAACTTAAAATGTCTTGATTACAGTATTTTCAAACATCTTTTAAAGTGCATTTATTCATCTACAAGAATAAAAAGACTCCTTTGAGACCAAAATCTTGGTGAAAACAGAACCCAAAGAGGTAAACAGAGCACTGACGTTGGCTTTTGCTTTAGAGTCTTTGCCAGCTCCGACTGATTTTTAGCTTTTATGTTCTATGAGTGCAGGTGGAGAGGTGGCAGTGGAAAGAGACATAGTTGAGGAATCTACTAAAGTGGAGCATCTAACAGAAGACCCCCCACAGTTAACTGGTACCCCACAACACCTATCAGTTTAGTAATGATGGCCAGAAATAAATCTCTGTCCCTTCTCAAGGGGAAAGCATGGAAAGCACCTGTCTCAAATCTTGGCACTGGGCTGGGAAAAAAGAAACCTCCCCTGAAAATGCATACCACAGCTGGTCCTCCTGATGGTAGGTAGCTGTAACCCTTAATCCCAGAATTTAGTTCAAGCTGATCCCAGGAAGGTAATACTCTGAGGTACTTATCAAAGGCAGTAGAAAATACACTGTGAAGCACCATCTTTTAACCCAGATGTCAAAAGATCCCAATCAATAAACTTTCCAGGGATATACATACACTCAATAATCACAAAACTCATAATGAAATGACGTGGCATGAGCAAAGCCAGCAGAAACCACAACCATTATAATCAAAACTATAAAGGCACAGATGTTAGATTTATTGCAAAATTTAAAATTAATGCTTAATATGCTTCAAGAAATAAAATAGGGGCCTGAAAATAAGAATGAGCATGTAAGATTGCCAAAACAGTTTTGAAAAGGAACCAAAGAACATTTCATAATAAAAATTATAATAACTGAAATTAAAACTCAATGAGCATTTAAAAGATGGGAGAAAAAGTTTTAGAAAACTGGAAAACTCATCTAAAACTATGCAGAAGTCACTGTAGAAAAACAAGACAGAAAATATGAACAAAACATGGATGGAGGAAAGTGGCCTACCAAGTACCTAAGTTTTGGAATGAAGTAAGATAACGGCTGATAAAGTTCCTGGAACTATTTTTTTTTTTTTTTTTGCGGTACGCGGGCCTCTCACGGCTGTGGCCTCTCCCGTTGCGGAGCACAGGCTCCGGACGCGCAGGCTCAGCGACCATGGCTCACGGGCCCAGCCGCTCCGCGGCATGTGGGATCTTCCCGGCCCGCGGCACGAACCCCTGGGCCCTGCATAGGCAGGCAGACTCTCAACCACTGCACCACCAGGAAAGCCCCCTGGAACTTTTTTTTTTTTTTTTTTTTTTTTTTTGCGGTACGCGGGCCTGTCACTGTTGTGGCCTCTCCCATTGTGGAGCACAGGCTCCAGACGCGCAGGCCCAGCGGCCACGGCTCACAGACCCAGCCGCTCCGCGGCATGCGGGATCCTCCCAGACCGGGGCACAAACCATATCCTCTGTATCGGCAGGCTGACTCTCAACCACGGCGCCACCAGGGAAGCCCTGGAACTATTTTTAAAGCCACAATTTACACTCAGTTTAGCAAAGAGGAATAAATTTGAAAAACACCCACATCTAGACATAATATAATGAAATTTCAAAGTAACAACCAAAACAATTATCACAAATATCAACATTATATACAACATTATAACTGCAGTGAATAAAAAGCCTATTAACAACTTTATATCAATATAAAACTTAGTTGAAACAGAAAAATTGTAAGAAAAAGCATTAAAAAATTAATGAAAGAAATATAAAGCTCGAATGACCAATGTTCATATCTATCACACCGTGACAAAGAACCCAAGGCAAAAACTGCCAAAAGGAACCCCTTATAAGCAGACTCAATTCTGCTTTTCTTCCATAAATACCCCACAATATGAACACGAATGTAATGTGTTCTTTGAAAAATGGCCCAGCCTCATCTCATTACACCCAAGACTAGACTTAGACTGTTCTTCACAAATATAACTACTTACAGTTTGAAAATTCCAAGCCATCCTTTGTCTCTGGTCTTCGCCTGAGCTGTTACTTCTGTCTGAAACCTCCTCCTCCTCTTATCCACTTCCTGCTTCCTTCAGGGAACTTCTGCTCATTATTCATGATGTAACTCAGGTGTTGCCTACTCTAGGCGGCCTCTGTAGCTTCCCCCACCTGACCCGCATCTTGAATAATGGTCTCTCCATAATTGAATGAATGCCTGCCTCTGAAAGCTTTTATCAATTGTTTTGTAGCCATCTATTTCTTTGTGTCTCTCCCAGCCGACTGAGAGCTGCTGAGGACAGTGATTTTGACTTTTGATCTTTTGATTCCGTGCTGTTCTTCCAGGTCTAACACAGTGTTTAAATATAATAGTTAATATCAATTTGTTCCGTAATTCTATAATAAATGAACGCAATTTATCTTGATATTATTAGCCACTTAATTCATCCATCTGCTAGCTCCTGTCAACAAGAACTTTCTGCTTGATTTCCCTGTAATTTTTTTGTGTGAGAAAAGAATGTATCTACATCAGAAGTGAATATCTCATCTGATTAATGGTCTGCCATAAATTTAAAATCTGTCATTTTGGCTTTTACATCAATGTCTCCTGAGCATGCTAAGAGTGAATCAGTTTTCTTGAGCCAGTTTCGAAGAGCCAGGACCATAGTATACTGACCAAGATAAATGCCACCTGTTGAGGGTTTGGGCAGGCAGCCAGTTAGCTTTTCTTTACACAAATCTCTGCAGCTGGAGTCCCCTTCCAACCAGAAACTTCCTCACAGCATTCTTCAAACTATACTAGAAGGAATATAAGAAAAATTAGGTTTCTTCTTTTTATTGCAGATATTTACATTCTACTTGATTTGAGGCAGCTCACATTAGGGGATAAAGGCAGGTTTTGGTATCAAGCAGACTTCAGCTCATTTTGGCTCTGACACTTAGTAACTGCATGTTCTGGGAAATTTTATAGCCTTTCAAAGCATGCTTTTCATTTCTAAATAGGACAATAATCTCTACTTCACTTGCTGTGGAGATTCCACGTGGACATTTGGCCCATTGCCTTGTACCTGCTAGGCCCTCAGTTGGTTCACTTCCCTTCCCCACTGAGTTATGAGCATGCTATGGCTTCCTACAATAACTGAAGTGCCTGATTTTTTTCCTGCTAGATTATAAGCTTCTTGTGGACAAATGCTTCCTCATAACAATTTTGCATAGTATCATACCTTGCACACAATAAAAGCTCCATAAATTTGGTGAATTCCCATAGTTGTATCATCTTTCCAAGTAGATATATGCAGGAAACTGCTTTTTTCTTCTTTTTTTGGCCACGCTGCGCAGCATGAGGGGATCTTAGTTCTCCAAACAGGGATCAAACCCTCACCCTCTGCAGTGGAAGCTCGGAGTCCTAACCACTGAACCACCAGGGAAGTCCTGGAAACCTCTTTCTAACAACATGGATTTGGTTTCTACTTTAACAGTAAACATCTAAGAAGCATTTGATGGCCCAGAGCTGTGTTACAGAAGCAAGTTTACCTCACAGACTTCACACAGCTGGTGTTGGTTTTTAACTTTCTGGCATGTTCAACCACATTCCTCCCACTTCTGCCTATGCTTATGTAGTGCAGAACTCCAGACCTCTCTTGCCTTCCTGGATATCTGCTAGTCAGCCTCATCTTCTTCCCTATCTTTCCCACAACCCATCTCTGCTTTATTTCTCCTTATAAATGAAATAGTTAATGTTAGCTAAACAAAATACTCTCTTCCACAATACAATTACAAAATATCTAACTGTCTGAAGGCCTGTTCTGCCAGTTTCTCCCAGAGCACAGAGGGCCTCATTCCTGATCTGCACCCTGAACTCCTTTCAGGATGTGTTGAAGGTCAGCGACTGCAGCGGCTAATGACTTAATCCTTGTAGAGGCAGATGGCAAGTGCCAATTTTTAGTTGTCAGCAGTATTAAAATGGATCCGTTTTAGGTTAAAAAAAATCAAGTTGCAGAAGTCTTCAAAATAGAAGCATCAAATTTGAAATATGGATAGTTGTTTCATGATTTAAAAACTCCATATTCTTGGAATTAATATTTTAGTTTTTCATGCTTTCCAAAATAATGAATAAAAATGTAGTAATAACTGCTTGGGATCTAAAACAGATGATTAAAGAATTATCATAAAATCGTCTGACCCAAAATTATAGAGACACTGTTAGGAAAAGTTCCAATTACGTCCACTTTTAACCACAGTTTGATCAGTTTGATTTAATGGAAACTTTTGAAATAAACTACTGTGAAAATTAAAACATTATTTATTATCTGCAGCTCAAGGTAGTTCATCCAACTGATTATCCTTTGTCTTGAGGACTGCAGGCTTCACATATGTTCTGCCCACTCCTTCCTTAAATTTTCACTGCCTACTACAAGTCATCATTGCCACAGAGAACCCATTTTCCATAATTTTACCGTGTCGTTGACTTACTCAAATCCATTGCTCGGAAATCTTCAAGAACTATCTAAATATTACTTGAGAAAAACCCCAAACCAATAACCAAACCAACAAACAAAACCTCTTAGCTTTGGTTTCAAATCAGTCAGGA
This sequence comes from Aethalodelphis obliquidens, assembly GCF_003676395.1. Taxonomy (NCBI): domain Eukaryota; kingdom Metazoa; phylum Chordata; class Mammalia; order Artiodactyla; family Delphinidae; genus Aethalodelphis; species Aethalodelphis obliquidens. The sequence goes on from NW_020837956.1 coordinate 570,340, forward strand.
AAAACAAAAAACACCTCTATTACAGAGATCAATACAAATGACCTATTATAATGCTAATGAAGAGTTGTGTACTTAAAGGAATGCCCTAAAAGGAGTCCTGGTAAGCCAATGAAGAGGCAGAAGAGACAATTTACATTACAGTGCCAGCCATGCTAAATATTCATGAGGGTTCATTTTGAGAGGACACTTCCATCAATAATACTAAAGATGACACCTAAATTAAAAGAAACTACTTAGCATGTGGAAAGAGTATACAGGGTTGAGCCCTAAGATAGGCAAATTTTTGAAAACTTGTAGAGATTTGAAGTAGAAAGTAAGTCAACAAGCTTTTCCAATTCAACCTCCGGTGTTAAGAGTGTACCCTTATATTTCTAAAAACAAAACTTAGGTTGTAATATATTATCCTAATCTACAGAGATTAGCATTTGGACAATCCTTAGGAATACAGACACTTTAGTAGGGCTCAAACAAACTGATTTAAAAATATTTTCAAGCATAACATGTTTTATTACAGAGAGGAAAAAAGGAATGACCAGTCATGGAGGAAAACAAGCAGTGGGAGTTATTCAGCTGAGATTACTTGTGCATGCAAATGCTATCAGGTAGCAGGGTCATCTTGAATTTACATTATCAATTCTCTCTCTTATGATCTGAGGGGAGAATTAGGTAAGTACCTCCACTGGCAGTGAGTGGGCAAACTTAGGCCATTTCTTGAAAATAGAAAGACAGCTGAGAAAACAGTGCTCATATCAAAAAAAAAAAAAAAGACAAATAGACATGTTCCCAGATTTCATTTAGATTAAATATTGTAAAGATGTAAACTGCATCCAAATTAACCCATTTTTAATGAATTTCAATAAATAAATAGGGATTTTTGTTATGTCAGGTTTTTAAAAAGTATGTAATAGAATGATAATTCAACCACAAAATGATGAGAAAATATTACTCACTATTGGTGAGGATGAAGAGAATATGGAAATCTTTTATAATACTGTTCTTAACTTTTTGGAATTAAATTTGATAACTGGTATCAATAGGTTCAAAATCATGACTATCCTTTCTTCTAGTAATTACACTTCTAAAACATTATTCTAAGAAAAATAATCAGAGATGCTCATGAAGATTAAATACAAGATAGAGCTTCACACCAATAATGATAAAAAAAAAAATTGGAAACAAAGCTCCCATAGGAGTTTGGCTAATCTCTAAAATTAATCTATATAATACAATACTAAGAATTGCTAAGAGTTATGTTTTAGAGTTTAGAGGAATATAAGGAAAATGTTAAATATAAGGTTAAAAAAATAAGTCTAAGACAGCATCTATAGTATGATTCATCAATATGATTTCTCTCTCATTGTGGGTGTATATATATATGAGAAGAGAGAGGGAGAGAGAGGAAAGAGACCAAATTGAGAGAATGTTATCATTGGCAATTACAGGTTGTAGATTTAGATTTTATCAGACAAGAATGAGTACAGAAAGCTACATTTTGTGGAAAATGACAGGTATCACCTAGAAACGCTCTCAGCCGCAGGTAACAGAGGTTTAAACAGAATAAATGTGACTTAAAGAGACGTCTGCTTAAAGAAAAAATCTGAATGTTGTCAGTTGTTTCTGGCATTGATTTAGCTACTGAACAATGCTATCAGGGCCCCTGATTCTATTTTTCTGCTTTGCTATGCTTAGATTGTCAGTTTTTATCCTTGTGCTTGTCTCATCACAGTAGCCAGATGGCTACAACAGCTTCAGCCATTACATCTGCATTTAAGGCAGAAGAAAGAGACTAAGGAACAATGCCAACCATGTCTGGTATCCTCAAAGAGAGAAGTAAAAGCTTTCCCATAATCACTGTCTTAAAAAAATTGACTTTATGTCTCATTGACCAGAAGTGGACCATGTGGTCAACTCTAGATTCAATGCTATTTGATAAAAGGAGGAACTTGAGTACCACAAATGACTTAGACCAATGGTTCTTAAACTTGGCTGCACACTTAGGTCAGTGGTTGTCAACCAGAATTTTAAAATATGAAAAGTATGTGTCTGTCTTCTGGGTAGGCAAGAAACGGGAAACAGTCATTGACAAAATCATAAATTCTTTTAGTGGTTCCAGATGAAAAAATAGTCTTTCTCACCTTATTCTAACCCTTTAATATTAGTTGCTGGCAAGGCATTTAATTGCTTAACCCAGCTACTTCCTTCATAAAATACACTGAAGGAGAACATTCATTTCATTTATCATCATTCTAGTCTAGGAAAATGAGAAAAGATGTTTATATAGGAGAAAACTGTGAAACAATTTGAAACAGGCCAAAATCACTATTAGTTTTCTTCTATGAAAATTCAGTGTTCTCTAGGAACACTCTTCCAGGTTATCTGATTTTACAAATCTCTATGCCTTTCATTATCTTTGAGCAATGTTACAACTTCATAAGTTGCAAATAACTGATATGAATACAAACAATTCTTGTTGATAGACATATAAATAAATTTTGTTTGGTGGAATAATTAACACCTCTCCTTCTCCTACTATGTAATATATCAGTTTACCATCTATTTTAGTTTCATTCTTATATGCTAATATATTGTGGTACTTTGAATTCGTCTTTGAATCAGTTGTAACATTTTATTGGTTCACTCCTTAATTAATGAGGTAAATAAACTGTTTGATGTTATATGAGAATCATGATTATACTCTAAGTTGTTCTTTAACAGATGAAAAATGCAGAGGTTGATAGGGAAAATGGAAATTTTGACTTGACTGTGTGTCTGAATTGGTCTCACAAAAGTCTGCTTTATTATTATAAATCAAATCAATGGTTGATTCTACTGTTATGAGTAGGAGATATTTCACTGACAGTTTGAAATCTGCATTTAAACAAACAGAAACAATAACAACAACTCAACACAAACCTGCAGAAAAAAGTAGTTACAGAAAAATAATATCAAATTTCTCAAAAGTTCATGTACATTTTGTGCTTTGCAGGCCTAAATTCAGATGAACATCATCCTCTTTCTTTCGCTGTTGCTTTCACTCTGTCTCCCTTTTCTAGGTTAATAAGAACAACAAAGACAGTATAATACTTAAGGATTCTCAATGTGACTCAAATTTCAGCATATTTGTTTTAAGAATTGGCATTAGTTTTTCATAAAAAAATAAGGAAAAATAGGTGAAAGTCTTTAATTTTTCTGAATTTAGAAGAAAAGTTTATAGAATTTTAAATTTTATCCAAGACTAGTGTTTAGGACTTTGGTAGGAACTTTTAAAATGTGCCTGTGTTGCCAAAACAAACAATTAACCTGTTTTTTAAACTCTGTTCCATGATATCAAGTCTTTGATAAATGGAAAATAAAAACAAAATTAATGTATTCATTCACTCTGAATTGTTCGTGACTAAAGGTATTGTCCCTTCTAGGAAAAGAGCTCTTTAATCATTAACGGTGGGGTTTCAAGTACCCTAGAAGTTCAGTGTCAGCTGTTTTGGGGGGGCGGTCAACATATACATTTCATTAACTTCCAAGTTACATGATATAAACTTCATTTTATTTTGTGTAGTATACACTCTCTGGTCTGTGTACTCACAATATTCACTCTCTGGTCTCTACAAAGCTTGAAATACTCTTTGGTCTGTACAAGGTACATTTAAATAATCTATTTTTACAACAGGGACATTCAACATGGGTCTAATAATGTGAATAAACTCTGGACAAAATTGGTCAAAATACCAAATACTTTTGACCCTTCTGGCTTTAGCCAGTCAGCATGAAATTTAATTTATACCAATATGCCTGAAGATTTGGTGAAGTGGAAAACAGACTCTCCATAGGGACCAACTTACACTATAAATTTTCCCAACTGTAAAACAAGGACTGATGGAATATTTCCATTGTAACAACAGAACAGTAACCACAAAGAAAAGATATGTTCCATCTAGAATTCTTATAACGTGTAGACTAAGATTGGGACCAGCTGAGCCAAGGATCCATCTTGCTCTTAATGAAATCTGAGCCAGATCAATTGCATGCTGGGAGCATCACTGTTGGAGATAGCTCTGTGGCAAATGAGTTTCTTGAATCACCCAAGTGGATCTAACAGCCATTTACCTGAACAGTTGGAGTCATTTTGCTGGTCTGAATGAGGTTTTAAAAACAAAAAACCTGATAATAGCTCAGCTTATCTACCTTGCCAAAAGGACAACCGGCACATCTATGTTTAATGTGATGAAGGGTACATAGAATGTTTTGTAGACCATGTTTGGCAACATCTCAAGAGAAAGATATAAGTTCTATTTGAGCAGCTGTTTCTACACAGTCATGTTGGAATCCTAGGATGGATGTAAACGTCTCAGGAAGTTGATGAAGGGAGGGAAGGACAAAGTCATGTGGGTAGAGTTCTATCTCCTAGGGAACCTCCCTTATTTTAGCCAATTTTTAAAAATCAGTGTTCTACAAAATATTTCATTGTTCAAAGAGTTCCACTGCTAAAAATATTATCCAAGAACATTCCTCTAAGTCAGTGATTCCCCACAGGGGCTATTTTGCCCCCAGGGGACATTTGATAATGTCAATGATATATTTTGGTTGTCACAACTTGGGAGTGCTATAGGCATCTAGTTGGTAGAAGTCAGTGATCCTGTTAAACATCCTACAGTGCACGGGACAGGACAGCTCCGCAACTAAGAATTATCTGACCCAAGATGTCAATAGCACCATGGCTGAGAAACCCAGCTCTAAACCAGATGTATGATTTCCATAACAGCTCTAAATTCTCCTTAGAATAGTCGAAAAATATTGATTTTACAAAACCATGAGTATTGTTTTCCTTTGTTTTCTAGAAGAACCCAAGGTTTTTTTTTTTTGTTTTGCTTTGTTTGTTTTTTTTTGTTTGTTTGTTTTGTTCTGTTTCTTTGAGAAACAGCCTGGTATAGTGAAGAGAGAAGATATATAATTAGACCTGGGTTAGAATTTTGATTCTTCCACTTATTATCTCTGTAGCCTCGGGATATTCCCAGATCTTTCTCAGTTTCTTCTTTTGGAAAATGGAGATGATCATACCAACTTACTGGATTATTGTCAGAAATAAATGTGAAATTTATTTGTTGAACTTTTGTTTATATAAATAAGAAACAAATACAAAATCTCACCATTGGCAGTTATGTATATATTAAAAATCTTTAATAACTCCCTCTGTGGTAATGGAGATTTAAATATACTGGTGGTATCGACTGGCTCCAGCCAAGACAGGATTAAGGTTCCTTTAGCTTAACTAAACTTTAGACAGGGTTCTTTCAAAGTCTAGGCCCTTACCTCCTTTTTCTTAGAGCATTTACTTTAAAAAACCTGTAATTGCAAATTCTTTCCTGCACCCCTTTGAAAAGGTATATAAATCTCCCAGACTTATATCAGTTTTATAACCCAGGAATGTCTTTCTGAACAACCTGGCAGCTGTCCCTCTGAAGTAGAAACATCAAGAAAAATAGGGCCCTAACTCCTAGTGTGTGTAGGAGAGTAGGAATCTAACTTCAATGGGCACCAGTTAGCAAACACAGATGGATTAATCATAGAGAAAAACATTTGCAAACTTAGGAACAACCCAATGTGCTCAGCCTATCCCACTGATCATCCTTCCCACTAAGGTCCTTCAGTACTTTCCTACTAGCTCACCCCAGCACTTCAAAATCTTTCTACCTTTTATTTCAGTGGTGTTGAGTTCAATCTCTCTCCTCTGTTGCAACGGTCTTGAATAGTCTTCCTTGCCTATTTAACACTGTCCAATGAAATTTTCCTTTGATAGCTCCCAGCATCTGCCCAGCCTCCACTTTAAACCAGGGTGAGCTTAAGGTATATTCCACAGAGAATGGGAACAGGCCTTGGAATGGAAGACTTCTCTGGTCAAGAAACAGTAGATAGTCTTATCTAGGGAAGTGAAGATTTGCCCATTTCACCCGTATTATCAGATCCAATATTCTTAGAGTAAATGCCAGCAAGAGATTTCTGGAATTATTAACACTGTCCTGGAAATGTCAGCCCTCCTAGACCCAATATTGCCCTATAAACAGAGCAGACAGCAAACTACCTCATGGACTTGGACCTCTCAGCTAGATCCAGAACTATTTATAAGACAGCTTTACAGCCTTAATCAGGTTATTTCACTTTTCTTGAAGTGAAAGGACCTTGCACGTTATGGAATATAATTTCTTAGACCTCATATATCACATTTCACTCAGCTACTTCATTAAAAATAATATAACTTAAAAAAAGAACACGGAAAATTCAGGGATAGAGTAACAGTTTTATTTAAGAATCTGCAGCCAAATATGGAGGCCACCTACTTACATAAATTTTTATTGGAACATAGCAACACCCACTGATTTAAATATTGTCTATGGCTGCTTTCTCACTAAAAAGACAGAGGTGAGTAGTTGTGACAAAGACTCTGTAGCCTAAAAAGTCTAAAATATACTAAACTGTACTGTTTGGCTCTTTATAGAAACACTTTACCAACTCCTATATAAAGAAGGAGAGCAGGGTTAATTATAAAGTTCTGGGCTGTTATGACCAGCTTTTACATTTTTATGTTACTTTTTGATGGTCTCTATTATTATAAAAATTAGAAGAGTTCAGGTCTCTTAGTAGACCAAATAAATGGCACCCCTATAGTCTTCCAGGGCTCTGAACAAGTTGAGAAACAAACCTGGGAGCAGTCGATGGCGGCTCTTTCTGTGTTGACAATGATCCAGTGGGAGGGTGTGGCTTAGTGTCAGAGTCCTTGGACCTGTGAACTGAACCCCATGATTAAGCAGATTTACTCACTAGAGTGGGAAGCATCATTATCCACCCCTAAGATGGGCAGAAATAACTGGACGTGGGACGATCTGAGGCAAACATGCCAACTTATTCTTCCTATATTTACCAATCATTCTACTTCAGAGAAGGAGTGCAGGAACGTCTAGAGAGAGGACAGAAGAGTGTGCTGGGTAAATCACTCCTCTAGAAAACCAGGAGAACGAGAAAAGTTTCCCTTTTAACTGAGAGTTCAAGCATAAATCTTAATAATTAAAGTGGATGATGGTACGAGAGATGGTGTATAGTTTATATATTACTTATTTTTAATATTTTTTCAAAATGAACAATATTTTTTGTACTTCAGTAAAAAAATAAAGAAAAGCTTAAAACTATGTAAACCAGTGTTATATATTAAGGTTTTTTTAGAAGTTTTATGAAGATGAAACATTAAGAACAGAATGCTTAGTTATATTTGTATCTGCAAAACCTTGAATGAGGAAAAAATATAGGCAAATTTAAGTTCCTTTTTGTTCTTGTTGTTGTGCTGTTGCCTATATTTTTCTTCTTTTTTCTCCTTCATTTTAGTGAGCATTCACTCACCCTGAATGCTTTAACATTATCAAGCGACAGAGGAGAAAATATACAACTAAGGATAGCATTAATGCATGTAAAATATTATAACCTTATAAATTGTCAAATCATCCCCTTAAGTTTTTTTTAATCAGTTTTGAAAAATTCTGATCTTGCTCCTTGCTGTTTTTAGTAAAATTGCTAATTTTTAAAAAAATATGTAATAACATTCTGAATATTTCTGTGGCTAACACCTTGGTATTACAGCATACTGACATATACTGATATATTTCTCCAGAATGAAATGTAGTTTTCCTTATATGTAATCTTTGGTGTGCTAGGCCTCATCTTGAGGTGTAACTTTTTACACACATCCTCACTTAATCAATAAGAACACAACTCAGTGTTTTGGGGGGAATTGATAAATTCTCAGTACCCAGTGGATGCAAAATGTTAGTAAAAATGGTTTTGCTTAATAGTATATTACTTACAGAAAAATATATATGATGGGTGATTTTCTATTACTTAAAGGAGAGTCATGTTTGCTCTTGCATAAGATGAACATCTCATCCAAGATTACAAAAAACAAAACAACAAAAACACTCAAAACTGAGTAGTAATGCTAGTTCAAGTTCATATGGGATGTGTACTTCTCTGTAGCAAGTTAAGAATCTACATAGAATCACAATCTAATAACTTTGTACCAGTGTTGCTGGAAGTACATCAATGTAATTTGGTTTCCTCCTAAATGAATATTTTACCTGGATCCATGATGTAAGTTAGATGAAAGGGATTTCCAGAGAAAGCTTTATTGTATTGTATTGTATTGTATTGTATTGTATTGCATTGTATTGTATTTTTAAAATTTTATTCACTGAAATATTGAACAAAAGTACAAGCCTTTTGGGTATTGACACACAATATATGACAATATCAATGTTTTATTGAAATGTTGAATCTAGAAAACTTAAAATGTATTATTCTCAGGATACTCACAGAGAGGAACCGTTCTGTGGATGTGAATAATATAAAGAACTAATTGAGCCATCCATCTTCATTTCAATAACAATTAATTCCCAAACATCATAATAATTACTACTATTATTATTACTACTATATTAGACAAAAATAGACTCCTGGCTGAAGGTATGAAACAATTTCAAACCTGTAAGGCTTCAGGAAGTTAGTTACAGCTGAATTTCTGGCTCACTATCTCTAAGTAATAAGAACACAAAGTATTCCTAAAGAAATTACTACGTCTATTCAGGATATCTTGTTACTAAAGACCCTTGACATTATATACTTCTTTGGAACTTTGGATTTTAAAAGTTTCCTATATATATATTGAGAGATTTTCTATCTCATTTGTGTTGTCTGAACTTATTCTTACTGTCCTGTCCTTGGATGGGATGGCTGAAAGAATGTTTCCTTTTGGCAAATTGGCACCTCTGTTAGTCTGAAACGGAGCCTTGACTAGTAGCATAGCTGACATTCTGATCTGATCCGAGCAGGCAAAGACAGACAAGCTGTCATCCTTCCTGTAAAAAGCCTGCTGTGCAGAACAATCCTGTCTGGTGGGAATACGCTAGATTTCCCTGGAGAGAGACTACTGCATGTGGGTTTATATTTATTGCAGATTCACCTGATTTGGTAGATGGATTTGAATGGAAATTCTTATTATTCGTCAGCTTGATGTTTCTTTAATGTTCCTCGCTGGTATTCCCCCCATAGCTACGTCTTGGCTCTGCAAACACAAAATCTCAGTTTAATGACTGGTATCCTCCCTGGAGATTTTCATTCTTCTCCCTACTCTGTTCCTGGAATTCTCCATAACCTTGTGGAGCAAAACAAGTCGAGAGTTTCAGATAGTTTACAATAATCTTGTCAACTGGAGTCAAAAGACTATTTCACTATTCAAAAGAATATGTGTGGGCTTCCCTGGTGGCGCAGTGGTTGAGAGTCCGCCTGCCCATGCAGGGGACACAGGTTCGTGCCCCGGTCCGGGAGGATCCCACGTGCCGCGGAGTGGCTGGGCCCGTGAGCCATGGCCGCTGGGCCTGTGCGTCCAGAGCCTGTGCTCCGCAACGGGAGAGGCCACAACAGTGAAAGGCCCGCGTACCGCAAAAAAAAAAAAAAAAAAAAAAAAAAAAGAATATGTGTGGGACTTCCCTGGTGGTCCAGTGGACACGGGTTCAAACCATGGTCCGGGAAGATCCCACATGCCGTGGAGCAATTAAGTCTGTGCTCAACAACTACTAAGCCCGTGCTCTAGAGCCCATGAGCCACAACTACTGAGCCCGTGCACCACAACTACTGAAGCCCACTCGCCTAGAGCCCGTACTCTGCAACAAGAGAAGCCACCGCAGTGAGAAGCCCATGCACCGCTCTAGCCCCCACTCGTCACAACTAGAGAAAGCCCACACACAGCAACGAAGACCCAACACAGCCAAAAATAAAATAATAAATAATAAAAATAAATTAATTAAAAATAAAGAATATGTGTATCTCAGTTATTTGTTTTCATAGGTGGATTCACTTTGCTAGAAGCACCAAAGTACATATGTATTTGAATAACTAGTTATGTCGTCTTTGTGTCCTGCTGGTAGTCCGATTATCCTATCAGATCTTTGGCCCAAAGTTTATGCTGTCTGGATTAGAGAGGATATGTGATAAAAGGTGCTGTAATAAAAAAACTTTAAAATTTAATAGTTCAAACAAAACAAAAGTTTATTTCCCTCTCGCACAGTGGTCCTGTATGGAACACTGTGTGTGTTACAAGTCAGCTCTGAACAGTCATTTAGACTATAGGTTGATATGCCATCAACACATGATTAAGGTTCACGTGTTCATGTTCACTGCCATACTGCCATCAGAGAAGGGGACAAATCGAGGACTAGTCTAAGAAATTTCCTCTTAAGGAAGTGAGGCAGAAGTGCACATCACTTTGGCTTACATTTATTGACATGACCTTAGTTATCTGGCTACCTTCAAAGGGAGTTAGTAAATTCAATCATTATCTGACAACCATATTCGAGCCTCAACTCATGGTATGGACTAATGGGAGGCATATTTTGTTGGACATCCAACAGCGCCTACCATATTACCTTCATCTCCCCAAACTCAGTGCTCCTTTACATGGAACCATGGGAGTCACTAAGTTCCTCTTCTATGCTCTCCAAGGGAAATGGGGAACACTTTTTCCTGGGTCCACTATATTATAATCCCTTATTGGCCCTACGCAGAAGTCTACTCCCTCAAGCCTCCCATCCTTATAAATCTCCAGGTGAGTAAGAGATTCCACCCCCTGTCTTCATATATGACCCTAAATTTCTGGGAACACCTGTCAAGTTCTTCCAATGCATTATCACTGTTTATCACTGTACTCCCATGGCTGTGCCAAGAGCAACTCCAAGGTGGGCCTGTAAATCTACCCTCAGTGACCTGCCCCCTAGGTGTGGAAAGTGTGCCTTCTCATTTTACAGGTACTTCCAATTAGGATGGGGGGAATTCTCTTAATCAAGAAGATCATATGTCTTAAAACTCCAGCCATTCCTCTCTTTCTGCTTTCCAGTATTTTTGAAGAAATTAGGCGAGAATTGGCTAGGCAGTGATTGGGGTTACCAGATCTGTTGAGCAACTTATTAATGGGCTCTGAGAGAAACATTTAGACCCAACTGTAGATTGTTGGGAATTTATCCCCTCTTGTTACTTACTACTGGTTGCCAGTTCCGGAATAAGAACAGTCATACTCAAAATACTTTCTTCAAAATCTTGTCTATACCCATACACTATTTTATGGAGTTGTCATCATAGCACAGATCCAACTTTTAGGCAATAATTGGTAATCATTCAGTAACTGAACAATACTCCATGGTGTTCTTGTTTAATAAGTTTTAAAAATCTTATTATCAATGTCGGAGTCCTACCTTGTAGGAAGTTTAGAAACTACAAAGAAAGAAGGTCTATTTTGTAATTACTCATTATACAAACTGATGCCTTTTGAGATTTAATAAAAAAATATTTAAACAATGAAAAAAATTAAAACCCAAAACTTATGAGCAATGGCCACACCAAAACAACAACAAAAACAGATCGATTTTGACTTAACCTCTGTTGGTGACATATTAAATTTTTTAATTAAACAGAAAATGTTGTTAAGTGTAGAACAAACATTAACAGGAAGAAAATGAAGTTCAGGTTACAAGAAAAGCAATTAAGTCAGCTTATCTAAGTTCATGTCTCTAGACCAGAAAAATTATATCCCACAATACTGGAATCCCTTACAGTGATGGCAAATTTATAAAGCATAAAGAAGAAAATAGTACAAATATTGTGACAGGCAAAATGTAGGGGAAAGATGTATTCCTAAAATACTTGAAAAATAAATTCTACATTGAATTTGTCAAAAGTTCAAAATACATTCTTTATTTTATTGAATATCTGCATTTACATAATTCTTACATTTTGCACTTTAAAAATTCTTAACTCTAATACAAAAAGCTACCTGTGTTTCCTTTACATTATTTTGTGATACTTCATATATCACATTATATTTTTATATGGAATCTCTTTATAACTTTCTATTAAAATTCCTTCTTCCAATTCATACCATCTTTGAAATTTTTGTTTTATAATAGAGTTTAATATCCTTAATATTTTAAAGTTTATGCTACTGCAATAAATGAGAAGCAGTGCCTTTTAAGAGGTGAAGATAACAGTGTTCCAGTGTGGAGAAAAGCGAACCCTCCTACACTGTTGGAGGGAATGTAAATTGCTACAACCACTATCAAGAACAGTATGGAAGTTCCTTAAAAAACTAAACATAGGACTACCATATGACCCTGCAATCCCACTCCTGGGCATATGTCCAGAGAAAAACATGGTTCAAAAGGATACATGCACCCCAATGTTCATTGCAGCACTGTTTACAATAGCCAAGACAAGGAAGCAACTTAAATGTCCACTGACAGATGAATGGATAAAGAAGATGTGGCACATATGTACAATGGAATATTACTCAGCCATAAAAAGAAACGAAATTGAGCTATTTGTAATGAGGTGGATAGACCTAGAATCTGTCATACAGAGTGAAGTAAGTCAGAAAGAAAAAGACAAATACCGTATGCTAACACATATATATGGAATTTAAGAAAAAAAATGTCATGAAGAACCTAGGGGTAAGACAGGAATAAAGACACAGACTTACTGGAGAACGGACTTGAGGATATGGGGAGGGGGAAGGGAGAGCTGTGACAGGGCGAGAGAGAGGCATGGACATATATACACTAACAAACGTAAGGTAGATAGCTAGTGGGAAGCAGCCGCATGGCACAGGGATATCAGCTCGGTGCTTTGTGACTGCCAGGAGGGGTGGGATAGGGAGGGTGGGAGGGAGGGAGACGCAAGAGGGAAGAGATATGGGAACATATGTATATGTATAACTGATTCACTTTGTTATAAAGCAGAAACTAACACACCAATGTAAAGCAATTATATCCCAATAAAGATGTTAAAAAAAAATGTGTTATGTATATGCAATGGAATATTACTCAGCCATTAAAAAGAATATAATAATGCCATTTGCAGCAACATGGTTGGACCTGGAGATTATCATACTAGGTGAAGTCAGACAGAGAAAGACAAATATATGATATCACTTGTATGCAGAATCTAAAAAAAAAATGATACAAATGAACTTATTAACAAAAACAAAAACTGACTCACAGACTTAGAGAACAAACTTATGGTTACTGGGGGGAAGGGTCGGGGGGAGGGATATATTGGGAGTTTGGGACTGACACGTGCACACTGCTATATATAAAATAGATGACCAACAAGGACCTACTGTATAGCACAGGGAACTCTGCTCAATACTCTGTAATAACCTAAATGGGAAAAGAATTTGAAAAAGAATAGATACCTGTATATGTATAACTGAATCACTTTGCTGTACACCTGAAACTAACACAACATTGTTAATCAACTATACTCTAATATAAAATAAAAATTAAAAATAAATAAGAAAAACAATAAAAAAAACAGTGTTCCTTCATACCCACCATATTCATTGTGTATACATTTTACCTTATAAATGTGATTAAAACATATTTTAATAAAAAAGCAAGTTAAGTCCCTTGCTGCCTGTATTTTATGATCCTTTCCAATCTATTTTCCCATAGATTTAAAAAATTTCCATAATCAATGAATACAAAAATTTATATTCCATCTTTTCAAACTTACCAAACATAGCTAATTTCATAGAATTTCTTAGGTTTAGAGCCATAATTTTAAAATGGCTACCTAAAATGTTTTTGAATGGATATAGTTTAATTAATATTTGGGTTATTCCTAATATTTTACTCTTGAAATAGCATGATTAATACTTGGTTTCATGTGTTTTTTAATTGAAATATCCTCATTAGCATTATTGGCCTTGAAAGTGCCTCATTCAGTCAGTATCCTCAAACGTTTTTTATTAGGAAGTAAAGGATGATTTAAAGAAAATAACCCAGATCATATGATCAGTTTATAGAGGAGGAATTTTACTTGGCATCTTTTTTATTTAAAAGCTGGGCATTTAGATTAAGTATAAACCCATCATTTTCCCATATCAGTTTGTGATAGCAAATTAAGTAGATAATTAATTCACTTTTCTATTCTTTATGCATAGTGAGATAGTTATGTACTGATGGAAAAATGTTTCATGGAAAAATGTTTCATGTGGGTACATGGAAGATAGAAAATGTACCTAATAAGCTCTGGATCTAGTGAAGAAGATTTTGAAGCAGAATGTTAAAAGTCCTAACTGATTTCTTTCAGCTATTTATGATAAGAACAGGAAGACAGATAAAGGAAAGAATTATATAATTTTCAGTCAGAATGTAATGGAAAGATAGAGATTCTAGGACAGTATCTCTAACCAGCAAGTTCCTCAAAAAAATCCTCAGCACAAACATCCAATCCAGGGCAGTGCCAGTAAAATATGGCCACGAGATCAAGATCAAACCCAGGGTGGGTCTGTAAGACTTTGGCAATGTTTAAGGCAGAGCCTCATAGGCCCTCTCAGCTAAAGTGCCTCTAAGACTCAGATGGATGTTGTCTCACAACACCCTGATTTATAGTTCCTAAAGAGAGGAGGCTGTTTCAAAGCAGATTTTTTGTAGAAATGCCTTTGCCTCATGGAGTGGGTCATAAGTTCGTTTATAGAAAACCCACAGTCTTTTTAAAGGGATTGTATTAGCTTACATTAAAACTGACAGAGAAAATTCAAGATGAAAGGGAAAACGTTGAGAACCCTACTCAGTTGCAAACATGACAGAGGATGGAGCCAAGAATCAGTGAAAAATACCCTTAGTGAACAAAACAGACCCCAAATGAGGAACATTTCCTGTCCCCAAAGCAGGAGAGAATGATGGCAAATGCCCAGTTAATTTCCCAATTGATGTGAACTAGTGACTACTCTGGGCCTCCCATTTTTTTGTTTTTGTTTTTTTTTGGTTGCCCCACACAGCTTGTGGGATCTTTGTTCCCTGACCAGGGATTGAACTGCCAGACCCTTGGCAACGAAAGCACGCAGTCCTAGTCACTGGACCGCCAGGGAATTTCCTTCCCTTATTTGAACAGGAGTGTCTATTGTGGTTATCCTTTCCCCATCTTCTTACTGTGCACTGAATATGTTAGGAATGTGTGGGTGGAATAACATGTCCATTTAGTTTCCAGGTCTTCAGAATGAGTAGAACCATACTGGTGGAATGGCACCTAAGGACACAAACCACAGGAATCTGGACCTGATGTATATAATCCTCTATGTTGAGCCTGAGTCTGACACTGAAATGGAATAAGACATTGGAGGCAATGTTTTATTATATGCAGGGGTGTGTTATGGGTTGTATTGTGTCCTCCCAAAGATATGTTGAAGTCCTAACCACCAGTACCTCAGAAATAGGACCTTGTTTGGAAATAAGGTTGTTGTAAATGAAATTAGTTAAGATGAGGTCACAGTGGAGTAGGGTGGGTGGGCCCTTATCCAATGTAACTGGTATGAAGAGACACAACAGAGAGAAAATGTCCATGTGATGACTGAGATGGAGATTATAGTGAAGCATCTGCAAGCCAAGGAACACCAAGGATTTCTAGCAAACTCCAAGAGCTAGAAGAGGCAATAAAGGGTGCTCCTCCTAAGGTTTCAGAGGCAGCATGGTCCTGCTGACACCTTGACTTTTTGCTTCTAGTCTCAAGAACTACTGTGAGACAATAAATTCCTGCTGTGTTCAGCCACCCAGTTTGTGGCATTTTTTATGGCAGACCTAGGCAATGACTATGGGGCGTATGTATTTTTGCCTGTGGGAAAGATGCAAATAATTTGTAGCCAGAGGGAGAACTATGGTAAATTAAATGTGACTATAAATTGTTTGCTACACCTCTCAGTAGGAGGTATAGTTTATTCTTTCCTCCTCTTGAAACTGGCTGATCTTATTACTTTATTTGACCAATAAAATGAGAAGGAAATGATTTTGTTTAACTTCAGAGATCTTCAGCCTCTGCTTTTGTACACTGTGAATATTTTTTCTCTCAACACGTAGAGAGAAGCCCAGATCACACAGAGAGATCACATGGAAGGGAGCCGAGGTGGCCTGCTTGACGGCCCCGGAAGAGCCCCGAGCTAACACACCAACATCACCTGCCAGTCGAGCGAGCAAGCAATCTTGGACTTTCCAACCAGCCAAAGCTTGGGGAGACTGACGCAGAAGCACCCAGGTGATCACAGTCAACCTACAGACTCCTGAGGAATAAAAAGTGATTTTTGTTGTAAGTTACTGGATTGGGGGTATTTTGTTATGCAGTTTAACAGCAAACCAAAATATTTTCATAGGGGCTTCCCTGGTGGTGCAGTGGTTGAGAGTCCGCCTGCCGACGCAGGGGACACAGGTTCATGCCCCAGTCTGGGAGGATCCCACATGCTGCGGAGCGGCTGGGCCCATGAGCCATGGCCGCTGAGCCTGTGCGTCCGGAGCCTGTGCTCCACAACGGGAGAGGCCACAGCAGCGAGAGGCCCGCGTACCACAAAAAAAAAAAAAAAAAAAAAAAAAAAAATATTTTTATAAACTGAGGGATCATTAGGTGCCTGATACTGTGCTGGAAACTTTGAATTCATTACCTCATTAAATCTTCACCAAAATTTATGTTAGGTGTTATTCACACTTTAGATATGAAGAAACTGAGATTTGGTGAGGTTAAGTTAGAACATTTCCTGGCTAGAAAGGGACTGAGAAAGTAATCCTACAGAGATATGTTAAAATTCAGAGTCTGGTGTGCTTACCTGTTTTAATATAATTTTATTAAATGACTGCATGACCTTGGTGAGTCATTGAGTCTCTTTGTGAATGTTTTTCTCATTCATAAATGAAAGCTGATGAAATCTTTACTGTAACCCACAGGTCTATTTTGCTGATTTTAGGCATATAGAAAATAACCTGTGTAGACTATTTAAAAATTTATATTTTATCTACAAGTTCAAAGCATAAGAACTTCTGTTTCAAACTGGAAATGAAATGTCTCTTATTTTAATATTTTCATTAGTGCACTTGCTGTTTCTTTAATTTTATGTATATATTTTGCTTTCAGTACTGGTGAGAGGAACTACATGTAAGAAAAAAATAATTGTCCTCCAATTTGAAGGCAAAGACAAACTCAGAGGCAATGGAAATGCTGTAGTTTTTTTCATTGTCTGTTTGTTTATTCACAATATCCATTAACTTTCAGGGTGTGTTTTCAACCACTTTGAGTGTTAGATTGATTCTTACTGAATTCATTTCTTTGAGCCATGTTCCTTACTTTTCTGGAGCCAAACCACCAGAGCTGAAGGCATTTTTGTGGTATTAAAACCCACATTCACATACCCACACAACTGCATCAGCATTAGGAAGATGGCAGGGGCATAAATTCAGAGGATTCGAGTGTGTCAGGTAGCCAATTGAAACCTGGTACTAAGGATATGGTTTTTCTGCTTGTTCTCAGGAGACAGGTGTTCACTGAAATGTATTCACTGGAGAAGTATTTGTTTTCTTCAGGAAAGCAGTCAGCTTAAGAAGGCATTGTTTTTACAGTTTTCAACTGCAGCAATATTACACAATATACAAACACACTTAAGGCTAATGTTTTATTTTATTACCTCATTGTGGCCATGGTTCAGCTTCATAAAAACAAAACAGCATCATCCTTTGGACCAAATGGCCTATTATTTAATGTGGGAAATAGGTAAAATTATACAAATACATGTCTGTTTGTCGGTACAGACACAGGTATAGATATAGAAGTAGAGATAGAGATGATGATACGGATACTGATATAATCAGAGACACAGCACTAAATAGTACTCTATCACTAATGTATTCTGCTAGTTTTTTCCTGAACTGGTTCTTCACACTGATATCCCTTTAATGAAAACTCTCCTCTTGCCTAAGCTTAAGGATCAACCTAGTCACCTTGATACAGAGCTTTGTGCAGTCCAGGTTCAAGTACTTCCTTCTATTCTCTACACATATCACCTATGCCAGTCAAGATAGATTTCTCACTGTCCGTCAGAAAAGTCATGTATGATTTTACCTATGCAACTTTGCTCCTATAACTGTATCCTCCTTGTCTGGAATGATCTATTTGCTTCTCTATACTTGCATAAGACAAACTGAATTCAAGCTCCATAAAGCCTGCAATAAATGTTCTCTCTTTCAGTTATTTTTTTCCTTCTCTGAAATTCTGTAACACTCATTGCCTCAACCACTCTCTTGGCATTTTGCCCTGAGTTTTTACCTACCATTTTATGTATGGATCTGGTCACCCCAAAGAGCTTGTCAGGCCTTTAAGAGCAGAAACCATATCTCATAATTATTTGTCTTCATTGCCTAATATAGACAGCCCTGTGGTTAGTGTGCTCATGATTAATATTTGATGCTGATGATTTTAATAAATTTTAGTTATTCATAGACCATATGCTACACTTAAGTTCCTGGTCTGTCACAGTTTGTCATTAGAGAATTTTTTTATTTGTCATAACTACATGTTAACATAGGCAAAGCAACTGTAGATATTTTGGTCCAAAATAATTTTCTTTCAATGATTAAATAAAAGCTAGCCGAAAGGATTCTTGACTAAATAAGATATTTACAAAAACAAAAGAGCTTGACTGAGTTCAAGCTAGAGGGCAATTGTCTAAAAGAATCTTGTACTGAAAATGCTGTAAACATAAACCTCTCACTGGCGGAATCCAGGTTTTTCTATTCTCACCTTATATGTCCTTTCTTAGGAGGGCCTAAGCACTAGAAGGTTTGTGCTATTCTTTTATAGATTGAGCTAGAACCCATGGGGACCTGTTTCCTTTTCGCCTCGACACATAGTCTTTCCTTGTGTGAATGTGCCAGACTTACAACAAATATTCTCTTGCCTTAAGCACCAAAACTCTAGCTACACTCTCACTTCCGCTTTAAAACCCTCAGTATGTTATCTATGATTGCCTAGTTAAGAATTCCTTAATAAACCATTCTAGGGTGGTGTGACATGCAGAATAATGGTCCCCCAAAGATATCTACGTCCTTATCCCCAAAACTGCAAATAAGATTACAGGGCAAGGAGGAATTAGTATTGGAGCTAGAATTAAGGTTGCTAATCAGCTGATCTTGAGATGGAAAGTTGATCCTGGATTATCTGGGGGGTCAAATGTCCTCACAAGAACAGTTATAAATAGCAGAGAGGATACCAGAGAGATGGTAGCGTGGGAAAGACTCAGCCCAATGTTGCTTGCTTTGAAGATGGAGGAATAGCCCCATGAGTCAAGGAAGGCAGGCAGCCTCTGCAAGCTGGAAAAGGAAAAGAAATAACTTCCCCCTTAAGGCCTCCAGAAGGAATGCAGCCCTGTCAATGCAGTGATTTTAGCTTGGTGAGATTCATTTCTGACTTCTAACCTCCAGAATTATTAGAAAATAAATTGGTGTTGCATTGTTTTAAGCCACGAAACTTGTGGTAATCTGTTGTGGCAGCAATAGGAAACTAATACATGTGGCAACTTCACTGATAGCTTGAACAGTCTCCTAACAATGGGAAAGGGAAAGAAGCCCAGTTCCTGTTTTGCTGGTCTTTTATAGATTAGAGTTTTCCACTTAAATTCCATTTCCTCACTCTAGTCTTAGTGCTTCCTGCTCTTTAAAGTTCTTTCACATCCATTATCTCACTAAAAACTCTCACACCATGGCTGTCCAGCTGCTATTACAGGGATTACTATCTACGTTTAACTGATGAGGAAATTGAAGGTATAGAAGTTCAAAAACTCACATTCATGATCCAGTAGAGTGCAGTCTAAACCTGAGAGTGGAGAGAAATGAAACAAACATATGGAATCTCAAATATTATTTGCTCTTTATTTCTAAGTCACCTTAGAATTAATATAATGCTTTGTTGTTTTTTGTACCATTGTATAATTATTCCCAGAATTAGCGTTACGTTTACGTTTAGAAGGTGTGAGAGAGATCACTTCCTTAAAGAATCTTAAAAGCTAGAAAGGGAAATGAGAGATTTGTCATGATCTGTAGCAATTTCAGAATTCATTTAGGGACCACCCTAGTCTGACTCTTAAAACACATTTCATCCTGTTCTTTCCTGTCCTTTATCTTTTAAAACCTCACCAGCCTTTCTGTGTCTTCACACACTGAGTTCTTTCCCACCTCAGTGCTTAAATGTTTCTTTCATCCATGATACCCTCACCCAGATTTTTCCATGCTTGAGTCTTTTCATTGAGCTTAAATTTCACCACATATGCCTTTCCTGATCACTCCATCTTGAGTGGACAGTACTTTCTGGCAAGTGATTTATTTCTTTTTAGCACTTATAGCGCACTGCCATTTACTCCTTTGTTTATTTTCTAGCTCCCCCTTTTTACTAGAATGGTAACTGTGGAAGCAAGAGTCTTGTCTATGCTGTTCACTAGTATATCCACGATGCTTAGACTATTGCCAGGAAATTATTAACTCCTTGTTGAAGGAATGAATAGTTGCCACATGTTTTTGGTGCTTCTGATACTACCATTAGATCCAACAGACTGAACTGATGAGTAGGGCTCTAAGGAATAAAGAACAATCTGTTTAGAAAAGTCAGACATTAGTAAATAAGCATTGTGTTTTTTCCTACTGAAAGTCCATTTGGCTTAGGGACGTATAAAATTGAATACCTTTATTGATAAATATGTAGTGAAACTGAGCTTGGGCATTAGAAACAGATGTATACTTCCTTTCATTCTGTTTTTGTCATATGCTGAACGTTTAATTTACTATGGATATAATGGTACAAAGCTGAAATAAAACTATTGTGTAATCTCCAGCACAAACACGCTCCTGATAACACTGAACTAGATACTGAAGAGACTATGCATTCGCACACGGCAATTTGCCAGGCTCTTACCAGATGAACTGCTGTCACAGGTGAGGATTGTTAAGATTCACAGACTGTATTATCTTCATCTCAGAATGATTTAAAAATAATAACTTTCTTCAAGTTGTAAAGAACTGAGACATCCTTTTGAATAGAATTCACAACATACAATTATTTAGAGAAGAAAATAAGCCATATCCAATCACACTACCTAGTGACAGCTACTGGTTATCCTTTTGATGCACATTCTGGCAATCTTTTCTCTGTGTGTATGTATATGAATGCGCAAACACATTTATTTATTCCTAAAATGTAGTAAGTATCTGACAGATTTTTCTTAAGGAAATGAAGGAAGGAAGGAAGGAATGACTGACTATTGGTGACTTCAATTGACATTGAAAATATAGGTTGTTTCAAAGATTAGTCATTTGTTCCATTTAAACTGTCAATATTTCACTACTTTGCTTTCTCATTCTAATTTTCTTTGGCTACTCCAAATCTTAAGCTTTTAATTTATCCAACCAGTTCCATTTAAATGCAAGAGGTCCCAAAACTCAATTTAGAAAAAAATAAAACCTACCAAAATATGGCAGACAAATAATAAAGCTGAATTTCTTTTCCTCACATCTATTCTAAGGGAAGTATTTATTTAACATAATATAAAGATTATCTTAATAGATGCACTTTATGATACAAACTCCCAACAAACTACAAATGTAAGTGAATTTCCACAAAATGAAATAAGGCATCTATGGAAAACTTAGAGTTAAGATAAAATTTAATGGTGAAAAATGTAAAGTGTTTTTTTTTTTTTGCAATACGCGGGTCTCCCACTGTTGTGGCCTCTCCCGTTGCAGAGCACAGGCTTCGGAAGTGCAGGCTCAGTGGCCACGGCTCACGGGCCTAGCTTCTCCACGGCATGTGGGATCCTCCCGGACCGGGGCATGAACCCGTGTCCCCTGCATCGGCAGGCGGACTCTCAACCACTGCGCCACCAGGGAAGCCTTAAAGTTTTTACTTTAAAATTGGAAAATTTGGAAACAAGAAAGACTGGCCACTATCACTTTTATTCATCATTAAAAGGCAGGTAAAATAAATAGAAGGCATAGAGATGAGAAAGGGAGAAATAAAACCAATTCTATATGCTGACAACATGATTGTCTCTACAGAAAATCTTAAGTAATCCACCAAAAAAAAAAAAAGAGAGAGAGAGAAAACTACTAGAACTAATAAATGAATTTAACAAGTTTAAGGAATAAATGTCAAAATGCAAAGATCATTTGGCTTTTTATATATGAGTCACAAACAGTTAAAATGATGAATCAGTATGATTTACAGCAGCATGGAAAATCATAAAATATGCAAGGATAAATTTAATCTAAGTTGTGCAAACTTCACTGAAAACTGCAAAACATTGTTTCTAAGAGATATTAAATAAAGTGTAACTAAGTGAAAAGTTTTGCCACATTTATGGTTTCCAAAACTCAAAACTGATAAAAAGTTAATATTCTCCAAATTGATTTACAGATATTATTAAATCCCACTCAGAAACCCAGACCATTTTTTTTTTTTGGTAGAAATGGACAAGCTAATTCTGAAAATATATATTGAAATGCAAAGGACTTGTATAATCAAAAAAAGCTTGAAAATAAAGATCAAAGTTAGAGGATCTACATTACCTGATTTCAAGAATTATTATAAAACTATGCTAATTAAGATAGCATATTGCTGATGTAAAAATAAACAAAGAGATAAATGGAACAGAATGGGGAAGCAAAAAATAAATTTACATGAATCCGATAATTGATTTTAGGCAAAGGTGTGAAAATGATTTAATGGGGAAAGGGAAGGAAAGCCTCTTCAACAAATGATACTTGAACAATTACATATCTATATCCTTGTGATGTCTACCTTACACCATACAAAAACACTAATTTGGGATGGATCAGTGACCCAAATGAATAAGTTAAAAGTATTAATCTTCAGGGAGCAAACATAAGAGAATACTTTCATGGCATGTGCTTAAGAAGGTTTCTTAAATAAGGCAGAGAGTAATAACTAGGAAAAGAAAAAAAGAATTGATGAAATGCTAACAATCAAAATGAAAGTTTCTGTTCATCAAAATAATGGCTGGCTTAATTTTATAAAGCTGTGCAGGCCTTAAGCAAGGACACAAAAGGTCCTGACAAAAGCAAGAGAATCCCAGCAGAGGTACATGGCTCACATGGGTATCCTCAGCAAAGGTACATGGGAATCACAAAGCTGACTGGGCAAAGCTTCTTAGCTATGCTACAAGTGGCCTGGATGGGTTTCTAATAGCTGTGTGTGACTACAGTTTAATTCATAGGCTGGGCTGTTCATAATAGAAAAGATTATATTATAGGAAAAACAGAATCTTTACATGTTTCCTTGGTATTGGTGGGTGTAAAATATTTGCTGCATTTAAACATTAAGGAAGACAAATTTCTATAGTTCTATGATTTATAGTTCACAGAAGCTAGTTTAAAGTCTTAGTGCCAGCCAGATAGGCATTGCCAGATGACTGCTCCAAATTTTATCATCTATTCATGGCCAAGGAGATGCTGTTGGAGGAATTAATTTTATATTTAATGCAGCTTTTTTATATACATAAGAATGAATAATTCTCAAGGAATTAGTGGATGTATTTCAAGATGATGCAATTGTTATGTGTGCCATGCCTGTGCCCTAAGAGAACATGTTTCACAAGTATGTGGAATTGAAAAGTAGAAGAAAGATAGTGTGTTGAGGGACACAAGGCAGAAGTCTTGATCTTTTCTAATCCTCTAGGGTAGGGTTATCACACTATACTCAACTGGCCAAATCATGCTGCCAGCTATTTTTATAAATAAAGTTTTATTGGGACACAGCCACACCCATTAGTCTAAGATGCCTTTCTCTCCACATTGCCAGAGTTAAGTAGCATGGTGAGATCATATGGCCCACTGGCTTTTTATAGAAAAGTTTGTCAACTCCACCGAGAAGAGGGCAGTGATTCTCAAACTTGAGCGTGCACCAGAATTACCTGTAGGACTTGTTAGCATACAGATTGTTAGGCTTTACCTTCAAAGTTTCTGATTCAGATGTTCCTGTTATCCCATTTCTAGAAAATTCCCAGTGATACTGATGCTGGTGGTCCGGGGACTGTACTTTGATAACCACTTTCCTACATACAAGCTTCTATAATTTCTATACAGAGTAATTTGCTTAGAGTGATTTTCAGTTAAGCCAAATGTGAAGATATGGTGAAAGTCCTAGGTTTAAGTATCAATCACAAGAGGTAGTGACAATAACTGAAAAGGAAAAAAAACAGAACAGAAAAAAAAGTAATAAATTAAAAAACAGTATGTTAATAGATTTAGTTCACACTTACTCAAGTACCAGAATTCAAAAGTCATGTGGCTCTAAGAGGACATTAAGAAATTTAAGAAATGTATACTGCATATTTTTAGGGAAAGATGGGCTCTTCTTTCCCCCAAATATGTATATATAGAGAGAGGCAAAACAAATCACATTCTGGGAGATTTTTCTACATTCATTGGGGAGGGAGGAGGGGTATTAAATTATTTCATTTGAAGGAATGGTACAAATGACAGAACATAAGTAGATGTTCTTACAACTTACAGAAAGGGAGAATGTAAACCTGAAAAACACGCACTGCATTGGTGACCACGGAACGTCACCCCATGGCTATGGGGAAGCCACTCTAGGCTTAGCTCTAGACATCACCGTCTTTCAGGGTGCACTTGTCACGGACACAGCCACGCCACGTTCCAGGGTGGAGGCAGGGGTGGGGGCGGGAGGACCAGAGGGGACTGGAGGGTGGCAGGGAGGGGGAGCTTCTGTCTCACGCAGGTTGGTTACAAGGCCACCCAATTCTTTGCTGGCTTTCACCTACCCGCTCTTTCAGGCCACGAATCTCCAACAAGTCACACGTGTAGACGTCGTTTTTGTCAGTGGCCAGTTTGTGCAGTTCCAGTAGTGACTGATTCACACTAGTTTCTAAGGGTGAGGCAGACTCCGTCCTAGTCTCCGTGCTCTGGCTCCTCCCTAACCTGAAGGAAGATTCGGCCACCTCCTTGATCTACAGTTTCAACGGTTTTTCAGCGTGTTCTCTCACCTCATAGGGCTGGTGAAGAAAATGCTGGCAAAGCTCTTCAAAGCCACAGCATCGCCGTCCAAGTAGTAGGTCATGGACAGGCACAGTGGCGGTAGGGCTCCTGCTGACGGGTGGGGGGTGGCGAGTTGGAGCCCCGGCGGGGACGTGCATTCACGGTGGCAGCAGCGGTCCACTCCCAATGACAGCTGTCTGCGGGGACGTTTGGCCTCTCCAATCATTTTTATGTTCCCCGGTTTGGGATTCTAGACATTTTGGCATCGACCAGTGACTGGCATCTCAGCGAGGCAGAAAGTGTCAAGCCCTCCACTTCCCTTCACTATGGCCTTTTCAACACTAAGTACTGGGTTCTGGGAACAGCGTTTTGCCGGACCTAAAGGCTCTAGGGCCTGGGTGTGGCTTCCTTTCTCAATATGGCGATTGTGGGGTCAGTGCTTAATAGTCATATATGCTTGTTCATTCATTGGGATGTTTGAAATATATCAGCGAATTGACATTGCAATTTGTGATCCCAAAGGAATAACGCTCCTTTTCTAAGAATGCTTAAAGAACCTCAATTCCACATGGCCAAGATTTTGCTGAAAAAGATGAGGTTTGGACTTTATACTCAAATAGGCAAAATAATTTGAGTCCAGATATTAAGGGATATTAATATTTGGTGATTTTAACTTGCAAGAGGATTTAACCATTCTCCCTTGGAATTTGATAATGGGAGAGTGTTTTTTATTCACATTGAGATGTCCCTATATTGTGGATATTTAAATTATTTGAATGTGTTTAAGGCCCCTGAAGAATTTCTGGAATGCTGTGTGGGTAGAGTGGTTGGTTGTAATTTGGGATGGCAAACTGAATAGGAAATGGATTTTTACTCTTGGGTACAGAGTGGTCTTGGAGCTGATTTGGATAATGCATTGTTCCCATTAATTTTAGCAAAATCTAAAACAGCTACCCGTGGTCCCAGGATGATTCCCAAAGAGCAGTGGTTGGTAATGGAGAGGCAGCCTAATGAAGGTTGGGTCAACGTTTCCCTGATAGACCACTGGTCCCCTTTCCCTAAAAGGACGCACTCCTGCTTGACTACAGGCTTTCTGAAAAAGTTTAAAGGGTTCTGAAGAAAAAAGGGAGGGAATTTTATGGGGAGCACTTAATCCTCCCTCTTCAGGTTTCCTGCCTGTAAAAGAAACTCAGAATCTAACTGTCCCTTTATTGACCTCAACCCTGGGGCAGTGGAGTGACATATCTGATTGGTAAAATTGGGAAGAAAAAATAGGCTGATCTGCCGTTTATTTGCTCAGCTCAAATCTACTATCTCTTCCTCTTAGAATTCACTGAAGTTAGCTACTCTCTAGAAACTCAGGTTGGTTGTTTTTTTTCAGAGGTAGTTTCTCTTCCTTCTGACCATGACAGACACTGGATGGATAAGTCTGCCTAATTTGGGGGTTTGGTGTTAGGAGTCCATTTAGTTCTTAGAACAAAGCTATGACCTTTAACTTAGCATTAAAGTAAAAGAAGTATTATTTTGGTCTCAACATGCCACTCTGTTTTACTTCTCAATGTGTTTAGAAACTAAATGGTAAAGAAGGGTACTATTTTTGGGGGGGAAGGACGTCCTTCCTCAGAAATTCTTAACAGTTTTTACCCCTTATTCTTATTACATTACTTTTTAAAAATTTTACATACAAGGAATATTATATTATGCTATTTTTTTATAGTAAGCTGATGGATGAAGAGATTTTGTCAGTTAAGAAAACAATAAGAAAGTCTATGGTCTATAGATATCCATGGAGATTTATTTTATAAACCTTTCTTCCCAAAATAAATGAAAGTGTAAGCACCTCTCTAAGAACAGGTGTGTACATTTACAATAAATAAATTATTCATTTGCTAATATTGTGAAATTGTTTTGTAGTGCACGAGAGTAAAAGAAACCTGAAATAATCTCCATCCTTTGCATTATGCATTGTAGCATTAGAAAACAGGGTTTGTTTGTTTTTCCAGGAAATACTAAAAAAAAAGACTCTCTTTTCACTCCCTGAGGTACTAAAGTAAGTAACAGAATAAAATCTAATAAAAATTTTTTGAATTTATTTTGGCTCTTTGTCATCACCTTTAGTTAACGGTATGTGTGTTTCAATTTCTAAGCACAGGGAATATGGTTTAGCTGGATTGAATGTCATTTTGATTCCCTTTGCTAAACTAAAAGTGAGCTACCTTTCCTTTTCTTTCATTTTGGGTAACTCTGTATGCTCACTCATAGTCATAGTTGTTCCCAGAGCTTGAAAACACCCTATGTAGTCTTTGGTACTTGGTCTGTATACACATACCTCCATGGAGCTTTCTGGTTCCGCCATTCTAAACTCACTGATTGTTGATTTTTTCTTCCTAAACCAGGGTTCCCCAACCTTTTTGGCACCAGGGACTGGTTTCATGAAAGACAATTTTTCCACGGACCGGGGTTGGGGGATGGTTTCGGGATGATTCAAGTGCATCACATTTATTGTGCACTTTATTTCTATTATTATTACACTGTAATATATAATAAAATTATTATACAACTCACCATAATGCAGAATCAGTGGGAGCCCTGAGCTTGTTTTTGCTTGTCACTCACTGATAGGGTTTTGATATGAGACTGCAAGCAATTGATTTATTATGGTCTCTGTGTGGTCAAACCTCTCTGCTAACGATAATCTGTATCTGGAGCAGCTCCCCAGCACTAGCGTCACCTCCTTAGCTCCACCTCAGATCATCAGGCATTTGATTCTCATAAGGAGCCCACAACCTAGATCCCTCGCATGCGCAGTTCACAGTAGGGTTCACGCTCCTCTGAGAATCTAATGCCACCGCTGATCTGACAGGAGGCGGAGCTCAGGTGGTAATGCGAGCAGTGGGGAGCGGCTGTAAATACAGGTGAAGCTTCACTTGGATACCCGCCACTCAGCTCCTGCTGTGTGGCCCAGTTCCTAACAGGCCACAGACCGGTACCAGTCCGTGGCCCAGGGGTTGGGCACCACTGTCCTAAACAACACTATTGTATACTTACTGCCTATACCACTCAGTTCATTTGTTATTTAATATTTTAATTGTTATTTTTATGTCCAATGTGCATATATCATGACTCTCAAGTTAATTGCAGGCTTCTTAAGGTAAGCACCAATTTTAATACTTTGTAGATTGCTCAAAACATGGTGTTGGGCTTCCCTGGTGGCGCAGTGGTTGAGAGTCCACCTGCCGATGCGGGGGACACAGGTTCGTGCCCCGGTCTGGGAAGATCCCACATGCCGCGGAGCGGCTGGGCCCGTGAGCCATGGCCGCTGAGCCTGTGCGTCCGGAGCCTGTGCTCTGCAATGGGAGAGGCCACAACAGTGAGAGGCCCACGTACCCGCAAAAAAAAAAAAAAAAAAAAAAAACATGGTGTTTCGCAACTCATAGACACTCAAACACGTTTGAATGTACCTAACATTCCTAACTGAAGAAGTCATACTCAAGGAAGATAAAGAACAGTTTTGGAGCTTCTACTGGGAGTACAAAACAATTTATTGTGTTTATTTTCTAAAATCTATAACATATTTATAGTTGAAATTATGCCTAAAATTTGAGTAACTAATAATTCACAAATGATAATTTTAGGTGTTATTTTTCATGTGGCTGAAATTAATGTGCTGTTTAGAGCCACAGCTATCTTTTTCTTGGTGTGTACTCTTGCTTTTATTTGTAAAATCAACTTTATTGAGGTATAATTAGTATACGATAAAATGCATCCATTTAAGAGTACAGTTCAATGAGTTTTGAATAATAACCCACATAACCACCATTATATTCAAGATATAGAACTTTTCCTCAACCTAAAATTCTTGTGGCGCACAAAGGTCTGTGCATGTGTGTACTTATTTACTTTTAAAAGACAGTAATGTGCCATAAAAGTAACATTGTTTGGTGTATTGTTTATTTGTTGTTGTTTTTTCTTTTTTGGACAATATCTTTGTGTAATTTAGGGGGCAACTGCTCTAGGGTTTACAATAGGCATTAAACTTTTCAGAATCTATTTAGAATTAATAATTTACCTCTTCAAGTGGAATGTAGATAACCTAAAACCATATGTCTCTTTACTCTTTTAAATTCTAGTTGTAAAGAATTACATATATGTAATTCATACACATTCTGCCACACAATGATACAATTTTTGTTTTCTGCTGATATGTATATTTTAAAGAATTTAAGATGGGGGTGGATAATCTATTATATCTACCCAGACATTTAGAATTTCTGTTACTTTTCCTGCATTCTAAAATTTCCAAGTTTCCTTTTGGTATCATTTCCTTTTTCTGAAGGACTTGCTTTAGCATTTCTTTCATATTAGATATGCTGGTGAAAGCTTTTCTTAGTTTTCCTTCATCTGAAGATAAGGATGCCTTCATTTTGTCTTTAATCCTAAGGAACGTTTACACAGTATATATTATTTTATGTTGTCATTCTTTTGTCATAGCACTTTAAAAATGTTCCATTACCTTCTGGTCTCTATAGTTGCCTCTAAGAAATCAGTAATAATTCAAATACTTGTTCTCCTTTACACTATGTCATTTTTTAGACTGCTTTTAAGGTTTTCTTTAGCTTTGATTTTCAGCAGTTTAATTACTGTACATCTGGATATACAGTTCTTTGAATGTTTTCTGGTTGGGTTTTGCTGAGTCTCTCAAATCTCTAAATTTACACCTTTTACCAATTTGGGATGATTTCCACCTTTATTTCTTCAATATTTTTCTACCCCACACTCTTTCTCCTGCCTTTCTGGCACCTGTGGGACACCAAATTTTGACCTTGTTATATTGTCCCACAGGTACCTGAGGTGCCGTTCATCTTTTGTTTTTCAAATTTTTTCTCTGTTGATCAGATTAGATTATTTTTATTGTTCTATCTTGAGGACACTGACTGGTTAGTTTTAACATTGAGCCCATCCAGTGAATGTTCTTATTTTGTTTATTGTGTTTTTTCACTTATATAATTTCCAGTTCTAAAAATGATTGTTTAAAAAAGACCTCTCATGTATCTACAGAGACTTTCTGTCTTTCCATTTGTTTCAGAATTGTTTGCCCTTAGTTTTTATAGAATGATTAGGAGAGATGCTTTAAAGTCTTTGTCTCTTAAGTCTAACATTGTGGCAGATTTGGGGCTGGCTTCTGTTGATTGTCTTTTCCCTTGAGAGTTTGTCAGACTTCTGGTTCTTTGCACCTTGATTACTTTTTGATTGTATACTGAATATGTTTAATATTATGCTATGAGATGCAGATCTTGTTTAAATCCTGTGGAGAATAAAGTGGTTATTTTTACGGTAAGTACTTAACCAAGTTAGGTTTTAGCCAGAAGTTTCAAATTGAATTATGTGGATATTGATTTCAATGTTAGTTGTTTTCAAAGCCTTTGCAGTGCTATTTGTATCTGTCCCAACATGTATGCAGCCCAGGGGCCAATCTTAGACCTAGGTTGTGATCTACCCTGTAGGTTTTTCTCCAAGCCTTCAGTATACTTGTTTAAGGTCAGATCCATGCATACATGGGCTCAGGAGAGAGCCCGTGAGTTCATACACAATTTTATGGGATCCCTTTCTCAAGCCTCCTCTTCTTTACTCCTTTATGAACATGTTCTAAGTCCAAGTCCTCCTCTCCCTTCTTGGTCCTTTGGCTAGGACACTGGAGATTTAGTATCCCCACTCTGCTGTGTACTTCCCATAACAGGAACTGAAGAGAAAAGGAAAAAAAAATAACAGGGAATTTCCCCTACTCTTTGTGGTCTCCCCTCCCCCATAGACCAGAGAGAAAAGGGATTACCCTGGAGGTCTTTCTGTCTGCACTCTGTGCAAAGTTCTGAGATGTGCACTGCCTTTGAATATAGGCTGAGAAATATAGGAGGAAAAGAGAAATACAGATTCACTGCCAGATTTTCTGTAATTTGAATTCTCAGTTCATTCCTCAATTTCCCTTCCTAATTTGCATGTCAGAGTCGGCAGACAGTTGCATTCACTGGGAGGGACAGGGCGGCATGTGTCTATTCTATCTTAGAACTGGAACATTCATAGTTATAAAATAAAATTTATGTGTCTTCTTTTTACCTGGTTACTATGAAATCTCCCTTTTATGTCCAAATTAATTTATTTAAAAAGGAAATATAAAGGGAATTTCTTTTTTTTTTCTTGTCTCTCACTAGCCATCAAGTCCTTTTCCTCTCTTTGAAGGGAAAAGGTGGCATGTTTAAACAGAATCTCATCACACTCTCTCTAGAATAATAATTCTATTTCTAATGGATAAATTATTTTCTCTCCTAGAAATCCTTTTTCTGGAGAAGAAATAAAGGAAGTGTCCACGCTTGGTACCTCACTTAACCTTGTTTTTCTTCACATTTTCAGAATCAGAGAAGCCAAAGAGAAGAAAAGAGAAATTACTACAAATATTAATGATATTCATAGAGGGATTCAATATGCAATTCCTGGAAATTAATCCCGAATACCATCTTCTTTAGGGTTAGTGCAAGTGAATGTTTATTGCTGTTCAAAGAAAGAAGAAAACGAGCCAACATAAAACATTTGAGACACTATACTGGCAAATATTAAAAAAAAAAAATTAGAAGCTTGGCTCAGAGTAGATTCTGACAGTAAGAATCACACAATGCACAAAAAGCTTGGGTGAGCACAAACTAGACTCAACACCATCCACCTACCATCCCCTTCTTTTCTGTGACCCAAATGCAAGTGAGTGGATACTGCTTCATTCTAAAACCCAAACTCTAGGAATTGGCTGTCTGAATATTATCTTTTCTAGAACCTTCCAGTGCTTCATCCAATGCCTGGCACAACATTTGTTTCCTATATCCTGCTTTAGTTGTTGGTGTATGAAAGGAAATGAAATGTATTTTTCTTTCTCGTCTTTTACCTTTCCTGGAAAAGGTTGCTGCAAAGCTGAAACTTGAATGCAGAATTCCTATGTCCAAAGCCAGTTCACTTTCCATCATGTTAAAATTGAGGAAATACTAGAAACTGTTCCTTTAACCATCTCTGCATGCCTAAATCCAAATTTATGCTTTATAGTATAGCTCTAATTCCATTAAGCAGCTCCCTATTCTTCTTTAGGAATACAGACTGTGGAAATCGATAAAAGCAAATTGTGTTCTGATTATTCCTCTGAGCAGCTGTGCAGCTGTGGATAAGTCACTTCATATCTCTGAGCCTCACTGTCCTCATCTGTCAAATAAGGATAAGATGACCCTCTCACAAGGTTTTTGCAGCAAACCCACTAATAGCTCTGTAAATGTTAGCTGCTTCTGCACTTATTGCAGTCAGCCTTTTATTATGATTGAACAAATATGTTCCCCTTACATGATTAGAGAGCTCTAGGACACTGAGACATTATCTACATCATTTTTTCAGGTAAAAACCCTAAACGTCAGAGGCTCAGAGTGATTTTTCTAAAGGGTGCAGATATAGCTAGTATGATAAGAATTAGCTAGGCCTTAATGAAATATCACTTTTAAAGGATGATATTTCATAATATTAGATATCTCATAATAGATTCTAAGTGGATAATAGAAGAAGCTCAGCAGCCCAGATGGCAAGGAAGTCTTAGTTGCCTGCTTGATTTTAGTTTACACATTTTTTTTCTGCCTGAAGACAGGGCAGGGGAAGGCTATTCAGAGCTTTATTGAATGCAAGGGCATCTGGGCTGAGCCAAGCAAAATGATCAGGTGATTCTCCTTAATCCTTATTAGTAGGCTGCTGAGGACTTTTCACAAGAAGTGAATTATTTTAGTGTTAATAAGAAATCAGGCACAAAATACATTAAATTCTCATTTTTCATCTGTGTTTTTCATGTCATTCCATTTGCTGATTTGCTTTACCTTAGTGACCTATTTTTCAAGTACTAAATACATTGATGCTAATGCAGAGGCCTTTGTGAATATCTTCTGGTCATTGGGTTGAGACGGAATGTTTGTTTCTTTCAATCTAGGAAGTGCAGACAGAAATGAGTGGGCTGTGGAATGGACTTGCCATGCACTGCTGCTACTCTGCATTATTGAACACGCTCTCAGTCTCGGCTTTCTTGGGTGTCCGTTTTCAGAGACAGGGCCCCATCTTACCTCTGATTTTTGCTTTTAATAAATAAACTGCAAATAAAACTGTTGCAACTTGATTTTTCTCCAGACCACTTCTTTCTTTGGATGCTTCAGATTCAGAGGCACTAGAGACTTCAGTAAGGACTGTTTTGACTTTTTTAACAGGGAACTGTAGTTTTGATTCTGAAAATAAATTAACGTTCCAAAGTAGGTCTATGAACAAAGCATCAGCTACGAAAACTTCTTTGCAATTGATTTTAAAGAATACATCAGGAGAGTCAGGACTGGGAGAGGATAAAGCTGAGGATATTGGGGGATGGAATCAGGCCTGCCTATATTCAAAATTATTGAGTGCATGAAGACAATCTACACCTCCTCAGCCTTCTTTTACTTTATACCTTTAAACCTCATTAGCCATGTGCCCTGTAAATTACCCTACTCTCATGAATATCTCAGGAAAAAAATCTAAGAAACTACCTCACATTAGGTTTAAATGACTAATTCAACTTTCAATGTCATCCCTAACTGGTAAATCTGAACTTGAATCGATAGATAAAACCTCAAGATGAATGATGCTTTAGTGGTATATTCAGAGCTATATTTTAATCTTTATTTGGCAAAATAAAAAGGTCCCTAAGATCACACATGTCTGTCTTTGTGTAAAACTGTACTAGATTTGGACCATTGCTTTCCCTGACACCTCTTCCTAGTGAAATCTTCCTCATTCACTACAGAAATCATTGCATGACTTCATTCCACTCCCGGAAATCACAGCCAATTGGGCCCTGAGAAGGAAATGCTCCAAGGCTTCATTTATTAACTTGGTAGTAACAATGAATTGTGTAGCCTGGCATAGTAGAAAGAGTTGGGCCAAGCAGATTCTCTCTGGGGAGGACCCTTCATTTCTTCTCTCATTTCCCTCAGCAATACTGAGTCATGTTCTAGAGAGGTTGGACGCTGGGGCAAGTCAAGTTTGCTATCATTGTTCTCACTCTTATTTTTAACTCATTGATTTCTCTTGCTGAGATCTGTTCCCATGGCAACAACACAGGCCACTTTGGGTAAGAAGCTCAGATAGAGCAATGAAACTTGAGGGAATCCATTTTGTTTTTGTGTCCACTTGGCATGCTTTTCAGATGCTACTGACTGTCTCATAGGTCACACCATCCTTGAGTCCTTAGGATACGTTTGATGAATTTAAGATCATTTTTATTTCCTTCC
This sequence comes from Aethalodelphis obliquidens, assembly GCF_003676395.1. NCBI lineage: Eukaryota > Metazoa > Chordata > Mammalia > Artiodactyla > Delphinidae > Aethalodelphis > Aethalodelphis obliquidens. The sequence continues at coordinate 604,568 of NW_020837956.1, forward strand.
CCGTTAAGAGAAGGCACTTTGTTTTTCCTGACACAAAAAGTACTTTTACTTTCTCAGAAGTTTTTTTTGTTGTTGTTTAGCTCTATATTGGAGTATAACTGCTTCACAATACCATGTTAGTTTCTGTTGCACAACAAAGCGAATCAGCCATATGCATACACATGTCCCCATATCCCCTCCCTCTTGAGCCTCCCTCCCACCCTCCCTATCCCACCCCTCTAGGTCGCTGCAAAGCACTGAGCCGATCTCCCTGTGCTATGCTGCTGTTTCCCACCAGCCAACTATTTTACATTCGGTAGTGTATATATGTCGATTTCACATACTTCGATTCACAATTCAGTTATAAAATCCATGAAGATGAGCAATGACAGAACAGCCTCAAATGCATCACTCCCTCCGAGCGGGCTTTGCATGGGCCATTTCCCCAGCTTAGCCAGCTCTCCCTTTGCCCCAGCCCTCTCTTGCCTTTCTCTCTTTCTTCAGCCACATCAACTCACACTGACTGTTTCCCTCTAGGCTCAAATGTCACTTCTTCAGAGAAGCCTGCCCTGGCCACTCAGACTGGATTAGGCCCGACTGCTTTTCCTGCCCATAGCTCCCCTCAGTTCTTCTTCAAAGCATTTATCAAAGTTGGTAATTACGTATTTTTGTGATTTTTTTTTTTTTTTTTTTGCGGTACGCAGGCCTCTCACTGTTGTGGCCTCTCCCGTTGCGGAGCACAGGCTCCGGACACGCAGGCTCAGCGGCCATGGCTCACGGGCCCAGCCACTCCATGGCATGTGGGATCCTCCTGGACCGGGGCACGAACCCGTGTGCCCTGCATCGGCAGGCGGACTCTCAACCACTGCACCACCAGGGAAGCCCTGTGATTTTTAAAATAATATATTTTTTCCCCAACTAGGCTCTGTGCTTCCAAAGAGAGGGTACCTGGCTTTTTGGTTTATCAGTGAAACCCTAGCACCTAGCACAATGACTAACAATACATAGGCTTGATAAAGATTTATTTATTGAAGGCTGGATGGAAGAATCTTTAATTTCTCCCTTCTTATGGTTAGCAGCAAGTTGACAATTTATCTGGATGCATTGGTCAGCTCGGAATGCCATAACAGAGTACCATAGACTGGGTGGCTTAAACAACAGAAATTTATTTCTCACAGTTCTGGGGGCTGGGAAGTCCAAGATCAGGGTGCCAGGCAATTTGGTGAGAGCTCTCTTCCTGGCTTGCAGATGGCCACATTTTCCTTGTGTCCTCACATAGTGGAAGAGAAAGAGGAAGAGGGAGGGAGGGAGGGAAGGAGAGAAAGAGACAGACAACAGAGAGAGGGAGACAGACAGAGAGAGAGAGGAGGGAGGGAGACCACATTCTTCTTATAAGGCCTCCGATCCTACTGGATAAGGGCCCCAAGTTTAAAGACCTCATTTACTTTTTATCACCTCATCACAGACCTTATCTCCAAATACAGTCACATTGGGGGTTAGGGCTTCAACATATGAACTGCAGGGCAGGGGCACAATTTTGTCCATCCACCTGGGTTAAGTTTATTTGACCTGAAGTTCTCTCAGTCCTTCCAGCAGATAACTTATTACTTTGTAGTTTCTTCCTTCTCTGTTTTGCAAGCAAACCATTATTTTTTGGCCAAAGAGCATTTGGGTTCCTGCTAGAGTTTACAGTCTCTCCCCACCCCTGCCCCGCCGCCCCTCTCTCTTTCCTTTCCTTCTTGTCTCTTGGTTGATGCTTGGTTTTCAAGATAATAAAAATCTTTTTCGAAGTTTATGATTTTCCCTGATTTGAAAGTTCTGGTGCAGGATGCTAACACAGAGGTGTATGAATATAAGCAAGACTCAGAGATTATTATTGATTCATTAATATGATAAACATACTTCCAGTTAAAGTTTCAGTGTTTGCCACTGAATATCACTGGCCTTTATGTTCTTTCTATGGCTTTTATTTTCCTTTAGCTCAAATCCTTGACTGAAGGTGAACTCTTGTTCCTGATAGTCTGGCTTCACAGAAAAGTCTTATATTTATCTGCAAGCGTTCTGTTTAATTTTTAAAATCATATTTATTACTCTGTACAAGGGAGTCATCTGGAAATGATATTCCTTAATAAACTGTCCTTGACAAATATTATTTTTTCTTGTTAAAAAGCTCCTTTTCCTGTTTTTCTTCTTCAAATAGCCATTGGCAGTTCTCTGATTGAGAATGCAATGCTACCGGAGGAACAGCTCTTGCCAAGTGAGAAGAGTTTACTTTTTAAAATTCCTCCTACTTTTATGTTATATTTAATCAAAAGTGCACCATTTTATATTCTTCCCTTTTCTCTCAACTTTGGTTTAAATTCCTTTTCTGTAATTGATTTTTCAGTTTTCATTGAACTTGCAAATGAATGCAAAAATCTGTTAAAAGAAACTTTCAGTTTATTAATTCACTGCTGGGTTGGCTGGTCATTTCTGAGGGAGTAAGAAAGTTGCATCAGGTGTGAACCAGGTGTGTGAACAGACTACCTGAATACTGATTTGGAAGGTCTACAGTGAATAACACTGCACTTGAAAAAGCAGTTTCAGGCTAACTTAATGCATCAGTGAGGCTGTCATATTGACTAGACTTGTGAAACAAGAAATAAGCCTTCTTCCTTGCCACCTTACCCTATTTGAATCTTATGCCACTCCAGACCCCTTTTAATGTCCCTTTTCAAAGGAGGGATTTTACATCTTTCTGATCCATTCGTAGTAGAGCCAGGAGAATTTATGACAAAGGTGACTAGGTAAATGGCAATAATGTAAAATAGGGTAAAAATCCCATCATCTGAATATGCTAATTAATTCCCTTCCCATATGGATTTATTTATTACTTAGACAGCATCAATGACCAATTTATTAAAGTGTTACATAACTAGGCGATTCCCTGGTGGCGCAGTGGTTAAGAATCCACCTGCCACTGCAGGGGACATGGGTTCGAGCTCTGCTCCAGGAAGATCCCTCATGCCGCGGAGCAACTAAGCCCATGCGCCACAACTACTGAAGTCTGCGGTCTAGAGCCCACGCTCCACAGCAAGAGAAGCCACTGCAATGAGAAGCCTGTGCACCACGACCAAGAGTAGCCCCCGCTCGCTGCAACTAGAGAAAGCTCGCGCGCAGCAGGGAAAACCCAGCGCAGCCAAAAATAAGTAAATAAATAAATAAACAAATAAATTTATTTTAAAAAAAGTGTTATGTAACTAAAATGTTACTTTTTTTTTTTACCTAAATGTATTGAATATCTATTTACCTTCCAGAAGATGATGGAAAAAATGAAGTCAAATTGATCATTGTTTCTACCTTGAAGGATGTTATATTCTACTAGGAAAAAATAGATAATAGAGGAAGAGAGAGGGGTGGTAGAGAATGAGAGAGAGAGAGACAGAGAGAGAGAATGAAAGAGAACATAATTAAGTGCTTAGGAATTCAGAGGAGGGAGTGATGATTGTCATTTCATTTGTGGAAACAGAAGACCTTCCGGCATAGAGGCATTTGTATACTGCCATCTCAGGGGTGAATGAGGGCTGGACAAATGGAAAAAGATAGAGGTAGGTATTCAGGCAGAAGGAAAAGCAAAGGGCCAGATGAAAGAAATTTGCTCCCTAAATAGGTTGGAAAGGCAGGACTGAAAGAACAAAAATATTATATGTCAGATTTTACACATTATTCTGAGGATCTTGGGGCATCTGAAATAGTGTATTACAAATAGAAAGGAGGAGATAGCATAAAGTCATATTATATAGGTAGAATTGACTAGACTTGACAACTTATTCAGGGGCAAATAAGTTGCAAATCTGAGCAGTCAAATCTGAGTCTGTAGCTTTAATCCTGGGCGACCGGGAGAAGGATGTTCTTCTTTGAAAATGAAACTATGAGGTTAAGAGCAAGGTGTTTTGGAAAAGGAAATATTTGATTTCAGAAGTAAAAAGATGTTCCTGTAGAACATCCCCAAACCCCACTTATTTAAAGGAATATATAACTTTTATCCAGGGTGTAGACTTAATGCTTCTGGATTTTAATCCAGATACAATTCCCAGAATTTCGTGTTTGAGAGTGATTTATAAAATCATCTCTGTGTCAGTCGATATTCTTTGTTGCCTTCTACTATTCTGTTAAATGAGGTAACATGATAACTTGCTATTTGCATTTATTTTGTTTTCACCTAATGTACAATCAAGAAATAAAAGAGCTGTATAAAGGAAATATAACAGAAAGCCAAAAATAGGCCACATATTGAATACAAGGAGGCAGAAGCTTAATAAAAAGCAAAAAAGACATATTGAGGGAGCAAACAGGAACATGGGTGAGGACAGCAGGTGATGATGATAGAAAACATTAACATTTAAACTGGATCCATCTGATGGCTCTGGGCTCTAGGATATAAATACAGATACCATTTCAAAGGAGTCTCCACAGGGCCACTTTTACAAGCCTAGAGAGTTCGAATTGGTGTCAGAGCCCTTACTTACTCTGAGGATTCTGGCCAATGGTCTATAGAGGTATGAAAGTTCTGTGGTATGTGGAAACCACTGGAAAAGGCTGGGCCTAGAGTGTGGGTGGTAAGTGTAAGAGTGGTTACATGGAAGAATCTCCAGGTTTGTCTTATTATGAAAGAAAAGGTGTGTTTGTGTATCTGTGTGTGTGTCTGTGTGCTTAACAATTATTTTGTTTAAAGAAGAAGAAAAATACTTTGTTTTAATTTCTCTTCAAGTGTTCTTCAGCTTTTGACCTAAACCCTAGTGAGATTTTCTTTCATTTTAAGCACAAAGACTTTAAAGAGTACTTGAGTTCTTTTCAGCAAGATTTTTTTTTATAAATCTCAATTTCAATTGCCTTTGAGAAAATCATAACAAAAGAGAATTAAGTAACACTCTCTAATTTGCTCATGTCATCTGATTGACAGACTAGATATTTATGGTATTAGGAAGATGTAAAAGCTATAGGCTATCTTAGGAAATTTTTGATCTCTTATTATCTTCAAATTCCAAGGTTCAGTTGAAACATATCAGCAAAATCTAAGCTCATGTTCTCCCACCCAAGTCTATTTAAAAATCTCCATTCTTATTTTGAGTTTTGCAACAAGTGCATGGAAACCTCATGGAAACCAATCATGGGAAGGTGCTGTTGATAAGCCTCCTTTTTCCATTCTTTCATCTAGTAAGTAAATCTTAAATTTCCTTCAAAGTAAAAGCAAAGCTAAGAAGACTAGATTGAAAAATTCAGACAAATTATCAAGAAATAGCCTAGGTGAGTAGGGATCTAAATCCCACGGAAGCAAATTGAGGAATAATGGGTTAGAAATATGAGCCAGAAGACTGGTTAACAATAAATTATAAGAAAGACAAGTAAGGACTGTACACAACAAAGGAGCTTGATAGCTGCTGGGGCTAGGAATTCCTTATATATTTTATGTCAAAGGAAGTATACATTATTCAGAATAGCGGACTGTGATTTGAAGATTGTGAAATGAGGAATAAGAGAAGTGAGATACAACCCTGTCTAAATTTTTTTAAATAAAACTTGTATATATTTTAGATCTACAACATGAGGATTTGATATACATATACAGAGTGAAATGATTACTATAGTTACAGTCAATCTAATTAACATATCTTCTAACATAGTAACCATTTTGTGTGTGTATGTAAAATCAAATCTTAGCATATTTCCAGTATTCAATACAGTAATATTAACTATAGTCATCATGCCGTATATTAGATGTCTAGACTTATTCATCCTACATAACTGCAACTTTGTTCCCCTTGGCCAATATCTCCAATTCCCACCCCCACCCCTGGTAAACACCTTTCTATTTTCTGCTTCTATGTATTCAATTTTTTTAGATTCTGCATAAAAAGTGGGATCCTGCAGATTTCTTCTTTATGTGTCTGGTTAGTTTCACTTAGCATGTCTTCTAGTTTCATCCATACTGTTGCAAATGGCAAGATCTCTTTTTTAAAGGCTGAATTACATTTTATATATATATATGAAAATCATAATTTCTTCATCCATTCATCTGTTGATGAATACTTAGGTGGTTTCCATATCTTGGCTACTGTGAATATTGCTTTAATGAACATGAGAGCACAGCTATCTCCTATAATTTTATTTCCTTTGAGTATATACCCAAAAGAGGGACTACTGAGGTAGTTCTATTTTCAGTTTTTGAGGAATCTCCATACTGTTTTTCATAATAGCTATATCAGTTTACATTCTCCCCAGCTGTGCACAAGAGTTCTCTTTTCTCCACATCTTCGGCAATAGTCATCTTTTATTTTTTGATAAGTCATCTTAACAGATGTGAGGTGATATCTCATTATCCTTTTGATTTATATTTCCTTGATGATTAGTGACGTTGAACACTTTTTCATATACCTGTTGGCCATTTGTATGTCTCTGGAAAAATGTCTACTCAGGTCCTTTGCCCATTTTTTAATTGGGTTGTTTGATATATATATTATTCTATCCATCCAGATTAATTTTTATATCCATCCAGATTAATTTCATCTGTGATCAAATTATCAAAGGGTCATGTCATCTGAAACATTGGTAATTCATACTATAGCTGATTGATCAACTTGAATTCTGATAATTATTCAAATTTGGCAATCACAGCTTTACATGATCTCTTTCAAACAATTAGCTCACACATAAAGCTACAGAAACAGATCTTCTCATCTGCTCATTCTAAGTGGCTAGGGCGATATATACACTAGAAAATAAATGGTTCTGGTTCTCTGTGTAAATGTCTCAGCAAAAAGGATTTTTTGTTGTTACTAAACCATTCTATTTGTGGTTATTCTGTCTATCTACATTGGTTGGTCCCTGATATCAGCTGATGTTGCAAATGGCGGCAGCAGCCAATCCCAGATTTTCCCTGCTGCCTGTGATACAACCAGTAGCTGACTTCAGAACTCCATTACTTGGTAACATCAGGCAAAACAGTAATCACATGCTTGCAGTGAATAGTAAAAATCTGGCTCAGGGAGTTGAAGGTAGGGGATTCCTTCCATCCCATAAAAATTAAAACACTGATGCAAACAAATAAATTATGGAAGTTGCTAGGGTCAGGTTTTCAGATCTCAAGAAAGCAACACCTGTCTTGACTCTTCTGGGTACTGGACCATTCCCACTGACTCAATGGTGCTAAGATCTTTTGACTCCATCTTTGAGCCTGCTCCCGTCATGTGTCTTCCTCCTACGGAATCTGCAAGTCTTCACTCACAGTGATGCTGCTTGCACAGTCAATGGCTTCTCAAACTGGCTAGACCTTTAAGCCCATTTCCTTGTCCTTCCTTCTATCTATAGTTATTATAGATAAAGGGACATTATTAGAAGTGGTGGATAGTATTAGAAGTGGAGTTAACTCAGTTAAACCTAATCTGAATTCCTAACAATTTAGATGCTATGAATAAGTCTAATGATCTCAAGTAAAACAAGTTAGGGCTGAATATTCTAAATTCACATTAGGAAAAGTTTTAGAATATATTGTTGCTTTGGTTATGTAACTTTTCTATGTCTAAACTCCCTTATTTATCTATTAGATATTGACAAGCACTCAAACTCTTCCTGAATCATTAAATTCACAACATGCTTCAAAATTCTTCTGTAACACTTGGGAAGAGGTTTTAATATAAAAGTCAAATTCATAAAATAAAAATGCTATTATTTAGCCACTATTTTATGCTATTATTTAGCCACAACTACATGGCAGCATCTTGCATATTGATCTCTTAGATGAAAGAATTGAGAACTTGCACCTTAAATTGTTAGCAGTCTTCAAATACTGAAGCTGTTTTTCACACCCTGCAATTATTCAGAATACATTTTTCACACAACTGGCAATCATATCCCTGAAGTATGAGCAAATCCAAATGCCAAAATGTCAGGAGATCAGGTGAGACCACCTCTACTAAGGTAAACCAGAGATTTTTGTTTTCAAAAAACTGCACCTCTTTCTCTCTTAAGAAGAATTCTTGAAACTAAGAGCACAGCTTACAGAGGAGTTTGGCTAATGCTCATTATGCCTCTTCTGCCTGTTCAGTCATCTGTCTCTCTTCTGTTAAAGCTGTAGAGACAGTGCTTGTTAGTGCCTTTTTGTCTTATGAACCGGTCCCATTGTGGATCAGAACGAGAAAGTAAAAGGGTGAAAACAATTTATTGGACTAGTTGAGCAAATGATTCCTCAGGATTGGCCCCTGACCTTTTCAAGGGCAATATTTCCATAAATAAATTGGGGCTTTGCTTCTTTCCATGCAGATAGCTAACCCAAACTTTAAAGACATTTGAAAGCTGGAATCACTTTACTGTTCTTTTGCTTTAATGATTTAGATCGAATGTCATTGTGCACTCAAGCTTACCAGGTAATTGAGCAAATATGTGCTTTATTTGATGATATAGTCATGGCTCTTTAAATATCAATGACTATGGTTTTAGAGTATAAAATGATAGTTGCCAAATAAGCAGTCATTAGGAATAAGAAACAACACTATAAAAATTCATCATTTTAAAATTAATGGGTTTGAACATTATTAACTTAGAATAAATTTGTATCTTTTTAAAAAATTACAATTATGTAATTATGAATCTTACATTTCCCTTGGAGAGAAAAGTACTTTATTGGAAGTATAGGCTTTTAAAATTCCTTTCCTGTTAAGTGAGAAGAGTAGCTATTTTAAAAATAATTGTTTTATTTCTTCAGTGAAGTTTCTATTTGGCGTTTTCTGGTAGTCATGACACATTCCATCATAGTCTCTTTATATTTCATTATTTTTCATATTTTCACTATTTGCATTATTAAGGTATGGATTGTTCTCAGTAAGATACATGTGGGGTTTTTTGTTTGTTTTGTTATGTTTTGGGTGGGGAGGTGGGTGGAAATTGGTTTAGCTGATTAATTCTCATCTTGTCCTTCAGGTTTTCTAGTGGGTCCTGCACTCATGCAGTGACTGGCCAGGTAAGTAATGTTACTTTTGATCATGAGCCAGTGAGAAAAAGTAAAAGGGAAGTAAATTGGTATTGAATGGCTACAGCTCTGTGTAAGGCAGTGGGGTGGGACATTTGACTACTTGCCACCAACACTCTCAAGATGGTTGAGCAGTATGTGCACCACCCTTAGTGCTTTAATGCATTACACCATTTAATTTTTACAACTACTTTTTGAAGTAGGCATTAAAAATCTTCACCTTGCCAAGTGAGGAACTTAAAGAATGGACAGGTCATTAAATGGCAGAGCAGCAATTTGAACAAAACCTGTATTTCTCCAAGTGTGTTTTAGACAACAAAATCAAAGTAGATGAATCCTAGAACAATAATAAGTAAGCACACACAAATATTTATTGTGTAAATTAATAGAATCATGAGAACTCATTTTTATTCAAACAACTAATATTTATCATGCACTTATTTTTTAGGACTGTACTGATTTCACATATGATGATTCACTTAATCTTTTTTGGGGGGGGAATTTCAGATAAGGAATTGTATACCTGTATTAGTGTTATAATCAGAGAAGAATACACTATAGAAATATACTTAGAAAAAGAAGTGGAATCCAGCCCCCTAAGTCTGAATGATTACAGTGCCTCCTTTGATGGTGCTGGTGTGTCAGCTGATAGGCGGCTTTTTTTTTTTTCCCTTCTGTGTCTGCAGGATGTAAAAGTTATATAAAAGCTTTTAGTTTCTAATGAAATATTACTTAGGGCAAGTTACATCAGCTTTTGACAGCTGTCTTATATTGGTTTGAAATTGAGGGAGAAAGAGTGTTAATTAAGCATGGGCTATTAAAAAGAAAATGGTTTGAGTGATTTAGGAAAACTTTCCTCTGCCTACTGACATGTCAACAAACTGTCTCCTGGGAAGAAAGTAGTTTCGGCAGGCTCTTCCCCAGTCTTACTGCGCTTATCTAGGTGGGGGGTTAATAAGAAACATCTGACAGTGGCAAAAATATCCTGCCACATACCCAACCATTCATTTCAAGACTGCTAAGCATCTGTTTTTTGCTTGGATCTTTTTGGTAATCTCCTTTTCAAAACAGGCCTAGGTCTATAAACAGAAATCCCCTTTTCACATTTAGGAATATAGGCTAGATATTCCTAGGTGGAATGATTTTTACATTGCAGGCCTCACATTCCAGGAGGAACCTAAGTGGTTACTCAGGCTCAAACTACCCCTCAATCTTGCGGAAACAAAATTGAACAAAATGTTTCTCTTTGTTTTGTTGCTTCACTATTTTAAGGCATTTCTTTCCATACACTTTAGCCTTTTGTTATTTCTTGTGGAATAGATGGAATAAAGCAGAGAAAAATTTAAAAATATCAAGATCACCCACAATTTCCACTCAGAATTTTTGTGAGTATCCATTTATCCTTTGGTATTTGTGTGTGTGTGTCTAACAGTTAGATAAATGTACATGTATACTGCTCTAAAGACATTGCATATATTAACACATTCGATCTTCCCAACAGCCCCAAAACGTTGGTATTAATATTACACCTACTTTATAAATGATGAACACGTAAACATTGATGTCTACTGTATATAACTATACATAGTATTTCACAATCATTCCTTACATTTAAGACTATGGTCTCTTCACTTTTCTATATCATTAATTAGTTTTTTGAAAACTCCATTTATTTTGTATAGCTGTATAATATTCAACAGTATTGATGTACCATAATTTAACAAGACCACAGCTATTATACAGTAAGTTATGCTCAAATTTTCACTTCAATAAATGATGCAATAAATAATTGATGTATATTAACATTTCTGTATCTGATTATTCCCTTCTGAATAATTTCTGGAAGTAGAATTATTGGTCCACCTATGATAAACATGCTTAGGTGACAGAGAATAGAGTTACAGACTGCAAGCTCTACAGACAGACAGTGTGCAATGAAATCTAAGGAGCTCCATTTACTAATCCAATATGATGTAATAAGTTACCACAATTTTCCTGTGATTGAAATGGGTAAACCTCTTAGGATTCTATATAGAATTAAAGGAGACAATATTCAAAAATATTTAGCAACAGGTAAATGTGTAAACAAAATGCAGTATACCCACACAGCGGAATATTATCCAGGCATACAAAGGAATGAAGTACTGATACATGCTACAAATGGGTGAACCTTGAAAACATTATGCTACGTGAAAGAAGCCAATCACAAAAGACCACATACTACATGATTCCAATCATATAAAAGTCCAGAATAGGGAAATTTATAAAGACAGGAAGAAGTTTAAGGGTTGATTAAGTCTTGGGGATGGGAATAGCAGATATGTGGGTATAGCTAAAAGGTACTAGACATGATGAAAATGTTCTAAAACTGACTGTGGTGATGGTTGCACATATCTCTGAATATACGAAAAACTATTTAATTGCATGCTTTAAATGGGTGAATTGTATGGAATGTGAATTACATTTCTATAAAGCTGTTAAAAAAATTTAGCCCATAACTACTTTCTCACACCATTTTTTTTTTTTTTTTTTTTTTGCGGTACGCGGGCCTCTCACTGTTGTGGCCTCTCCCGTTGCGGAGCACAGGCTCCGGACGCGCAGGCTCAGCTGCCATGGCTCACAGGCCTATCCGCTGTGCAGCATGTGGGATCTTCCCGGACCGGGACACGAACCTGTGTCCCCTGCACTGGCAGGCGGACTCTCAACCACTGTGCCACCAGGGAAGCCCCTCACACCATTTTTAATTATATGAATTTTTATTTAAAAATATATCTTTGCTAATTGTACAGCAGATTTCATTTCAGTTTAAGACTTTGTTATTGATCAGTTTAAATATTTTATGTATTAACCATTTGTATTTTATTTCTATGACTTTTTTCTTTATCTTTCTATAATTGGTTATTTGATTATTATTAACTGATTCATAAAAGCTCAGTACATTTGCAATATTAATCCATATTCTGTGACATATGTTGGAAATAATTTTCTGCATATTTGTATTTGCCTAGTAATTTTTATGGGGTATTTTTTAAATTATAGAAGTTACTATAAGCGTACTTGAAGATATTGTGGGTTCAGTTCCAGACCACTGCAATAAAGCAAGTCACACAAATTTTTGGTTTCCCAGTGCATATAAAAGTCATGTTTACACCGTACTGTAGTCTGTTAAATGTTCAATAGCATGATGCCTAAAAAACAATGTGCATACTTTAATTAAAAAATACTTTATTGCTAAAAACTTCTAGCCATCATCTGAGCCTTCAGCGAGTCATAGTAGTACCATCAAAAATCACTGATCACAGATCACCATAACAAATATAATAATAATAAAAGGGTTTGAAATATTTTGAGAATTACCAAAATGTAACACAGAGACACAAAATGAACAAATGCTGTTGGAAAGATGGCACCAATAGAATTGCTTGATGCATGGTTCCCCCAAACCTTCATTTTGTAAAAAATACAATATCTGTGAAGCACAACAAAATGAAGTATGCCCTGTATAGTGCAATTTTTGTTTTTTAAAGTGATTTTTCCCTTTGTTTTCCTGCTTAAAATTTTTCTACCTTTACATCAAGTAACATATATCTATATTTTATTCTAAATATATAACCCTACAATATGATCTGGCACTTCATTTTGATGATGATATAAGGGTTTCTATTTTTATCAAGTATCATTTGACATTTTCCTCAGCAAAAATGTACTTGAAGATTTTATAAAAAGGGAAATAATTTGTACCTTTGAATTTGTTTCATAATTTTTTCTTTGTTAATTTTTTTAAATTAAACTTATAAATTATGGCTTTATAAAGCCTTCCTTCTATAATGAAGATATTGACACTTCTTATTTAATAAAAATATACACAAGTATGAGGCATCATGTTATTTTGAGTTGTTCTATTTAATACTAACCTTGACTTTGAAATTAACTTTTATCGAGGTTCATGCTCTCTAACCACAGATCTTCCTTTTATAACTCAGCTGACATTCAAAGTGGCACCCCAAGGATTGGATAGAGTTTAAATCTCTTGAAAGATTAAAGGAGCTCTTTGCCATGTCATCTTTTTGAACCTCCGATGGAGGTTCATCTACCCTTTGGCCAATATCTTTATGAATATTGCAAGCCTTGCCGTTTCATATTAATCTCACACTATTAAGAGTATCTTTATTACTCTAGCTGGATGTCATACCTCTGCTGTTGGCATAAAGAGAAAAGCAAACACTGGTCTCAATACTGTTAGCATAATTTGAATGGAGGCTCTGCTCATTTTAGCGACCATTATATAGGGTTTAATGTTGACTATTTAGTTTTATCTGGCAGTTTATCAGATGCTTTTAAGGTAAATAATAATACTAATCCAATTTTGCAGGTGAAGAACAGGTAAAACTTAAATACTTTGTCCAAGGTCATATAGGCAAAAATTGATATTCAAATCCTGTGGTTTTATTTTTGCATCTCTCAGTCTTTTTTTAAGTGTAAAACTTACTACCTCTCAACAATTACATGTATTTATTTTATTCAATCCAATAGAAAAATATATTTTGACTGTTTCTAACTTTCAAATTCATGCTGAGCAAGGGTATTTATGGGTTTTAAATATTTAGAAAACAACCTGCATATAATTGTTGTCTTTGTTGTTTCAACCTACAACTATATATTTTCTGAAAGGATTGTGGTGATCATTCTTCCTGTAGAAATGCTAATGAAGTCTAATATTCCAGTTATTTAAAGTAAATTTTCAATAAGCTGTAGATATGTCAGTCACTTTATTCCTGGATGGAAATGTGCCTATCTTTTCACAAATAGCAGTTGGACTTTATGTTGCAAATTTGTAGCCTTGGAGATGGTCTAAAGGTTATAAAGAAACAAATTAACCAGACATCCAAAAAAATAACTCTATTCTCCTTCTTATTGTTTTTTATTTCTTTGAGAACTCTGGGAGGAAAAATCTCCAAATCTTATGAGATATATATAATGTCAGATTCTGAAGTTAGGCTGGAACCAAAAATCCATGTTAAAATTCCTCCCCGCAAAAAGTCATGTTACTTTCCTATCATAAAAGTGATCTAGTCACTGGAATATGCCAAACTACCCATGCAATCTTTCAGTTTTCTTTTCCATTCTGTCTTCATGATGCTAAATATCTTAATTTCTGGGACAATCTAGGTGGCTGATAAAATTATTTTGATTTTTAATCCCAGTTATGCTATTAACTAGAGATAATATGAAGAAAATGTAACTGTCCATTTAAAGAGTCTCTGATTTCAGTGATGTAGTTAATGACTTCTGAGTTTGTTGTTTTCCCATAAAGTTAAAACTTGTGGAAGAAGTGGGCATTTACTTTGATAACATCAACTACTTTTTCAAAAGCTTTATGAGATATAATTTACATACCACAGAATTCATCCACTTAAAATGTGCAGTTCAGTGGTTTTTCATATATTCAGAGTTGTACAATCATCACCACAATCAATTTTAGGGCTCAGAAGAAACCCTATACCCATTAGCTATCACTTCCTTTTTTCCTCTAAGCCCTCCAGGCCTAGGCAACCACTAATCTATTGTCTGTCTCTATAGAATTTCCTATGCTGGATATTTCATATAAATTGCTTCATATAATATGTGTTCTTTTGTAACTGAATTCTTTCACTTAGCGTAGTGTTTTAAAAATTCATTTGTGTTGTAGCACATATCAGTACTTCATCTCTTTTTATGGCTGAATAATATTCTATTGTATGGATATTCCACTTTAGTTGATATATAGTTGGATTGTATTTTGCTTTTTGGATATTATGAGTAATGATGCCATGAACATTTGTGTATAAGATATTTTATAAATATGTTTTTATTTCTCCTGAGTATATATCTCAGAATGGAATTATTGAGTCCTCTAGTGACACTGTTTTACATTTCGAGGAACTACCAAATTATTTTCTAAAGCACTTGCGCCATTTTATGTTCCCACCAGCAGTGTATGAGAGTTCAAATTTCTCCACATCCTTGCCAACAATTCTTATTATCTGTTATTTTGATCACAGTCATTCTATTGAGCATGATTACCAGTAACTTATTTTTTATATTTTTAAAAAATTGCCAAAAATAATCAGAATTTTCTAATATTAAAGAAACATTATTAGAAAGATAAATGGTTTTTCACTGACATTATGAGCCAGCTGCTTTTGAATAGATAGCTTTCTTTTTTTTATTTTTATTTTTTTAAACATCTGTATTGGAGTATAATTGCTTTACAATGGTGTGTTAGTTTCTGCTGTATAACAAAGGGAATCAGCTATACATATACATATATCTCCATATCCCCTCCCTCTTGTGTCTCCCTCCCACCCTCCTTATTCCACCCCTCTAGGTGAACACAAAGCACAGAGCTGATTTCCCTGTACCATGTGGCTGCTTCCCACTAGCTATCTATTTTACATTTGGTAGTGTACATATGTCCATGCTACTCTCTCACTTCATCCCAGCTTACCCTTCCCCCTCCCCGTGTCCTCAAGTCCATTCTCTACATTTGCATCTTTATTCCTGTCCTGCCCCTAGGTTCTTCAGAACCTTTTTTTTATTATTATTTTTAGATTCCATACATATGTGTTGGCGTACGGTATTTGTTTTTCTCTTTCTGACTTACTTCACTCTGTATGACAGACACTAGGTCCATCTACCTCTCTACAAATAACTCAGTTTTGTTTCTTTTTATGGCTGAGTAATATTCCATTGTATATATGTGCCACATCTTCTTTATCCATTCATCTGTCGATGGACACTTAGGTTGCTTCCATGTCCTGGCTATTGTAAATAGTGCTGCAATGAACATTGTGGTACATGACTCTTTTTGAATTATGGTTTTCTCAGGGTATATGCCCAGTAGTGGGATTAGTGCGTCGTATGGTAGTTCTTTTTTTAGTTTTTTGAAGAACCTCCATACTGTTCCCCATAGTGGCTGTATCAATTTTACATTTCCACCAACAGTGCAAGAGAGTTCCCTTTTCTCCACACCCTCTCCAGCATTATTGTTTGTATAGTGTTGATGATGGCCATTCTGACTGGTGTGAGGTGATACTTCATTGTAGTTTTGATTTGCATTTCTCTAATGATTAGTGATGTTGAGCATCCTTTCATGTGTTTGTTGGCAATCTGTATATCTTCTTTGGAGAAATGTCTATTTAGGTCTTCTGCCCAGTTTTGGATTGGGTTGTTTTTTTTTTGATATTGAGCTGTTTGTATATTTTGGAGATGAATCCTTTGTCAGTTGCTTCGTTTTCAAATATTTTCTCCCATTCTGAGGGTTGTCTTTTCGTCTTGTTTATGGTTTCCTTTGCTGGGAAAAAGCTTTTAAGTTTCATTAGGTCCCATTTGTTTATTTTTGTTTTTATTTCCCATTCTCTAGGAGGTGGGTCAAAAATGATCTTACTGTGATTTATGTCACAGAGTGTACTGCCTATGTTTTTCTCTAAGAGTTTTATAGTGTGTGGCCTTACATTTAGGTCTGTAATCCATTTTGAGTTTATTTTTGTGTATGGTGTTAGGAGTGTTCTAATTTCATTCTTTTACATGTAGCTAGCTGTCCAGTTTCCCAGCACCACTTATTGAAGAGGCTATCTTTTCTCCATTATATATTCTTGCCTCCTTTATCAAAGATAAGGTGACCATATGTGCGTGGGTTTATCTCTGGGCTTTCTATCCTGTTCCATTGATCTATATTTCTGTTTTTGTGCCATTCCCATACTGTCTTGATTACTGTAACTTTGTAGTATAGTCTGATCTCCGGGAGCCTGATTCCTCCATGCCTATTTCCTCTTCATGTGTTTGGTCTGGTGGGTTTTTACCTTGCTCCTTCATCTGCTGCATCTTTCTGTGTCTTCTCATTTTGTTTAACTTACTGTGTTTGGGGTCTCCTTTTTGCAGTCTGCATGTTCGTAATTCCTGTTGTTTTTGGTGTCTGCCCCCAGTGGCCAAGGTTGGTTCAGTGAGTTGTGAAGGCTTCCTGGTGGAAGGGACTGGTGCCTGTGTTCTGGTGGTGAATGAGGCTGGATCTTGTCCTTCTGGTGGGCAGGACTGCGTCCAGTGGTGTGTTTTGCGGGTGTCTGTGAACTTATTATGATGTTAGGCAGCCTCTCTGCTAATGGTGGGGTTGTGTTCCTGTCTTGCTAGTTGTTTGGCATGGGGTGTCCAGCACTGGAGCTTGCTGGTTGTTGAGTGGAGCTGGGTCTTAGCGTTGAGACGGTGATCTCTGGGAGAGCTCTCGCCAGTTGATATTACATGGGGCCAGGAGGTGGACCAATGTCCTGAACTCAGCTCTCCCACCTCATAGGCTCAGGCCTGACACCAGGCCAGAGCACCAAGGCCCTGTCAGCCACATGGCTCAGAAGAAAAGAGAGAAAAAATAAATAAATAAAAATAAAGTTATTAAAATTAAAAAAGTTATTAATATAAAAAAATTAAAAAGTAATTTAAAAAAGTAGAGAACAACCTAACTAATAAACAAATCCACCAATAATAACAAGCACTAAAAACTATACTAAGATAAACATAAAAATCAGAAACTAGTAGGTCACATACAGCAAACCCCAAGTCTACAGTTGCTCCCAAAGTCCACCGCCTCAATTTTGGAATGATTTGTTGTCTATTCAGGTTTCCACGGATGCAGTGTACATCAAGTTGATTGTGGGGATTTAATCCGCTGCTCCTGAGGCTACATGCAGAGATTTCCCTTTCTCTTCTTTGTTCACACAGCTCCTGGGGTTCAGCTTTGGATTTGGCCCCGCCTCTGCATGTAGGTCGCCCTCTGGCATCTGTTCTTCACCCAGGCAGGAGACAGCCATTAAAGGAGCAGCTGATTAGGGGGCTCTGGCTCTCTCAGGCCGAGGGTAGGGAGGGGTATGGAATGAGGGGCGAGCCTGCGGCGGCAGAGGCCAGCATGACATTACAACAGCCTGAGGTGCGCTGTGTGTTCTACAGGGGAAGTTGTCCCTGGATCACGGGATCCTGGCAGAGTCACAGGCTCTCAGAAGGGGAGGTGTGGATAGTGACCTGTGCTGGCACACAGGCTTCTTGGTGGCTGCAGCAGCAGCCTTAGCATCTCATGCTTATCTCTGGTGTCCATGCTGATAGCAATGGCTCATGCCAGTCTCTGCTTGTTTAGGTAGTATTCTGAAACTCCTCTCCTCGCACACCCTGAAACAATGAATGTCCTCTTGACTCTTAGGCAGTTCCAGACTTTTTCCCAGACTCGCTCCTGGTTAGCTGTGGTGCACTAGCCCCCTTCGGGCTGTGTTCATGCAGCCAACCCCAGTCCTCTCCCTGGAATCCGACCTCCGAAGCCTGAGCCTCAGCTCCCAGCCCCCACCTGCCCCAGTGGGTGAGCAGACAAGCCTCTCAGGCTGATGAGAGCTGGTTGGCACCGATACTCTGTGCAGGAATCTCTCCGCTTTGCCCTCTGCTCCTCTGTTGCTGCACTCTCATCTGTGGCTTTGAAGCTTCCCCTCTGCCTAACCCCCATTTCCACCAGTGAAGGGGCTTCCTAGTGCATGGAAGCTTTTCCTCCTTCACAGCTCCCTCCCCAAGGTACGGGCCCCATCTCTATTCTTTTGTCTCTTTTTTCTTTTGCTCTGCCCATGTACCCAGGGAGTTTCTTGCCTTTTGGGAAGTCTGAGGTCTTCTGCCAGTGTTCAGTAGGTGTTCAGTAGTTGTTCCACATGTAGATGTATTTTTGATGTATTTGCAGGGAAGAAGGTTATCTCCATGTCTTACTCATCCGCCATCTTGAAGGTCCTCGTAGATTGCTTTCTTTAGATTCAGTATGTTTAGATGGCTTTGGTGGTATGAAGAAATATGGAGAATGAATTGGGATTCAATATCTATGGTTTATATTCTAGAGTCTTCTCGGGACTAGTTTCTTCATCTGATAGGCATCTTTCCTCTCTGGTCTAGGGCTATGTTTGAGATAAAGTTAGCAAAGTGTTTACTTTTCCAGGAGAAAGTCATAATATATGTACATAGGATGTGTCAGCCACAGAACCTTTACAGAACACAATTTTTCCCCTTTATTTCCTAATCTAAATGCTACATGAAAATATATGCTTTGATCCTGAGATATGGATACTCTCTGGTTGACCTAAACTGAGTGATTGGTTCCTTGGTTACATATTTCTACTTACCTCTCAAATCTATAGAATACATATTCCTAATAGAGTTGTTTGTTGATTTTAATTTTTACATATTATCAGTCTTATTAGTTTTAATTTGATTAATGCCCATGAGAATGCAGGAATTTGGTGGTCTAACTTTGTAATATCGCTTCCCTTTTAATTACATGTGGATTTAATAATATTTATCAGGTATTGGTGGTTCATGGGAAAGATGTTAAAGTAACAATTAGACATGGGAGCAAGCTTTAACTACTGTTTAAAATAGCTTTTTATTAGTTTCTGCAAACATTCTAAATAATCCTATGGAAGGCAGATTCTGTCCATTAAAAACAGTTGGTTTAAGATATAATGAATCAATAGTATAATTTAAAATTTTGTCCCATGATACATTTTAGGACCACATCTTTTCAAGATCAGACAGAAGTGAGTGTGAAACGTTGCATTTTGTTTTATTTGTCTTATTGGAATGTCATGGCAAAATAAGATAAAATTATGGAATTTGCCAGCTTTGATCTAAGAAGGATTTGCTTTCACAGACTCTATTTTTTTTCTGTCCTGTAACTGTCACACACCCTGTGGGAGAAACTGCCTCATTATCCTTGACAAGAGAAAGCTGTCTGTGGTTACAAGCCAAGCTTGGTTTTAGCATCACCTTTCCATGCAAAGCAGGTATAGTGAAAGAATGGAACTTTTATAAAAAGGGCCAGAACAGGGACTGAAAGCATCACCAACATGCATCAACTGGAGATGCCCCCCTCTGTAGTAATGGTTTTTAAATCAAGTTCCCAGAGCCCTAGAGTCAGTCAGATGTTTTTGAAGCCCAGTGTGAGAAGGAACAATGGGTGAAGGTCAAGGCTTCCCATTCCTGCTCAGATTATTTTGGGCTTCCACATAAGAAAAATATGGGTTAATATAATTTGAATATTCTTAAATAATATTTCTGTAAAATAACTTTAGGTTCATCAAAATAAGCCAAAGTCTTTCTCTTGCATTCAACTCTGTCACGGTCAAGACAATCCACTTCATGCAATCAAGAAGACTCAACTTGACAAAACACTAAACTATAATATGCATATATTTATATAAGGAAAATACCAGAGCAATATAGACCAAAAATGTTGTTTGTATCTGAAAGATGTGATTATCTCCAACTTATGATTTACTTTATTTCTCAAACTATTTAAAAATCTCTAAATTGTAAAAAAATATGTTTTATAATATGAGAGAAATATTATTATTAGAAGATGACAGAGTTCTATATTAGCCATAAGTATTAAGAAGGTTGAGGTACTAATTCTGGATCTTCAGCTAAAATTTGCAATCTTGGTCAAATCACTAAATATCTGATTTGTAGACCTTCATATAAAAAAAAGAGAAGACTGAGCTAACTAGACTACAATTTGTAAGATGCCCTCTGGATCTAAAATTCTGAAAACTATCATATTAGGAAAAGTATCTGGATATTTTTAGATTTAATTGCATCAAATATTTTATTCTTCACATTAGCAGCACTTAGAATGAGAGAAATATCAACTCTCTGTAAAGCAGGCAAGTTGTGAGCCCTTACCTTCAGATTGTTGAACACATATCACATAATCAACCTACACCTTTTTAAATAGGCTTTTTATGGGCTCAGCTAATACATGCCCTGGGGCTTCCGTGGTGGCTCTGTGGTTGAGAGTCCGCCTGCTGATGCAGGGGACACAGGTTCATGCCCCAGTCCGGGAAGATCCCACATGCCACAGAGCGGCTGGGCCCGTGAGCCATGGCCACTGAACCTGCACGTCCGGAGCCTGTGCTCCACAACGGGAGAGGCCACAGCAGTGAGAGGCCCGCGTACCGCAAAAAAAAAAAAAAAAAAAAATACATGCCCTGTATATGTGGTGGTACAACAGAAATGTAAACTAAATTAATAGAAAGAATTAATAATAAATTTGGATAGAAATCATATTGCCATATCGATGAGGAACCACTCATGAAATAATAGAATTTAAAATGGTATTTTGTGTTATGATATCGATGAGAGAATAGGATAAGATACAAGGTTATTACAATCAATAGGTGGAAAAGGGAGCTAGAAACATATGCTGGTATGCCCAGGGGCAGATGCCCACTGAGCCTTAGGAGTAAATCATGAAGATAAAGACAAATGAGTACTGTTTATGTTTCTTATCCCTATTATAAGTCTTGCAGGGCTGAGGGCTATATAACCAGAGCTTGCAAGAATCTACCAGAGATAATCTGTTTTCTATTAAGAAGGTTGAGAGTAGAGAATTCTATCATTGAAAGGAAAGCCCCATAGAATGAAAAAAGAAAAAAAAGACCTCAAAATTAGTCTTTTCTTTAAATATTTCTCTTTCTCCTGTGGCTTCTTTTTTGGCTTTATTACTTTTTCCCTTGCTTTCCTCATAAACATGGCTTAGTCTTTCATAACTTCGCAGAATGACTTGGCTTGCCTGCTGCATTTCCTCAAGTATGAACCATAATCCTTTTAGAAGCAGGAATGTCAACCTCTCCTTATTCATCGAGGTTTTTCAGAGTTATCCTTGTAGAAAACTTTATTAAAAGAATGTACAAGCTGAAACTAAGAATGCGTCAAGGAAATTTCTTACATAGTATGCCTGTTGCCTTGCCACATTGTTTATAATGATGAGGGATGAAATTCAGTAAGTGTCTATTGTAACAATTTAGTGGTTTGTGTTTGGGTAGAGTAATAAACTGACTTATGCTTCATTACACGACTGACTTTATTATAGCAAAACCATGCACACTGTTTCTGTCAATTAAATCCTCGTTTACTTTCTCAGGCACTAATTAAGAAGTTCTTATCATTCAGGTAAGGATAAATAATAGTAACAATTACTGTCAGATATAGATATATTTAATAAGCTTGGACAAGCCACCTGTCTTGGTGACAACCTTTTACTTTCGGCCTCAGAGTCAAAGGCTTAAGCCTTCATGCGAGTGAAGACTGGCATCAAGAGTTAGGAGAGCTGCTGCTTTCTGTCAAAACTCTTCCTTAGCTAAGCAACTTTGTTCTCCCCATTCTTCTGTATATTGAAGAGGACTATATAGAAACTATTGGAAATGTCATAGGAAAAGTGAAGTTTCTCACATGCACAGGTATATAAACTGGCAAAAAATCACACCAGATCGAGAGTAAATCATGTACCGTTTGTCAAGGTCTCCTCAGAGGTAGGTCAAGCAACTAGATTGGACAGCTGGGTTGCTGTTGAATATCTCTACTTTTTAAACTGAGTTTACCATATTGTCTGTATATGGTTCCCTGTGGTCCCTCAGAGTCATCTTCAGATTCAAGTAGACCTATGTTTTCTTTCAGCCTCACCTAGATTTTTTTCCTGAGTGCTGGATGACAAAATTGCTGCCTTCATTTAGCCTTCCATAATTCTCTTTCTTGCCTCTACAGTCCAATAGTTTGAAAGAAAGTAAATTGGATCAATCCATTCTTTGTGAATTAGGACTGGATACAGTGAGTTTATAGTGAGAGAATCACCTCTGTGGTAAGACTATTTTCCATAAGCCTATGCCATTTCCCTTCATTTAAAACTATTTTTGGCCTTAAAACATACCACTGTACTGGAAACAATATTCCACCAAAAAGTAAGACTGGATAGAAAAATGTTCTGATTTCCAAGGAATCTGACCCAAATGGGGGCTTTGAGTATACAGAGAAAATTCAATAAATGAACTTACTGAGACATATTAAATTACTTAACAGTTTTTTTGTGGTTGTTGTTTAAAAAAATAGCAATGCTATACTTGCAATGTTCCAACTATAAATAATACCTTTCAATATACCTAAGATTTTTCTCAAATTGATGGAAGAGAGGAGGGGTAAGGATATTTGTTTTAAGAATGGAAACTTTTTACGAATATCTGAATGACAGTTTAGATATAACTTTAGTAACAGCCTTAATGTGAGCAATTTTTAAAACATGTTTGTGGATATTTGATTGTATACAGATACTAAGAAAGGACAATATTGATTAAAGGTCATGCAAGGAAGACTGCTACAATGTGAAACAGTGGACATTTATGGAAAATTTTATGAAAAAATAAGATAGAGGAAGGGATATTGTCTTCCTCCTCCCTCTTTTCTTTTAATTCATAGAGTTCTATCTTAATAAATATCCCTTCTGGGAACAAAATGCAGAGGCTGGAACCGAAGCACTACAGTTAGCTAGATCTGGTTTCAAATCCTAGCTCTTCCGTTGGCCAACTGTGAGCACTTCCTGAGAAACACATTTAACTTTTCTGAGTCTTAGTTCCTGCATCTATAAAATTAAGACAAGTTAAATAGCTACTTTGCTGAATTGTAGTAAGGAAAGTTAGTTAACTATCATTAGGCATGTATTATGTGCTGGGCCTTTTTCTAAGCTTATGACATGTAATCCATTGAATTTTCACAATAATCCTGTGAAGTAAGAGCTAGTATAATTTCTAATTTTTAGATGAGAAAAATGAGGAAAAAGAGGTTATGTAATATTTCCAAGTTATAGAACACAAGATGTATGAGATTTGAACCCAGCTTTTCTATTTCCAGAGTCTGAGTGGTTAGCCGCTAAGCTAAATACTGAGTACTCAGTATGGTATCCAGAACTCAGTGAATGGCCTATAAATATTAGTTTTGGATGCTCTCGCTGATAAGTTTATAGATGCCCGTAAGTAATATCCTTGTTCCTTTCCTTAGGCCAGAATCAATTAAAAGGTAAGCACAGGTTCAGATGGAGATATGAATATTACTGATAAAGTGATTGGAAAACGTGCCTTTACATTCACAGCTAAGAAAGTATGATAATATTTTGTTCCTGAATTATTTTGAGTCCCTCTTGGAACAGTGGACAGCCAATGGCTCCCCAAAAGGGGCAGTCTCCTCCCACACAGCAGAGTCGGAACCAGAATGTATTCGTTCTGTGAACAGGTTGGCTCTGAAGAAGAGAGCTCACATACTTCCCAGTCATACCTACTCAGCTCCTTCTTCCAAACTCTCCATTCAGATAAGACTATCCTGTTTTCCTGAGGAGGACTGTGTGTGAGTCAGGGAGAAAGGCCTCCAGTATCAGCTAATGTCCCTCCAGTGGAATTGGAAGGCCAGGGTTACTCCAGTCCCAAGCCCACAATTGCTATTTCTACTACTACCACTGTTATTGCTGTTGTTATCATTATTATTGTTTCCCCCAAAATGACAGACATAGTGATTTAAGAGTACCTCCTTGCTCCTCAGGGTGGGCCAAGAGCTGCTGAAAAGGAGATAACATTGGCCTTGTCTTAAGCATAGACCACCCTGGATTTGCTGACATGCTAGCCCAGCTGAAGAAAAGACTGCTCCATGCTGTGGCTGCCCTTGGTTGCCTCTAGTAAGGCAGGAGCACTCCCTTTATAGGACTGTGGATGTCACGGGGGAAGTCTTGCCCCACCTGGACAGAAAGGAGGAAGAACAGCAGTGATAATCGTCTTTCTAGATGCCATCTTTAGACTTCTATCTTTTAGCTCAAGTAAAAGCGTATCTATCAGAATGCACTTTTAGAAGTCATCCTCTTTATTAACAGAAGAATTGCTCTGTTGGTGATGTTAGCACAGTTGTCACTGGAAATGCCATAAGCACAGAGTGAGATGTTTTTTTCCTTAGAGTTGATTCTTATGTTTCCTTAAAAGCCACTTATACAAGAGACTCAAGATGAATATATTCATAACTGCCCCACTTCCAAAAGAAACAGAATTTTTAGCAGAAATTCCCGCAGCAAATAGAGAAAGAGAAACCCAGGAAATTAGCCATGGTAGGGCTAGATGATGCCATTATAATGAGGGTATAAACCAAGAGGTTTAGATCACCAAGGAGGTGATCTAATCCCTGTGTCTACAGTAGTTGAAATAAGAAGCTACATAGCAGGAGACCATATCAGTCATAGACTTGAATACTATATGCACTTTCAAAGCCTAACTCTGGTAGCTTTACAAACCCCACATTTAATGATGTTCTATCTGTTGAAAGCCTGGCCCAATAGTTGTCAATACAACTGGTTATCCTCTAAAACAATTATTTGCTGATGCATTTAGTTAAAGGCATCTGAGATGGAACTAATAGTGCATTAAACCCCTGGAAAAAAAATCATTGCAATGCCACTGATATGTTGCTTCAAACTGATGAAAGCAAAGGAATTTAGGCCGGTGAGTCCTCAAGGAAAGAACACAGCATGGATTGTGGACTCTGTTAAGAGCCAGAGGCTAAAAGTCTAGCCCATCCACCCCTACTTCTCAATCCCATCCTTACAGGAAGTCTCAAAACAGCAAACTTGCTTGGCTCCATTCCAGAGAAGTAAAATAGCCCCTGAAAGGATGCAGTTACTTGTTTGGAACAATAAACTCTACCGGGGTGCTACGGGCTTGAATTTTCCATTTAGTCGGAGGGCACTAAATGGTTTCCTAATAAGTAACAGCTTTAAATTAAGTGAAAGGAAAATTAAAAAGCACTGGAAACTATAAGTTTTTTTTTTCTTTTTCACCTTTATACTTTTCATGGATTGCAGAACAATATTCATCTACCTCGTTTCCTCTGACAGGACTTCAGGAAGTCTCTATGTGCTTCTGTGATAGAGGAAGAATGTGAAGTAGGACTACCAGCCCTTCCTCATCCCAACTGAGGTCATCCCAGACCCACATGACTATTTTGAAACCATGTGATGCTTCTTCATTGTCAAATACAGAAGCAGTCATTTACATTGGGCATACTTCTTGAGGAAAAATAAAAGTTATTTACATATCCTCTTTCCCCCTTCCTCAACCAGAAGGGCCGCACATTTCCTGAAATCCATTTGCTCAGTTGAGCAGCTGAAATTTCCCTCTCTCTGTGTGTGTCTCTCTCCCTCCCTCCCTCTCTCACTCTTTCCCTTTTTCCCCTAATGATTTTGTAGCAAAATGGGAACAATTTTCCTATATAACCCTTTTTAAAAAAAGTACTTTAATTTTTAGAGCAGTTTTGGGTTTACGACAAAATTGAGATTCAGAGATTTTCCCATATACCCCCTGCCCCTACACATGCACAGCCTCTCTCGTTACCAACATCATTCACTAGAATGGTACATTTTTTATAAAGGATGATCCTACATTAACACATTATAATCACCCAAGGTCTATAGTTTACTTTAGGGTTCACTCTTGCTGTTGCACATTCTATTGGTTTAGACAAATGTATAATGACATATCCATCATTATAATATCATACAGAGTATTATCACTGCCCTAAAAATCCTCTTTGCTCTGCCTATTTATCTCTCCACCCAACCCCTCCAAAACCACTGATCTTTTTTATTATATCCATAGGTTTGCCTTTTCCAGGATGTCATATTGTCAGAATAATACAGTGTTCAATTTTCATTACATTCCTGTTTTGCCTGTGGGCTTTTTAACATGTCACCTCTCTTCACTTGGTATTTCCAACGAACTTCTCCTAGAACACTTCTGCTGACAACATTCCAGTGAAAGTCTACCCCTTCGATGTAAGTAGGTTTCCCTCCTTGTCTACCCTTATCTCCCCTGAGCACTCCTGCTTATATTCCTTCTGGTTTTATGTTATACACTAGAGTTTATTTGCTATCATTCAGTGCACTCCAATAATTTTATAACACCATTTTTGACTCCCCAGCTAGACTATTCACTACTCAAAGGCAGCAGTTGGTATCTCACAGTTCTCTCTTACTTTTCGTATTATTTATCTTGGCACTAGGCACATAAACAATGTTTTCGAAATAACTGTTGGTTGATAGAGACTCTCCCTGAATAATGTAGAAGAGTATACCAATGAGAACTTAAATTACTTATGCTAACTGAAAAACATGTTGTAGACTAAAGAAGATGAAAATACTCACAATCTAAGTACCAAGAACTTGCTTTCTCTCTAATTATTATAAATCGTAGCCTGAGCATTTTACCTATTCAAGATTTCATTTGTTCCCTAACTTCATCCAGCATGAAATCCAATCAAGCATTTGCTTGCTGCTGTCTTCTACATCCGCCTCCAAGCACCCGTTGTAACATATATGCTAAGTGTGGTTACTTTTAATGATTTCTTCAGGTTGTTTTTAATACAAAGTTGCTTTAGTACAAGTTGTCTTTAATACAAAGCTCTAGATCAGCATGGCATATCCCATTATTTACAATTGTATCAGTTATTTTGCCACCAGCTTCCAAAAATAAACACATTTTTCTTGATAGGTAATCAGACAGCATAAACTTATTGCAGCAATCTACAGAGAATGGTCCTCTCTTTAACCTTGTCCTGAATCCAGCTGACCTCTTCCTTAACAACTGGGAAACTCCAAACTCTTTGTGATGTTTTTATCTCTGGCCTCCCGCTGAAATGTGAACTCCATGCTCCCCTTTTTTCATGGCTCTCTTATCTCCGCATTAGGCAGTGAGATCACATACAGGTATATGCCAGGTATGTGAAACCTGACTACAGGGTTAATTTGTTTTAGCTGGTGTGATATCTTACTAAATTCTGATGTTGTCTGGGTATCTGTCTTCAATTTCTTCCCCAAACTAATAAATTTTCAGTTTCCCAAGGTTTGCTCAAAATACATATTTTGGAGGGCTTTAGCCTTTGAGTCTAGGATGAGCTTTAAATTCCTCTGATGCATTGTCCGTCTAGCTATGGATTTCTTGTCTGAAAGGCTTTCTGAAGGGTTGAAATCATCTGCCATTAACTGAGATGCTTTGCCCCCCTCTATTTTTTTCTCAGTTAACCTCATGTGCTAAACAATATCACTTGCTCCTGGCTATCTCTTATTTCCCAGGTTGATCCACATTTTTATTAAAACTCAGGATTTCAGAATTCTTTTTTGGACTGTAATTATTTCTATATGATTGTTTCTCTATTCCCATTGTAGGTCACTTTTTACCTTGTACTGGAGTTATCCGAATAAAATATACTTTGCTATTTAGGCCTTTGAATGGAAATGGTTTTTCCTTATCAATTTCTAAATGTGTCATCAACATTAAGAAGGAAATTTAGAGTTACTCTATGTGGAAGTTAGATTTCTGGCAACTTAAAACTTCTGGACAGAGCTCTGAGCCAAGATGTTGGAAAAATGCCCTATAGAAATTTCCAACACCTTAGTGGCAATCCTCTTAGAACATGCAAGAAAGTGACCAAGGAAGTTGTTTCATCCAGCACATTTGGTTTAAGAAGGCAGTAAAGTATTTAATACATTTTTAAATGTTTCCATTGTAAACAATTACGAGATCTTAAAGTTTGTATCTACCCTTCTTGAGCCCCTACTGTTGGACAGGTACTTAATATATACTGTCTCACTGAATCCACCCAACAAAATAGATGTTCTCTTCCTGATTTTACAAATGAGGAAATAATGGCTCTGAGAAGAACATGTATTTGCCCTCGTTATATCTTCAGAGATAGTCAAAGTCTTAGTTTAGGTATGCAAGCATGTTTGGAAAAGATTGCTCAGATAATGTTTAATGCGCTCTGATAGTTTTTCTCTTTAAATTTCTAGACTTATTCAATTCCGTTTCAGAATTCTTGAGCAGTTAAGACCACTTTGCATAATCCCCGTAAGACAGTGAACTCTGTCCTCTAAATAAAGATAAAAGGCCCTGGTCAGCTGGTGCTAGCAGCTCTCCACATATTCTAAGAGCCTAATAGGCCAGGAAAGATATGGTGTAGGAGGATCAGCTTTCTCTCAGTGTGGTTTCTCATTTGAGAACTTTCTAACTTCACTCTGGACCTTTGATCTTTATCTCATTTCTTGATGATATTTGGTAAATAAAGTGTCAGGAGCTCAAGTTTTCCATAGTTAATCAAACTTTGCTTATTGCAATGAAGAAATATAATGTGTGTGTGTAAGAGAAAACAAGTCCGAGGCAGGGGGAGACCTACTCCTGACTTTTATAACTAATACATTGCTTATTAAAATCAACACCTGAGGGCTTCCCTGGTGGCGCAGTGGTTGGGAATCTGCCTGCCAATGCAGGGGACACGGGTTCGAGCCCTGGTCTGGGAAGATCCCACATGCCACAGAGCAACTAGGCCCGTGAGCCACAACTACTGAGCCTGAGCATCTGGAGCCTGTGCTCCGCAACAAGAGAGGCCGCGATAGTGAGAGGCCCGCGCAACGCGATGAAGAGTGGACCCCACTTGCCGCAACTAGAGAAAGCCCTCACACAGAAACAAAGACCCAACACAGCCAAAAAATAAAAAATAAAAATCAACACCTGATACTCCTTTAGATATAGATATAGCATATATATACTATATAGAGAGAGTATTTCTCCTATAGAATCTGATTTGCTAGAAAATAATTCTGACATACGAATTCACAAATTGGAAGAAATATATAGTTGCAATTGTTAGGCATCCAGGCTCTTGAAATACTGGTTTGTCTCTCTACAGAAAAATTTGCTCTCTAATTTTAGTTTGAATGTCATATACCGATTTTAATTTCTTGCCAACATAAACTATAGAATTTATTTTTAAAGTATAATCTGAATTTAGACTAAAATCAAGAAAAGAGGGTGGGGAGGTAGGGAAAAGCCTAAGACAAAGCCTTTGAATATCAGTATTTTGGAATAGTGGGGGAATAAGCCAGAAAAGCTAGGAAATTGACCAACTGAATACAATGATTACATGAGGCTTAATTTTTTTTAAACCTGTTCTTTTTTTTTTCATTGGAGTACTACTACTACTGAGCCTGTGCTCTAGAGCCCACGAGCCACAACTGCTGAAGCCTGTGGGCCTAGTGCCCGTGCTCCACAGCAAGAGAAGCCACCGCAATGAGAAGCCCGTGCACCGCAATGAAAAGTAGCCCCCGCTCGCGGCAACTAGAGAAAGCCCGCGCGCAGCAACCAAGACCCAACACAGCCAAAAATAAATAAATAAATGATTTTAAAAAAAGGAAGCTGCTGAGTTGACATTATTATTCTGACAATGCAATAGGAAAGTCCATACTAGTGAAGGGAACAAATGTGATCTTAGTATTGATATACCTATAAATATTGATCAATTTTGGATTTTATCAGGTGATTCCATGACCAGTCACTAACTTCCATTAATTAACTGATGATTAGATAGTGTGTCCTCTAGCTAGTAATTACTGAGGATAAATATATTATATAACCTAGGAAGACAGTGAAGATATCCAGGAGGGAAGTATAGGTTACAGCACAACCAGGAATCTTATATCGTATCTCTACCTATCCTTTTTGTATTGAAGCTCTTCTTGACTCTACTACAACTTTTTGCAAGATGAGAATATAGTGGGTTGATCTTCTTGTTATGAATCATTTACTGGCACCTCATCCATTACCATTAATTTACCAGATAAAACTCAGAAGAACACATTCTTGATATGATTTTGTCTCCAAATGTTAAAATTGATCTATTTCTGGCAGGCTGTATCCAGGCATAAGTGTAGTGGATCAACTAAGCTCAATCTCTACTACAATAGACAGAAGAGAATACCTCATCATTCTGCATGTCTGTCAAAGTACTATATATTTTTTAAATAAATTTATTTTATTTTATTTATTTTTATTTTTGGCTGCGTTGGGTCTTCATTGCTGCACACGGGCTTTCTCTAGTTATGGCGAGCGGGTCCTACTCTTTGTTGCAGTGCACAGGCTTTTCATTGTGGTGGCTTCTCTTGTTGCGGAGCACGGGCTCTAGGTGAGCAGGCTTCAGTAGCTGTGGCACGCAGGCTCAGTAAGTTGTGGTGCATGGGCTTAGATGCTCTGTGGCATGGGGGATCTTCCTGGACCAGGGATTGAACCTGTGTCCCCTGCATTGGCAGGCGGATTCTTAACCACTGTGCCACCAGGGAAGTCCCAAAGTACTATATTTAGATAGTTGCTTTCATCAAAACAGATACATAGCTATTGTAAGTAGAATAACTTTTTCCTGAAGTATCTCTTTATACTCATATTTAGTTCATTAATACAAATGCATATTTTCCCAATTGTCTGTTTATGCCAGACAAAGCTTCGGGATGGAAACTTTTTAGGATATGAAAATTTAGTTCTGCATGCTAAAAATAAGTACAGTTCACTAGTAAATATAATAAAGTAGCCTGTCACTTTTCTGGGTCTTCTAAAGAGTTTGAAGTCTGCATGGCTGGGAAGACATTGCAGGTATTAGATAAAAATGTTTAAATATTTTTTATTACTCTGAATAACATCTTACAGCTATTATGTCTATGCATCAAAACATGATTTTATAATAGTTATTAAAAATCATATAAAATGTCAAGAATAACAATGGTGGTGTTTTTAACTGCTAACACATTGAGAACTGGGTAGTTTGTAAAGCATGATACCTAACAACTTTTGAAGTAGGTGCTACTTGAATAGGAAGCCAGCCAAGAGTTAGAAAGGTCTCATGGCCAGTATGAAGTGAAATCAAGATAATAGTCTGAATCCAGAGTTTAAACTCTGGATCTTTATGATACACAATATTAGCCAACATTTATAGAGGTATTTAGTATGTGCTGGTTTAATTCTAAGTGATTTACGTCCAATCCTTACAATAATCCTGTGGAGATAGGTAGTATTATTATTTCCATTTTATCGATGAGGAAACTAAGGTAAAGAGAATTTAAGTAATTTGTCCAAAGTCAGATACTTAGGCTGTGGTTTCAAAATTTAGATCTAGGTAACATGGTTCTAGAGCTTCCCCCAAATTAACCACTATGCTCGACCGCCTGGATTTTTCTCAGTTCCCTGGAGCTCTTTGTAACTAGCAGTTTTGCCCCAGCAAGAATGTATATTGTTGTGTAACTAGGGACTATGTTCCTGTATTTTCTTGCAGACCAAGAGGGCTATGTTTCAGCAAAGCCCACTCAATGAAGTGTAAAAATATAGAAGAACAATAGTGAGGTAATTCAAGGAGTCTCATCTCTTTAAAACTTCAAAGCAATGAGCGGTTCATGAATGCCATTGACATTGGTCCCATGAAACTCCTCAAATGAAATGACTTATTTGAACCTCAGTGAGCATTCTTATGCCTCTTTCCCAGTTCTAGACCAGCTTGATCAGGGGCAATCATTCCTGCCTAACAGAAGGGGAAAACTCTTACCACATGTTGGTCAAGCCACAAAGTAGCCCTAGTCTTGGCATATACTGACATTTTTATGATTGTAAGTGTAGCGTACATAAATCCTCTTATCCAACAAATCTTCCAAACACATTTTGAATCATTATCTCTATTCTTTGATATAGAGCTTAAAAAAAACCATGAATTTCCTCCTCCCTCAAGGTACTTACTTCTCTTTCTTCTTTCAGTTCAGGTGACTTTTCTATGGAGCTAACTCACAGGGTTTGCCCCATACTACTTACTGTTTGTTCTGTAGTTTGGGTACTTGTGTAATTTCGTGATGTTCTTTTTCCAGGGACTCATATGCACCTTTGCATTCCTGAAGGCTATCACAATTTTATAATTCCTAGAAGATAAAGCACACATTAAAAAAAATAAACAAACAAGGTAGTCGATAGTTGATCTAGAAACTTTCCTTTCCTGGGACTTCCCTGGTGGCACAGTGGTTAAGACTCCATGCTCCCAGTGCAGGGGGCCTGGGTTTGATCCAGAGAACTAGATCCCACATGCATGCTGCAACTAGGAGTTCACATGCCACAACTAAGGAGCCAGCGAGCCACAACTAAGGAGCCCGTCTGTGGCAACTAACATCCAATGCAACCAAATTAATTAATTAATTAAAAAAAAAGACAGTTTCTTTTTCCTGAATGCTTTGAATCAGATCTCCTCTTTTTATTTCATTTTTCAAATAAATGATTTTTATTTTCTACATACCTTAGAGGGTGGTAATTCCCTTGCCTATTAAAGCCATTTTTGAAGTGATTCTGCATAATTCATACTGAATGTAATGCTCAGAAGCTGGCATTATTGGGGTATGCATATTAATTATTCATATGCAAATTAAGAACCATGGGACCCAGCACCACTGGAATATATAACTCTTGCTGCCTTTTCTAAAGTGGTACATTTCTGGCACCCTTGTGTTATCATTTCTTTATATAACATTTTCCAGTTCACCCAAACAAATGTCTAATCATATTAAGATCTTAACTTTTACATTAGCTAAATCAATTATGAATGTGAGAAGATGGAAATTGTTAATATAAAGCAATTACAC
This sequence comes from Aethalodelphis obliquidens, assembly GCF_003676395.1. Classification (NCBI taxonomy): domain Eukaryota; kingdom Metazoa; phylum Chordata; class Mammalia; order Artiodactyla; family Delphinidae; genus Aethalodelphis; species Aethalodelphis obliquidens. Next base: position 637,891 of record NW_020837956.1, read on the forward strand.
TTTATGGCTCATCTTTTTCAGTCCCCAGAAGCAGAATTATGTGCCTTTTGGATGTTTTTCTTTATGAACCATATTTTTCAAATACTTCACCTCAAAGTCTATTTTTCTCATACTTGAGCATTTTCTATTTATACCCATTGATTTTTTTCCTTATAGCGATATTTAGAGAAACATAATTCCAAACTAAAGATGTATAAGGGTTCACTTGATTATGACCTCCAACCCAACAATCCTTATTCCACAGTGTGACTCCTTCACTGATAAAAGACAAAGGGAATAGGGATAAAGGCAGGGGAATAATCATTAAAAGCAGCCATCTCAGGATACATTATATTCCAAATATCAAAACATCTTCTGAAATACATTTAGAGGTGAAACTCTTTACTTGAACTTTATAATTGGCACAGTGTCTCATTCTTAACTAAAGAGTTGACCATGAATCCCTGAGGGAGGGAGTGATATCAGGAGGTGCTTTAGCCCTATAGCCCCTGGAAGTATCATATGACAATTATCCAATTGAAGTCAAGGATGACAGAAAAGGAAACTAATGATAAGACCATCAACTTGTGGATCTTTTGTTTCAAGAAGATGTACCTGAAAAAATGCTACCATTATTCTGGATTAATATCTGGGTTCATAATCCACCTCTGACTGGACCTACATGGAATTTTAAATTGAAGAAAGTTGGTCTTTGGCAGTAATATCTCCATCATTCCACTTTGTATACTCGTTTTCTCTCTTCTTCGGGTGCTTTGCCAAGTCCCTAAGCCTCCAGCCCTTTTTGTTTCCTTTCTTTCACTACCATTCTCCCATTAAAACCTGTACTCCAAAAAGACCTACCCTTAGATAGTTAAAGTCAGGTTGAAATCTATCACAACTCCCAGACCATTTTCATGGAAACAAAAGGTAGAGCCTTAAGAAGAGAAAAATATCTGACCTCCTAGAAATCTGAGAAGCAACATGCCTGTGAGAGACATAAGCTTTACTCAGATAAACCCTACATAAGCTGCCTCACATCGGATGAATAATCACTCATTCAATAAGGCATAGCCTGGTATGGAAAAAAAACAAATATTAATTATTCTTGTTAATAAGACATATGAAGATGAGAACCAGCATCTCCAGATTCTTAATATTGTAAATGAGATAAAATTTCACATAAAAATCATACCATTTAATTTGGAAATCAAATATATTAGGCAAAAGAAATGAAAGTAAGAAACTAAATTTAAAAAAAATAGAGTCTAAGCACAAGAGATTACATCATGCTGTCTCTTAACTAATACTTATCTAAAACTAGAAGTGTCTTCACCCCTGACAGGGCACGTTCACTTTTTATTTAGAATTATTACCTAGCCCAGGCCTTCATCACTTGAGAATTAGATTCTATCAACTGTCCTTAAACTGGACTCTTTGAGTCTGTCCTACACAACTTCATCAGAATTTCAGCAAGCAACTCTAGAGCATGGCTCCTTAACAGGAAAAACAAAACAACTAGTTGGAATGAACAATTGAAAATAGCCAGAGATGTAGTGAACTTTGTCCAGTACGATATGTCTCTCATTCATGCTCTTGATTATCCCACCAATATTGTATTCCTGGGATTAAGATTCTATGATCTGGAATTCCTGGGCTGATTCTGATTTCCAATTTCTCTCTCCCCACATAGCCATTCTTCAGGATGTTTGACATAAATTTTCGAAAGTGTCATATCCCTCTGATCAGTGGTTCTTTTTTTCCTTTTTTATGAATGCCTCTATTTTCAAGCTAGTGATAGTGCAAATATCCCTAGCCAATTGAATTCTCCACAGCTCCCTAAAATTGATCTACTGCTGCTCCATTCAGAACAATCTCCTTATGATATCTTAGAGTTTCTCTGAGATTGCAAAAAGTCTGTTCTTTCACTTTAAATTTTCACTCTTTTTTTTTTCTCTTTCTTTGGAATTCTTATCCATTCTCCAGGAAAGATTATACCCACACAATTTTCTTCCTTTGTTTGGGCCCTCACAGAACCCACAATCTAGCCCTTTCTTCTATACTCCTTTGAATTTTATATTGTTTCATATTTTGGGGTCTGTTTCCTTAATTACATTAAAGCTGAATAAAGCAGTTTCAAAACTTTACACTAATTATATGGCTCTCTCAACTCCAAAAAGAATACCAAGCATAAGGTAGGCATTTTCACATAATACTTAGTTTAATTTCATGCAGTGGGAAGTGCTCAATAAATATTTGTTTGATTTTATTAAAAGCAGAAATGGAGATGTGGTTCTGAGTGTTAATACTGGATACTTAATACTTAAGCTTTGGGCTCCTAGGAGGAAGTAAAAAGAGAAAGAAAAATAAAGCAGAATAAATACTGTACCTCATAAAGTTTTAGAGTCACATTTGTTTTAATTCAACAAACATGCATTTAAACAATATTTATAGACATTATACTGTAGACAGAGTATACAGAGATGACTGAGATGAACAAGTTCCATTTTCAAGACAGAATAATATTGGTTTTATAGTAGAAATACAATTGAGGGCTACATAAAAGAAGGAGAAATTAATTCAAGATGTGCAGATGAATGACTTCAAAAAATGCCAGATATGGTTTGGCTTTGACGTGTGGACAAAACATTGATTATATGGGAAGAAAAGGCATTTCAAAGTGTTAAATTAAACAAGGAGGTGGTATTAAATTGAGGTGCCTTAGGAGCCTACTTAAGCAAACCAAAACCTAAGCCTGTAAATGCCTCAATGTTAAGAAATCAAAACCTAAGGACAACCAATCACAAACAGCCAACTAGGACTTCCAGGCAACCACTTAAGCTATAGCCAATCAAATAATTTTCTTGCTTTGCTTCCACGTCTTTCCTATAAATGTCTTGCCTCCCATAGGTAGAACGTTTCTAACCACTTTCGGTTTGGTGCTTCCTGGTTTGAACTGATTTTTGCTCTAATAGACGCTTAAAATTTTTAATATGCCTCAGTTTATCTTTAACAAAAGGGGAAAAGGTCTTCTAGTTGAGGATGAGAGAGAGAGGATGAGCAAAAATTAAGAAATGGAAAAAGGTTTGAGTTCAGTGAGCTTGGGAAAATGACTTAAGAATGACAATCATGGGTGAGGAGCCAGAAGATAAGAATGGGAGGGCAACCTGTTGCTTTCTAGTTTTAATATTGTGATTTATAATAAGAAATATGTATCTGGTCTTTGTCCTCCTTTCTGGCACAGAGCTCCTAAAACCCTTGGAACTCCCTAGGTGGTAAGAGTGATAAAGATGTCTTGGTATTCATAACAAATTCCTTTTAATCACACCTGAGTTTATGTTAACAAAGTGACTTTTGGAAAGCATGTTAAGTATGGGTCTGGTTGCCAGGGGAACCAAACCTGTGATTAGAGAGTTGGAGCTTTCAGTCCCGCCTTCCTGACCTCCAGGGAGGGGAAAGGAGCTGGAGGTTAAATCAATTGCCAATGGCTAATGAATCACGCCTCTGTAGTGAAGCCTTCATAAAAGCCCAAAAGGACTAGGTTTGGAGAGTTTCCAAGTTAGTGGACGTGTAGAGGTCTTGGGATTGTGGCATGCTCTGAGAGAGCAAGGAAGCTCTGCATGCCTTTCCTCATAAGTTGTCCTATGCATCTCTTCCTTCTAGCTGTTCCTGAGTTTAATCCTTTTATAATAAACCAATAATCTAGTAAGTAAACTTTTCCTGAGTTTTGTGAAATACTCTAACCAATCAATCAAATCCAAGGAGGGGGTCATGGGAACCTCCAATTTATAGCTGGTCAAAAGTAGAGGTGACAACATGGACTTGGTGACTGGCATCTAAAGTCAGGGGGCAGTCATATGGGACTGAGCCCTTAACCTTCAGGTGGATCATGTCAGAATTGAGTTAATTGGTTTGTGGTATGGAAAAAAATGCACATTGGACCAGTTAATAAACTGGTTGGAAAACTGAACACATCTTACCTCTACTCTCTCAAAGCTCACTAAATTGAAATTAGATGAATTAAAAAAGATATATACTTACACGAATAAAGAGAATGGGAGAAGAGAGAGCATCTTAGAAGATGGATAAATAAAATCTGAATTGACAGAATGGATAAAATTAAAACCTGAATACTTAACCTAGAAAAATAAAAGAAACAAGCTAACACACAACATAGAGAGTGTTGGAGGCACAAGGTATCTTGAGGGGAGGAATTTAACACTGGAGTATTGGATTAAATTCTGTATCAGGAGTAGTAAGGTGTCCTAGACATTCTTTCAAAGCCTACGCCACCAGGCTACTGCTCACCTCCCAATCCCCATCCCAGGTGAAGGGGAGCCTGGAGGTTTACCACTGGAACATTGAACCAGAGATACTCTGTGCTCACGAACACCAGACAGTAGAAGATGACGGGAACAAGCACTTAGTAAGGGGATTATATTACAAGCCAAACTGAACTGTGACCTCCATCCTCTACTCCAATTTAGCCCCAGATTGCTGGTATCCTCCCCCTCAGCACCTGGAAGAAAAGGGAAAGATTTCTCTTTAAATTAATTTACAATCCCAAGGAAAAAAGTACAGTCATTTAGAGATACACCAATTAAACCATGTTACTCACCCAGTGATCCTCAGTGAAGGTCTCTGGACAAAAGCTTCCAATAATTTTCTCAGTACCTTAATTTGTTAAAAATGAATCAAAAGCCAAGGAGAACTTGAAATTTTGAGGAAAGCCTCCATGATAAAAGACAGACACCAATAAACAAGTTGGAAAAAAACAAAAGAAATTATTGCATCAGAAACAATGTAGAAAGCAGAATAAAACGTCTAAATAAAATTATAATTCATGAACTCATTTGTACAGAGAATATTATAATAACAAATTAAGAAATAGAGTAATCATTTGGTCTCCTCTAACCATAAATGTCTCAACTTCCATGGCAGCAATGCTCAAATAATATCTTACTTTGTTTACTTATCAAATAAAATGAGAGGTAAATTACTTCTGTTTCATTTTTATTGAGTTAAGTTTGTTATGTACTTCCTTGTATATCTAGACATCAAATAACTGTTAAGGGTCTTATTTAATTCTACTAAGAGCTTCCTTATAAAGCAAAACTCCAGTATTTTTCTAAACAATGCTCTGAGCCCTATGAAGCAGTTCCTTTTGTTTTCTTATTCTTGTTAACCAGCCTTACTTCCTAGATGTCCTCTCTGTTTTCCACAGGGCCATTATCACCTCAGACCCCTCTAACTTCACTTTCTCATCAACTCTCTGTTCAATAATTACTTGCAACCTGATTTTTGATAGAATATTTTAGAATATTAGTTAACTACCGTTAAGTTATATATTTCTTCACAATGACACCCAGCTGTTCCATTAGTAACTTTAGAGATGACTTATAAAGATCTCTGGCTCTTCCTTAGGTTTTTGGATAATTTAGAAAGCAGCCTGAATTAACCAGCCTAAATGATTTTGCTAATCATAATTATTTAAGCTTTGACTATATAAAATTTTACCATTGTCAGCTCATTGTCAATGAATTCATTTTAATAGATACTCAGTGGAATAACCTCTAATTAAACCATATTATGTTTTTGTGATTTGGGTTAATCAAAGAATAAAAGAAAGTTTAACAATGTTTAGATTTCTTCCATGAAAAATGGTTATGCTGTTCAAGTATTAAGTCAGTGACCAACTGCCATGGCTTCTAGGTTTTCATGGAAGTATATATTTACTGAGGAGTCTGGGCTTCTTTTTCTGATAACAGTTATATAGCACTCAAATACCCTCGGGTTTAGTAATCAGAATTTTGTGCTTATGGTCAAAACTTGAGCAGCTAGCTTATCAGAAAGAATGAAAATGCGTTACCTCGAATTTAACATAAAATCAGTAATTGCAAAGAAAATATCTTTTAAAAAATGGAGGTAAGGAAAAATGTATTATTTTTATTACATTTAAGGCCTGAAATTATTATCTGATTCTCATCAGCAGATCAGCTTCTACACTATATTTTTTACTGAGGTTTTTGAGTTTAAGGTCAATTTTTTTTTTAACATCTTTATTGGGGTATAATTGCTTTACAATGGTGTGTTAGTTTCTGCTTTATAACAAAGTGAATCAGTCATACATAAACATATGTTCCCATATGTCTTCCCTGTTGCGTCTCCCTCCCTCCCACCCTCCCCATCCCACCCCTCCAGGCTGTCACAAAGCACCGAGCCAATATCCCTGTGCCATGCGGCTGCTTCCCACTAGCTATCTACCTTACTACGTTTGTTAGTGTGTATATGCCCATGACTCTCTCTCGCCCTGTCACAGCTCACCCTTCTCCCTCCCCATAACCTCAAGTCCGTTCTCTAGGAGGTCTGCGTCTTTATTTCTGCTTTACCCCTAGGTTCTTCATGACATTTTTTTCCTTAAATTCCATATATATGTGTTAGCATACGGTATTTGTCTTTTTCTTTCTGACTTACTTCACTCTGTATGACAGACTCTAGGTCTATCCACCTCATTACAAATAGCTCAATTTCATTTCATTTTATGGCTGAGTAATATTCCATTGTATATATGTGCCACATCTTCTTTATCCATTCATCCGATGATGGGCACTTAGGTTGTTTCCATCTCCGGGCTATTGTAAATAGAGCTGCAATGAACATTTTGGTACATGACTCTTTTTGAATTTTGGTTTTCTCAGGGTATATGCCCAGTAGTGGGATTGCTGGGTCATATGGTAGTTCTATTTATAGTTTTTTAAGGAACCTCCATATTGTTCTCCATAGTGGCTGAACCAATTCACATTCCCACCAGCAGTGCAAGAGTGTTCCCTTTTCTCCACACCCTCTCCAGCATTTATTGTTTCTAGATTTTTTGATGATGGCCATTCTGACTGGTGTGAGATGATATCTCATTGTAGTTTTGATTTGCATTTCTCTAATGATTAATGATGTTGAGCATTCTTTCATGTGTTTGTTGGCAGTCTGTATATCTTCTTTGGAGAAATGTCTATTTAGGTCTTCTGCCCATTTTTGGATTGGGTTGTTTGTTTTCTTGTTATTGAGCTGCATGAGCTGCTTGTAAATTTTGGAGATTAATCCTTTGTCGGTTGCTTCATTTGCAAATATTTTCTCCCATTCTGAGTGTTGTCTTTTGGTCTTGTTTATGGTTTCCTTTGCTGTGCAAAAGCTTTGAAGTTTCATTAGGTCCCATTTGTTTATTTTTGTTTTTATTTCCATTACTCTAGGAGGTGGGTCAGAAAGGATCTTGCTGTGATTTATGTCATAGAGTGTTCTGCCTATGTTTTCCTCTAAGAGTTTGATAGTTTCTGGCCTTACATTTAGGTCTTTAATCCATTTTGAGCTTATTTTTGTGTATGGTGTTAGGGAGTGATCTAATCTCATACTTTTACATGTACCTGTCCAGTTTTCCCAGCACCACTTATTGAAGAGGCTGTCCTTTCTCCACTGTACATTCCTGCCACCTTTATCAAAGACAAGGTGTCCATATGTGCATGGGTTTATCTCTGGGTTTTCTATCCTGTTCCATTGATCTATCTTTCTGTTTTTGTGCCAGTACCATACCGTCTTGATAACTGTAGCTTTGTAGTATAGTCTGAAGTCAGGGAGCCTGATTCCTCCAGTTCCTTCTTTCGTTCTCAAGATTGCTTTGGCTATTCGGGGTCTTTTGTGTTTCCATACAAATTGCAAAATTTTTTGTTCTAGTTTTGTGAAGAATGCCAGTGGTAGTTTGATAGGGATTGCATTGAATCTATAGATTGCTTTGGGTAGTAGAGTCATTTTCACAATGTTGATTCTTCCAATCCAAGAACATGGTATATCTCTCCATCTATTTGTATCATCTTTAATTTCTTTCATCAGTGTCTTATAATTTTCTGCATACAGGTCTTTTGTCTCCTTAGGTAGGTTTATTCCTAGATATTTTATTCTTTTTGTTGCAATGGTAAATGGGAGTGTTTTCTTGATTTCACTTTCAGATTTTTCATCATTAGTATATAGGAATGCCAGAGATTTCTGTGCATTAATTTTGTATCCTGCCACTTTACCAAATTCATTGATTAGCTCTAGTAGTTTTCTGGTAGCATCTTTAGGGTTCTCTATGTATAGGATCATGTCATCTGCAAACAGTGACAGCTTTACTTCTTCTTTTCTGATTTGGATTCCTTTTATTTCCTTTTCTTCTCTGATTGCTGTGGCTAAAACTTCCAAAACTATGTTGAATAAGAGTGGTGAGAGTGGGCAACCTTGTCTTGTTCCTGATCTTAGTGGAAATGCTTTCAGTTTTTCACCATTGAGGATGATGTTTGCTGTGGGCTTGTCATATATGGCCTTTATTATGTTGAGGAAAGTTCCCTCTATGCCTACTTTCTGCAGGGTTTTTATCATAAATGGGTGTTGAATTTTGTCAAAAGCTTTCTCTGCATCTATTGAGATGATCATATGGTTTTTATCCTTCAATTTGTTAATATGGTTTATCACATTGATAGATTTGCGTATATTGAAGAATCCTTGCATTCCTGGAATAAACCCCACTTGATCATGGTGTATGATCCTTTTAATGTGCTGTTGGATTCTGTTTGCTAGTATTTTGTTGAGGATTTTTGCATCTATGTTCATCAGTGATATTGGCCTGTAGTTTTCTTTCTTTGTGACATCCTTGTCTGGTTTTGGTATCAAGGTGATGGTGGCCTCGTAGAAGGAGTTTGGGAGTGTTCCTCCCTCTGCTGTATTTTGGAAGAGTTTGAGAAGGATAGGTGTTAGCTCTTCTCTAAATGTTTGATAGAATTCGCCTGTGAAGCCATCTGGTCCTGGGCTTTTGTTTGTTGGAAGATTTTTAATCACAGTTTCAATTTCAGTGCTTGTCATTGGTCTGTTCATATTTTCTATTTCTTCCTGATTCAGTCTTGGCAGGTTGCGCATTTGTAAGAATTTGTCCATTTCTTCCAGATTGTCCATTTTATTGGCATAGAGTTGCTTGTAGTAATCTCTCATGATCTCTTTTATTTCTGCAGTGTCAGTTGTTACCTCTCCTTTTTCATTTCTAATTCTATTGATTTGAGTCTTCTCCCTTTTTTTCTTGATGAGTCTGGCTAGTGGTTTATCTATTTTGTTTATCTTCTCAAAGAACCAGCTTTTAGTTTTATTGATCTTTGCTATTGTTTCCTTCATTTCTTTTTCATTTATTTCTGATCTGATTTTTATGATTTCTTTCCTTCTGCTAGCTTTGGGGTTTTTTTGTTCTTCTTTCTCTAATTGCTTGAGGTGCAAGGTTAGGTTGTTTATTCGAGATGTTTCCTGCTTCTTAAGGTGGGCTTGTATTGCTATAAACTTCCCCCCTTAGAACTGCTTTTGCTGCATCCCACAGGTTTTGGGTCGTTGTGTCTCCATTGTCATTTGTTTCTAGGTATTTTTTGATTTCCTCTTTGATTTCTTCAGTGATCACTTCATTATTAAGTAGTGTATTGTTTAGCCTCCATGTGTTTGTATTTTTTACAGATCTTTTCCTGTAATTGATATCTAGTCTCATAGCGTTGTGGTCAGAAAAGATACTTGATACAATTTCAATTTTCTTAAATTTACCAAGGCTTGATTTGTGACCTAAGATATGATCTATCCTGGAGAATGTTCCATGAGCACTTGAGAAAAATGTGTATTCTGTTGTTTTTGGATGGAGTGTCCTATAAATATCAATTAAGTCCATCTTGTTTAATGTATCATTTAAAGCTTGTGTTTCCTTATTTATTTTCATTTTGGATGATCTGTCCATGGGTGAAAGTGGGGTGTTTAAGTCCCCTACTATGAATGTGTTACTGTCGATTTCCCCTTTTATGGCTGTTAGTATTTGCCTTATGTATTGAGGTGCTCCTATGTTGGGTGCATAAATATTTACAATTGTTATATCTTCTTCTTGGATCGATCCCTTGATCATTATGTAGTGTCCTTCTTTGTCTCTTTTAATAGTCCTTATTTTAAAGTCTATTTTGTCTGATATGAGAATTGCTACTCCAGCTTTCTTTTGGTTTCCATTTGCATGGAATATCTTTTTCCATCCCCTTACTTTCAGTCTGTATGTGTCTCTAGGTCTGAAGTGGGTCTCTTGTAGACAGCATATATAAGGGTCTTGTTTTTGTATCCATTCAGCTAATCTGTGTCTTTTGGTGGGAGCACTTAGTCCATTTACATTTAAGGTAATTATCGATATGTATGTTCCTATTCCCATTTTCTAAATTGTTTTGGTTCGTTATTATAGGTCTTTTCCTTCTCTTGTGTTTCTTGCCTAGAGAAGATCCTTTAGCATTTGTTGTAAAGCTGGTTTGGTGGTGCTGAACTCTCTCAGCTTTTGCTTGCCTGTAAAGGTTTTAATTTCTCCATCAAATCTGAATGAGATCCTTGCTGGGTAGAGTAGTCTTGGCTGCAGGTTTTTCTCCTTCATCACTTTCAGTATGTCCTGCCACTCCCTTCTTGCTTGTAGGGTTTCTGCTGAGAGATCAGCTGTTAACCTTATGGGGATTCCCTTATGTGTTATTTGTTGTTTTTCCCTTGCTGCTTTTAATATGCTTTCTTTGTATTTAATTTTTGACAGTTTGATTAATATGTGTCTTGGCGTATTTCTCCTTGTATTTATCCTGTATGGGACTCTCTGTGCTTCCTGGACTTGATTAACTATTTCCTTTCCCATATTAGGGAAGTTTTCAACTATAATCTCTTCAAATATTTTCTCAGTCCCTTTCTTTTTCTCTTCTTCTTCTGGAACCCCTATAATTCGAATGTTGGTGCGTTTAATGTTGTCCCAGAGGTCTCTGAGACTGTCCTCAGTTCTTTTCATTCTTTTTTCTTTATTCTGCTCTGCAGTAGTTATTTCCACTATTTTATCTTCCAGGTCACTTATCCGTTCTTCTGCCTCAGTTATTCTGCTATTGATCCCATCTAGAGTACTTTTAATTTCATTTATTGTGTTGTTCATCGTTGCTTGTTTCATCTTTAGTTCTTCTAGGTCCTTGTTAACTGATTCTTGCATTTTGTCCAATCTATTGTCCATTCTATCTCCAAGATTTCGGATCAACCTTACTATCATTATTCTGAATTCTCTTTCAGGTAGACTGCCTATTTCCTCTTCATTTGTTAGGTCTGGTGCATTTTTATCTTGCTCCTTTATCTGCTGTGTGTTTTTCTGTCTTCTCATTTTGCTTATCTTACTGTGTTTGGGGTCTCCTTTTTGCAGGCTGCAGGTTCGTAGTTCCTCCTGTTTTGGATGTCTGTCTCCAGTGGCTAAGGTTGGTTCAGTGGGTTGTGTAGGCTTCCTGGTGGAGGGGACTAGTGCCTGTGTTGTGGTGGATGAGGCTGGATCTTGTCTCTCTAGTGGGCAGGTTCACGTCTGGTGGTGTGTTTTGGGGTGTCTGTGGCCTTATTATGATTTTAGGCAGCCTCTCTGATAATGGGTGGGGTTGTGTTCCTGTTTTGCTAGTTGTTTGGCATAGGTTTTCCAGCACTGTGGCTTGCTGGTCGTTGAGTGAAGCTGGGTGCTGGTGTTAAGATGGAGGTCTCTGGGAGATTTTCGCCGTTTGATATTATGTGGAGCTGGGTGGTCTCTTGTGGACCAGTGTCCTGAAGTTGGCTCTCCTACCTCAGAGGCAGAGCCCTGCCTCCTGGCTGGAGCACCAAGAGCTTTTCATCCACACGGCTCAGGATAAAAGGGAGAAAAAGTAGAGGGAATTAGTAGAAGTATGAGGAAAGAAAGAAGGAAAGGAGGGTAGGAAGGAAGGAAGGAAGAAAGAAAGAAGCAAAGAAGGCAAGAAGGCAAGAAGGAAAGAAAGGAGGGAGGGAGGGAGGGAGGAAGGAAGGAAGGAGGGAAAGAAGGAAAAAAGACAGAAAGAAAGAAGATACAGTAAAAATAAAATAAAGTATAATAAAGTTATTGAATTAAAAAATTCTTACTTAGAAAAAAAAAAAAGGGACGGATAGAACCTTAGGACAAATGTTGGAAGCAAAGCTATACAGACAAAATCTTACACAGAAGCATACACATACACCCTCACTAAAAGAGGTAAATGGGGAAAAATCATAAATCTTGCTGTCAGAGACCACCTCCTCAATTTGGGATGATTCGTTGTCTAAAGGAGGGAAGGAAGGAAGGAAAGAAAGAAAGAAAGAAAGAACGAAGGTAAAGTATAATAACGTTATTAAAATTAATTATTAAGAAAAAAAAATTGAAAAAAAAACATGGACGGATAGAACCCTAGGACAAATGGTGGAAGCAAGACTATACAGACAAGATCTCACACAGAAGCATACACATACACATTCACAAAAAGAGGAAAAGGGAAAAAAATCATAGATCTTGCTCCTAAAGTCCATTTCCTTAATTTGGGATGATTGGTTGTCTATTCAGGTATTCCACAGATGCAGGGTATATCAAGTTGATTGTGGAGCTTTAATCCGCTGCTTCTGAGGCTGCTGGGAGAGATTTCCCTTTCTCTTCTTTGTTCTCACAGCTCCCAGGGCTCAGCTTTGGATTTGGCCCTGCCACTGCGTGTAGGTCGCTGGAGGGCGTCTGTTTTTTGCTCAGACAGGATGGGGTTAAAAGAGCCGCTGATTCGGGGGCTCTGGCGCACTCAGGCCGGCGGGGAGGGAGGGGCACGGAGTGCGGGGCGGGCCTGCAGTGGCAAAGGCCGGCGTGACTTTGCACCAGCCTGAGGCGCGCTGTGCGTTCTCCCGGGGAAGTTGTCCCTGGATCCCGGGAACCTGGCAGTGGCGGGCTGCACAGGCTCCGCGGAAGAGGGGTGTGGAGAGTGACCTGTGCTCGCACACAGGCCCCTTGGTGGCGGCAGCAGCAGCAGCCTTAGCGTCTCGCGCCCGTCTCTGGGGGTCTGCGCTTTCAGCCGCGGCTCGCGCCCGTCTCTGGGGTCCGCGCTTTCAGCCGCGGCTCGCGCCCGTCTCTGGGGTTCGCGCTTTCAGCCGCGGCTCGCGCCCGTCTCTGGGGTTCGCGCTTTTAGCCGCGGCTCGCGCCCGTCTCTGGAGCTCCTTTAAGCAGCGTTCTTAAACCCCTCTCCTCACGCCCCAGGAAACAAAGAGCGAAGGAAAAGTCTCCTGCCTCTTCGGCAGGTGCAGACTTTTCCCCGGACTCCCTCCCGGCTAGCTGTGGTGCACTAACCCCTTCAGGCTATGTTCAAGCCGCCAACCCCAGTCCTCTCCCTGCGCTCCATCCGAAACCGAAACCCGAGCCTCAGAGCCTCAGCTCGCAGCCCCGCCTGCCCCGGCGGGTGGCCAGACAAGCCTCTCGGGCTGGTGAGTGCCGGTCGGCACCGATCCTCTGTGCGGGAATCTCCCCGCTTTGCCCTCCGCACCCGTTGCTGTGCTCTCCTCCGCGGCTTCGAAGCTCCCCCCTCCACCTCCCGCAGTCTCCGCCCGCGAAGGGGCTTCCTAGTGTGTGGAAACTTTTCCTCCTTCACAGCTCCCTCCCACTGGTGCAGGTGCCGTCCCTATTCTTTTGTCTCTGTTTTTTCTTTTTTTCTTTTGCCCTACCCAGGTACGTGGGGAGTTTCTTGCCTTTTGGGAGGTCTGAGGTCTTCTGCCAGCCTTCAGTAGGTGTTCTGTAGGAGTTGTTCCACGTGTAGATGTATTTCTGGTGTATCTGTGGGGAGGAAGGTGATCTCCGCGTCTTACTCTTCCGCCATCTTCCGCCTTCTATCTAAGGTCAATTTTAATTAACAATTGAAAAGTGTACCCAAAAGAAGGTGCTCTGAGATGGTTTTTGTTGTGTGTAGTTTCTATTTTGGTATCTTGCATTTCTCCTGATGTGTTGTGGGTTTTGTATTATTTTAATTGTACTTTTTTTCAGGAAGCAACACTAAAAGAAAGCACTGCCGATATCAAAATTCCAGCTGAGCTTTATTCACTTTGATTTACCCCATAACTAGACTCAATGTCTACAAGCAATGTGAACTGGAGAGTTGAACAATTAGCTACTGAATATTGTCCCCAAAGCTACTTTTCTCCGAGTTGTTTCTTAGTGTCATGATTATCAGAGCAATTACTTTCTCTTTTTTTAGTGTAGTTGTAGCCATATCTCATTTCCTGTGGCACAAATATTTAATAAAATAGTCTTGGGGACTTAGAATTTGATTGCTGGGAAAACACAGCATCTGATCAAGCTCCTAAAATAAAAGCATGGATTTTATGTATATAATATCTTGCCTGAAAGCTACAACAGAGGAGGCTTGCAATTTCTGACAGGATTTTTCAAGTTGTGTCTCTGAATGCATTTTCAATGAAGGGATAAACAGGTTTAATTTGTGTTTTAGTCACTCTGTAGAAATGGGATACAATCCTACCACCCAAAGTTAGGTTCAGATGTCAATGCTGCTGATGCCACACACACAAGGAGGTATGAAAAGGTTTAGTACTCACTTAGTAAGCTCTCTGGGCAGAACAGGGTGGCTACTGATCAGGTCCAAAATGGCTTGAAAGAGCAGAGGAAGAAGCTTGGCTCGGGCTTTTCATGGTGGTTAAGGACGGTAGATTGGAGTGAGGGGTGGGCGCGTGCTAGCAGGGCTTTTGTGGTTAAACTTCTTGCCAGAGGGAGCACGGAGCCTTCTTATCTATTTGCCTGGATGTGGGGCAGAAGGTGAAGAGAGACAGGGCATAGCTTAAAGGCTTCAGTGGTCACACATCAAAAATGGAATCAGACTGTTTATTGCAATTTGCATATACCATTACCTTCCTAATGAATATTTTGGATCATCCTTCTAACCATAATTTGCAAGGTTCCTAGTTGTTGACTACAACTGATAATTTTTTAAAAGGTGAGATAATCGTTAATATGGCTTGTCAAATAGAAATAAATGATGTGCAACTTGTTATCTATAATGATGATTTGCCTACTGTTTTATTTTATTTTTATTTTTTTAGAGTGTTTGTTTATTGCCTCTGTTATACAGAGCAGAGGTTTTGACACTGTAGTGTGCCTAAAAATCACCGGAAAATCCTGTTAAAACAAATATTGCTGGACCTCATCCCCAGAGTTTCTGATTTAGTAGGTCTGAGGTGGGGCCTAATAATTTGCATTTCTAACAAATTCCCTGATGATGCCAATGCTTTTGATCCAAGAACTGCACTTTAAGAATGACCGATCTAGAGTTCTTGAGTTTTAATAATTTGTTTCCCAGGATCTTGTTCTTTTGAGGGTTTTCAGCTTTTTGAATATTATTGGATAATGAGTTTGGGGTGTTCATATTAAAAAGCAAAAGCCTTTCAATGGTAAGAATTATTTGGTTACTTTGTAGTGTAGTAAACTGATTTAAACATACTGTGACTTGGTAAGCTTTGCTCATAGCTTACTGATTCTCTTCTCACCCAACAGAGAGAAGCACTTACACATCAGATTCACTCTTTGCATGAATTACGTTATCCGATTGGAAGGAGAGATTTAAATTATTGTTCCCAACAGAGATGTTGCCCTGTGTTCCAACTCCATCTAGACTGGGAGACAATAGTAAAATATAAAAGAGTTAATTAGTAGAAATTGTTATAAGCAGATAGAATATAATATATATCAGAAAATAATACAATTTGTCATTTACTAATTATTAGCAGCAATACACAATGTTTTTACCATCATAACAAAAAGTTACATGACGATTAATTCACAGAAATAGGGACTAGGTTTGGAGTATCAGGTCCTTTTTTGAAATAAGTTTACTATGATTAAACAGCAATGTTTAGAATCTGAGAAAGAATCACACAAGTGGCATTTGAGCAAGGAACACAAACACTAGAGTCGGAATCTATGCTTCAGAGCTAGGGTGTATATGGGTCACTACACCCAACATTCAGATGTGTAGATTGGTTAAGAGGGGGCACATCATATTGAGTTTCACCTAGAGATGGACTCATATAAAAAACCGGGGCCAGAATTTAGAAAGAAACAATTGGAACAACTTCTCAGGTGAATCAGTGTCGGGGAGTGAAGAGTGAGATGAGGAACAGGGTTATAAGTGTTGGGTTTATTACAGGAGCTGCCTTCTGCCTACCTACTGGGGTTTCAAGGATCATTCTTCATATGGCACATAAGGGTTAATATATGCTTGAATACATAAGGAAGTGAACCATACAGACTGGGTCCTGTGAGCTCCAAAGAACAGGCACTCTATTCTTCAGGTACTCTGGGGAGTCATCACAATTTTAATACCACCAAGTTGATTCCCTACCAGACTTCTTTCCCTACTCTTGGCAAAGTAGGCTTTTTATTTTCTGTCCATTCATCCCTTAATCATGCAGGAAAATACTTGTCTCTCTTCTGAATTACTAAAGAACTTTGCAACTTGGGTTCTTACCTTTGTGTGTTGTTATGAGGGCCAGTGACATGCCTTAAAAGTTTTTTTTAAAAATATATATTTCCCTGTATCTAACATAAAACCCAATATTTAATAAATGATGAATACCTTGGTCAAATTTTAAACCTATCTTAAAAGTCTAGTGATTTAAAGTAAACTGAAAGATGCATTTTTCTGTCGTTGTCTAATGTTCTCTGGGTTTTCACTCTGGCTTTGGTCTGAACCTCAGGTTAGTATTGTCATCTATTATGGAAAAAATAAGGTCAGCAGTCCAACTTGTTATTTTCTGGGGGATCTTCCTTCACCCACAAGATTTAGGTATCTGTTGCAATAGCTTTAGTACGGAACATGTGTTGAAAAGAAAGGCTTTTAATCTGATGTTCTAGTTAAATTTAAAATAGGAACATGTTTTTTCATGTTGTATAGTAGAATTCACATTTGATTATTCAAATATATTTTCTCACAATGGAGATCAGATTTATGTTAGATGACAAAAATCTTGAGTCTGCTATGCAAATCTATTTCTACTAAAAAATGAGATAATTACATATAATTTATTTCAATAATAAGAGTTTCTAATTCTAGATCCTGGCACAATCTACAGTATGAGTGTAAGAACTGTGCTCCCACTGAAGACAGTTTTAGTGATAAGAATGTTATTTTCCTAAACATAGTCTGGGTAAGTAATAATATTAAGTCAATTTATCATAGATTTTAAATATCATGGCTGAAAAGAGGAATTCTTTTCCAGTTTCTCTGCTTCTAGCCTGACTTCCTCACCAATTTTTGCCAGAAAATTCTTTCTAACCTGAAAACATGATCCTTTTTTTCTTGATCAGCATTTTCAGTATTTACACATTGCCAAAAAGATGACATCCAAATACTTTTCATATTATATAATGCGCTTCACAATATGCCTTCTACCTCTGTCATTCTCATCTCCCACCATTTTCTGTCTCCTTGTACTTTATAACTGAAGAATACTGAACTGCTTCTCTTTCAACAAAGAACATGCGCTTTCAAAATTCCTTTCCAATGAGCATCTTATTACTTCCATTTGAAATGCTTTCTATATGAACCAACTTAGATATTTCTTATCTATTTTTTCTGTTTCAGTCCAAATGTTTTGCTTTCTGTGGAACATTCTCTGACTTTCACTAATGGATTAGTGCCTCTTTTCTTCTTTGCTTTTATGGTCTTAGTATAAATGAACATTCCAAATAAGTATCTCAAATTTTGGTTATTTTAATATGAAATGCAGAAATCTGAAGATCTGTTTTTCTAGTAGTTTATGTTGTGAGAACATTCTCTATGCTTTTATCATATTCCTGCATGACCCAGACCTTCTAAACAAATAGCATTGTAAGGTTGTTTAACAAGGCTCTGCATAACAGACAGCCTTGGAAGCTAGATATTGTGCCTTTCCAAAGATAAAATCTCCCTCTTCAGAGATGCCTTCTCTCTCTTCTCCAGATGAAATTTATTTAATGAGTAATCTCTTTCTCTGGGGGAGAGGATGGGCAGGTGTGCCAGCAGTCCATAAAAGCTGAAAGTCTCCTAATTTGGAAATCCTTCCCCTGTAATGCAAAGCCACTCCAGGCATAGATAAACATGACCCTCATCCCATTGCCCTATGGGGATAGTGGCTTTGGGAACCAGAGCTGGGATATTGTTCTTATTACTGCCTTTTACTGTGACTAATAAACTATCTGTGCTTCTGACACTATCTGTGCTTCTGATCCAGGGTCTGGTGTTCCTCACTATATATATATATGAAACTGTGGCAGATTAACTTGTTAGCTTGCAAGTAGGGTAAAATCTCAGACCCTCAACAGTTGCTAACTTTATAAACTCAAGACCTGAATAGTGCCTGGCATGTAGCAAATTCTTAATAAATGTATATTAAATGAATGATTGGGCTAGTCAGTGAAGGCTAGAGGAAGACTTTCATTGATATACGCAATATCAGTAAAAATTGTGAATGACATTGAAATTGACCATAAAGCTACTCATATATTAATCTAGCGCACGCTTCTGGGATATCTGCATCTTTCATTGTCTTTGAGCTATTTTATTAATCTGTACTGAAAACGGATAGTTTTCTATGGAAAATTCCTTATTCATAGAAAAGCAAATTAAATTTGTCCTGTGGATACTGACCAGTTTTACATCCATTTGTAAATTGATGTCAGCATTGTAGGCTGCCTAAATTACCTATAGTGTATATTGCCTACGTACATATGTATGTTTGTTCAGATTTTTGGTTTTAAAATCTTATTGGCTCCATCATTAATTGTGTTAGAAAGATCTTAGATGTGTGTTCCTTTTATAGTTATATGAAAGTCACAATTTCAAAAACATTGTCCCTAATACCAGTGATACAGCCTTAACATCATGAAGTGTGGTGTAAGAATTTTCTGTGTGTGAGGTGTATGTGTATGAAAGAGCTATTGTATTTTGCTGTTTTAGACTCCCCATTTTCCTTTCTTTGGCATTTTCTAAATCTGTAGGTCACAGAGTGTCTACAATCACTGCAATACTTAGACTACCTTGTGGTTTTGGTATGGGCTGTAGATTTTGTAGTACTTAAATGGTGCTGGAAAAAATATATGGTAAAGTAGACAAAGGAACCTCCAAATCTGACCAACCCTTTGCATTATAAGTCAGAATAATATAGATTTTAGGTTTGAAAAATAAATAAATGAACATTTATTATACTTTTCAAAAGGGAGTCTAAGTATAGCCAGCATAGGAAATATCTTGGTAGAATGAATCATATCCATGCCTTGACATGACTGAGCACCCAGAAGGCGTGAATGTTTGAACAGCTGCTGAGAAGATTCACACTGCTGGCTGCAAATCTTGCCAAAAGCAAACTTATTTCCAGGAAATTATGAAGTTCTTTATCCCAATTTCCCTTAAATAGAACACTGGAAAAGAATACTTGCCACAAAAATTTGTATTCAGAACATGAAATTAAAGTCAGAAAGCCCTTAATCACTATCACTGTACAGACTCACCCTTCTATTTATGAGAAATAAATCCAACAAAAATAGAAATTCAAGTACACAGAAAAATATTATATAGCAAAACAACAGCAATAAACAATAACTACCTTTTTAAGAAAAACAACTAGTAAATTTATTCTGATTTCAACAGTTTTTTCACTAAGGTCCTTGACTCCAGGATCCAATTCAAGATCTCTGATTGCATTTAGATGTTGCTTCTCCTTAGTCTCCTCTAGACAGTGAAAGTCCCTCAGCCTGCCACGACCTTGACACATTTGAAGAGTATTAGTCTAATACTTTGTAGAATGTCCCTCAATTTGGGATTGTGTGATATTTTTTCATGATTAAATTGATAACAATGCATAGTGATGCTTTATTGGGAAGAATTCCAGAGAGGTGATGTCACTTTGGTTCATCACGTCAGCTGTTGCACCATGATATGTTTTCTTACTGCTGATGTTAACCTTGATTGTTTGTCTGTGGTGGTGTTTCCCAGGTTTCTTCACCATGTAGTTAATATTGCTCTCTTTGTAACTGGGGAGGTAAATATTTTAAGAGAGCTAATTTGAGTCTATGCAAATATCCTGTTTTCTCATAAAATGTTGACTCACTATTTTTTAGCACCTATTGGTAGATCTTGCCTGCAGCCATCATTGGCTGGGGACTTCTACTTGGTGATATGTTATTTTCCTCCTTCCTTTTATATGTATTGATTGGAAGTTTTCTCTAAGAGTTGTCCCTTCTCACCTGTTTATTTATGTAGTCAATTATATAGGGATATTTTATTCTTTGAGTTATAATTCAATCTATCAAAATTTACTTTTTGCTCAAATGGTTCCAGCTTTGGCCATTTGGAGCTCTTTCAGATTGGCTCCTGTGTCTTCTAACTTACCCCCGTATTTTTTTTTTGGTCCCAGCACAACAATATACTCCAGCATCACCTTATATTTTTCCTTTGCCCCAGCCTGAAATCACTTCTCCAAAGAACCCTGGTTGATTGTTAGGGTATGACAATTATCTTTTCTTAAGCTTACTAATTTGATAAATGATTCTCTTCAATGCTTTATGCACAAATTTCCTAGTGTTTCATAATTGGTTATGATTTTATTGAGATGTTTTTGTATGTTTCCATTAGAAAACTATGTAAATAGAGTAATATGAATGAGAAGATACCTGATTTCATGTGGTAGATTTCTATGTACTTCTTAAAAACAAAAGCAATAAAGGAAAAGAAAGAAATTACGAGTTTACGGAAGTGCAGTCAATATTTATTGAATTCTAACTTATAAGGAGCACTGTGGGAAGTGCTGTAGTAAGTAAAAATATGGCCCCTTCCCTTAAGAAGTTGTGCTGTCACAGTGAGACCATGATAAACATTTAACAAATGAACAAGTGCTGGGTACCATTGGATCACTTAAGTCACATGTTACCATGTATTCAATGTATACAATGTTTCAACATCATATTTTCCTTCAATTACTTTTATTTGATCTCTTCTCCCACAGAAGAACACCTACACTTTTTAAGAACCATCTAAAATCCAATTCTTTCAAGAATTTTTCCTTTATGAGTTCATTTGCTCCTGAGATACATATTGAACATCTACCATTTGCAAAGCAAAGGGAAGACAAGATGGCAACAAGGTAACTAAGACATCTTTCTTGATTTTAAGGAATTTTTAGCTCATAGGGACCAATCCTCCCTGACCTCTCAAGTCCATACTGTTTTGTTTTTGTATTTTATTTTTTAAATTCTGAAAATACCTATGCACAGTTATGAGCCTCTGACAATATGTGATATTTTCTATTTGCATTGTTTTCTATTTAGTCCATGTAGGTTTACTTCATCTCATCATCTTAGAAGTTTAATTTGCTTGAGTGAAAGGTCTATATTGTCATTTCTTTTATCCTCACAGCATTGACCAGTGATATTTAGATGGTAAATGGATATAAAATGCTAATTATCATTGCCAACATCAAATGCATTAGTAAATAGAATGTTGTCTCCTGGATTCAAAGAGCTGCCCTAATTTTCTATTTGCTAAAGTGTTGAAAATACTTCATGGGATTGCCATGAGGATGAAATGAGCTCTTACATGTAGCATTTAGAAAGGAACTTGGAACATAGTAAACATTTACTGTTATTAATTTTTAATATGAGTGTATAAGTAGCATTAATATTATATATGTAATAAAGAGCATAGACTATGAGTACTGAAGAGGAGATAATATAGTCAGATTTGGATAACAGAAGTGTAATTATGGACCAATGCCAATGTCACTCTGCTTGACTGACTACTCTTCTGTCTCTGTTCAACATTCTCACACAAATTTAATTTTCTTGCTGCAAAAGTGTTTGAAGAAACAAATTTTCAAATAAAATTATTTTAAATTGGTTGCTATCCATGAGCTCCATTAAGTTAGTGATGTCAGTGCTGTTATACTTAACAACTGAAGGGCAAATATCTTCATTCTCCCAGCCTCCTCTCTCTGCAGGGGTTTGGGTCTTTTTGCACAACCCCAATTTTCAAAGATGCACACAGTGGCATTCAAGATTAAACAACTTTAAATTATTTTTATTTAATGCTAAGAATATACAAATAAATATTTATGACTGATACATAAGGTACGAAGAACATCTACTTACTACCTAATTTAAGTAAACAAAAAATTGTCATTACTTTGAATTCATTTGTGTAATCTTCCTTCATTCCATTGCTTCCCTTTTCTATCAGAAAGGACTGCCTCCCTGAGTTGTGGGTTTATTACTTCATCACTTTTCCTCATATGTTTAAAAATTAAATTTGTATGCCTGAATTTGTCCAATTTCACATGCTCTTCATGTTGTATAAATGAACACATACTGTATATATACTATAACTTGCTCTGTTCCTCAAAATAATAATGTCGAGATTTATCCATTTTATTGTCTGCAACTATATTTTATTCATTTTACTGCTGTAAAAAAAAAATCTAATGTATGACTATGCTACAGTTTTTCTCCCAACTGCTAATGATAGAAATTTTGGTTTTGGGTTTTTTTTTTCAGCTTTATTGTATATGATTTTAGTACTCATGGATAAGCGTTTTAGTGTGAATGTGTTGAAATAGCATTGTAGGGTTAAGTTATTCACATCTTTAACTTTACTGTAGAACACCAAATTCTTTAATACAGGGTACCAATTTACAATGCCAAAATTATTTCTGCTATTCCCCATTCTTGCCATTTGTTTTCAATTTTTAACAATATGCGAGGTGTGAAATCACATTTTGTGTTGTTTTAAATTTACATTTAACTATTTAGTAATGAGATAAAGAATGTTTCTTATGTTTATTGGCCAATTAGATTTCCCTTTCTGTGAAATGACCATTTAAATTTTTGATTCATGCAGGAATTTGATATATTGAGACATCCAATCTATAAACAAGGTATATTTCTTCACTTATTTTCATTTTTTAAAATGTTTTTCAATAACAGTTCATAATTTCTTATATAAAGATTTTACACAACGTTTAGATTTGTTTGCAGGTTTTCTGGCCAGGAATTACACTTCTCCAGGGCTACTCCCAGCCAATGACAGTATGGCTGGGGTGCACTGCCTGTCGGCCTACTTCTGTGAAACACAAGATTTTACTGACAGATGACTTGACTGAAGGACTCCTCATTAGCCAAAACTTTTTATAACTGCTGTTCAGTCTGAGACTCTTTGTACCCAATTTTTCTCTCTTTTCTCCTTTCCTTCAACAGTGTCAGATAGGCTTTATGGATTTTTTCCATCTTTTTTGCTCCCTTTCTTTCATTTTTCACATTTTCTCCTCAAACAATCTCTTGCACATCTAACCCCATTTTTGACATCTGCTTCTAAGGGTACTGGTATGTGTACTGTCTCTTTTTCCTGTTTCTATTTCTCTCTTTTTTGCCTCCCTCTGCTTGAAATTTCTCTCATTGCATTCTCTTTCCCTCAACTTCATTGTAAGTTACACACTCTATTTCTTTATTTTTAATGATAGCAGTAAAAACTGTAATGTATATTTAATTATAAAATCTAAACTTAATTATTTTTAAGCTCTATAATACATCATTGTTGTTAGCACATTAGTTGGTACAATGAATGAGATATACCTCACTATGATATATCGAGCTGGATTTCTTTTTTGTTTTTTTTCTACTTGGACTTTGTTTAGTTTCCTAAGTCTGTGGATTAATGGCTTTTAGCAGTTCTGAAAAGTTCACCACATTAAATTCTACTTCTGCTCAAATTTTGTCTTATCCTTCTGTAACTCTGTGTAGACATAATTTAGATTGTCTTTTTCTATACTCTATATCTTTTAATTTATCTCTTGTATGCCCCATCTCTTTATCTTTCTGGGCTGCATTCTAGGTAATTAATTCAAATATTTATTCTAGTTTATTGAGTATTTAGCTAATTTTGTCAACGTCAAATCTGCTATTGAGCTTTAAATATATATTGTTACATTTTTTGTTTCTTAGAAGTTCTATTTAGGTCTATTTTTAATCACCTTGGTCAATTTTTTAATGATTTCTTGCAATTTACTTATATTTTCAATCCCCCCTCTTTATCTAATAGTTCTAATATGTATCGTTTCCATGGGTCTGATACTGCTGTTTATGGTTTCTCTCAGTCATTGTGTCTTATTTCTTTGTGTTTTGTAACTTTTACCACAGTTTCATTGTTTTTGAAACTTTGTGGGAATTACCTGAGTTTTGCATTGAAGGTAGGCATGCCAGCTTCTGCCCTAGAGACCAGTAGTCAACGATCAACCTCAAGCCATAACAATTCATTTCTTCATCTCAAAAAGCAGACTGATCCAAAATACCTATTTTCAGGTTTGAGTAGCTTAAAAGGGACTGTTGAGGTTCCTTTGCTACCTGACTTGGTTGTGACAATAATGTCTTCTTTGTCATTTTTGGCTTGTCCCACTTGACATACTGTTTTACCCGCAGACATCCATTCTGATGTCAAGAGGCTACTATGTCCACAAATTGTCAAACCTATGTCAAATTCTTTGCTTGAGGCTCCTCAGGCCACCAAGGTAATACGAAAAAAATGCTGCATAATTTTTGAATGTCAGATTATAGTTACAATTTTTCAAGGTACATGACTTTCTTCCCTCCACTGAGCACCGAGGCAGGGATTTCCGCATTTTGGAAAAAGCATGGGTATCTCTCTAGTTCACCCTTTAGGTCTCTTCTGAGTAGGTACTGATGTACCTACTTCGGTAGCCTTTGGTTTTGATTTTTTTCTGCTACCCAAGAGGAAATGAAAAACCCAAGCTCAGGTTTCCCAGGTTTGGCAAATGCCAAAGCACCCTCTACACGGAGATCAGTTTCTACTCTGGGTTTCTCCTCTGACTTAGTTTCTGGCCTCTGAGAAATACCTTATGTTCCAGTACATATAAGGTTATCAGTGTGTTCCTGGGTGTGTAACATCTATTACGGTACTTTTAGTTGTTATCAGTGAAAAGTCTTTAGGCTCTTAGGATACCACAGTGTGAGAAATGGAAGTGTCTAATTAGTTTCTAATGTGAGTGACTTGCTTTCAATTTAGGGAGAAATTAGCTCAGCTGCCCCAAAACAAAGATCCATGCTCCAGCAAAAAAAGCTGAAATGAGGCTGTTGCTGCCAATTTGACATTGAGAGAAAGCACGTTTTTAAATGTTAGGACTGAGATATTGGATTGCAAACTAGCCAGGCTCTCCCACTGCTACCTGCTCCCACACAATGTTTACTTAAAATCTTAGGCAACAATGTGCGATTTTTATTTTGAGAATGTCTTATTATGAAATACATGTTTTCTTTTGCTCTGGACCACTTTGTGTGGAACTAGCTTCATTCCACTTTATTCCTCTGCATGTTTTGGTGAAAAAAAAAAAAAAACAGATTAGAGAGGTAGGCTTTGTGGGTGGCTCTTTTCTCTTTACCTAAATAGAGAGAAACATGGTGAAATAATACCACACAGAGAATATTAAATATCCAAATACTTTTCAAATTATCTGGAAATAGTAGAGGAGAAAGAGTCAAAAGTTTTAATACATCTATTCAAGACCCCCATGGTCTTTCTCCTAAATGTCTCATAGGCATAAGTTAAATATCTATAATGACTTAACCCCAGTAGAAAAACCAGGGAACCCTCTATGAATAGTTATGGCAAAATATGTGACTCTATTTCTTAATAAAAAATGCTATTTTAATAGGTACTATTTTAAATGGACATTATGAAAGACACTGATATTGTCTTTCCAGGCTTCTTCATTAGATCATGATTCCTTTTTTTTTTTTTTAAGAGCTATGTTAGATGTTTTAAATGCTCATTTTGGAATCTAAGAGCAGCAAAAGACTTTGGAGGCCAATGTTCCTAATACCTGGCTAGCTAATCATTAGAATTAACTGGAGAGACTTTTGAGAGTTCAACAATTCAGATTCCTGTCCTCTCCTCCACAATATTATTGAAACAGTAGAGATAAGACCTTGTAATAATCGGTAGTTTTAAACAGCTTCCCAGTAAATCTTGGTGAAGAAATTATGGATCAAATCTAGTCACCTAACTTTATCAGTGAAGAAGCTGAGGTCTTGGTAGATTATTTGTGGAACCCACATATTGTTCTTTCTATTGTGCTAAAGTAATGCTTTTTCACTGCTTATGGAGCTTATAATATTGTTCCTGGTACTAAAACTGGCACATACAAAAAATGATTTGGGAGAAATGGAGTTACAGTACATTGGCACAAGCTGAATTTAAGAGGTTTGTATTACTCTTAAGTCTGATTTATCCCATCTTGGCTCTTAGGAATGTCAAAAAGCAGAAGATGTTAATCATAGGGTTGGGAGTTGCCCTTAATTACTAAGCTCTAACTAGCAGATTTATTTTCAAAATATTGTAGAATTTCTTTGAGTATTAAGACTTCTGGGAATATAAACAATTTCTCAGATGTTTGCTTATTGTCATTTGAGTCTTTAATATTCATAGTATAAACACAGAAGGGCCTTTTAAAATTGCTTAGATTTAAATTACATTTAATATATTTAAATTATAACCTAAATGACCTAAACTTTCTTAAGCTTTAACTTATTAATATTTTTCCATTTACAGAATGGAAATGGAAAAATATTAAATATCAGTTTTCTATAAAAAAAGAACACATGCTTTTTACTTTTCTCTGATAAATGCTTGATTTCTCAAACTTGACTGAAATTCCTTAGAAACTAGTCTCATTTACAAATGTAGTTGTATTCTCCTGAACATACTAAAACAGCGTTCTAGATTAATACATTTGATTTTTTTTTAAAAGCATTTTAGATGGCTAACAGGGCAGCCATAATAATCTAACAAGCAAGTTCACCCTAGGTCTTAAGTAACTCTTGTGAATCTAATAACTCAAACTGATAAAGGTAGGAGACCATTTTCTCTTACATTGTTAAATGCTATACACCAACATAATCAAATTCTCTTACACCCTCCAAATTATAATCGAAAGTCTTAAACTGATTTTAAGAACAATTTTAAAATAATAAATAAATAACACCAATAGATTATCCAAAAATGTTAATGCTATAGGTTTTGATTACTGCACCACAGCTTATATTTACATCCTTTTTTGATTTGTGAAGTCACTCATTCTCTAAAGAGGGGGCAATTTTACTGAATTAGACAATCTGAAGTTACAGGGTGACAACTGGGTCAGCTGCAAGGTTACCTAGAAGTCAGAGACTCCAATTTAGAACCTAGGACTGAGCAGTACATACTGGATTCTCCCTTAGCACACATGAATATCCTCAATTCCTTTCATAGAAGACTTATGATTGCCATTTCAAGTAGAAATTCCAAGCCAAGATTTAAATATGGGATTAGTTTTACATCTACCTATTTGTCAATTCTCTTAACCATTTTTTTTGTATTAAATGTATCTCTTTATTACCTGAATATATCTTGCATTTTTCCCACTGTTCTATCAATCACTATTTCATACTCACTTTACATCTAATTTGTATTCAGTGATGGTTTGAAAATCATTCCTTGATAGGGTTATCGGATAAAATACTGAATAGTCAATTAAATTTAAATTCCAGATGAACAACAAATAATTTTTAGTATAAGTACATTTCATGCAATATTTAGAATCTGGTTATACCAAAAAATTATTCATTGGCTATCTGGAATTCAAATTTAATTGGGTATCCTGTATTTTTATCTGCTAAATCTGGCAGCCCTTATCCTTGACATAAGATTTCCAGAAGTTATTGTATAAGTTTTACTTTTATTAATAATAAGTCATTCTCTCACCTTTTCTACAGACTCATTGAGGTTAAAACTGTCATTCTTTCCCATCTCCTTCTGGCAAGTTACATAGCCTCAAGCAGAGGTTCAATGAATATTTGTTTATGAGGCCTTCCTCTGAGAATCTAAATAATGTCAGCCTCCAGATCAGTTTGGAAAGTGTACAAGTGTTGTGCTGGCTGATATGAGTCTCTAGGAAAAAAAAAAATACAAGAATTTACTGGAAGGTGTGATGTGCCTTCAGACCCACTCATGCAGTAGCATAATGTTACACGGAGGACAGGTATCACTCTTATTTCAACAGAACTAACTAATTGGAGTGGGGTTATTTTTTCTTTCGAATGATAAGGTATTCATATTTGTATGTTACATTTGGTTAATACAGTATTGCTACTAAGGGAGCATTGAAGACCTATTTTCAGCAAGCTTGCTGCTGAGATGTTCAGGAAGCTGCTGATGCTCCTCTCCAGGCAGGTCATGCTTTGCTGGATGTGCACAACTCCTCATCAGGGGTCAAAAGCCATGCTTCATTAGCAGGCTCTTCCTGCCAGGGCTCTCACCTCTGCTCTCCCCACTGTAAAATGCATGCAGACTATCTAGTGGCTCTGATTCCTGAGTGGCATTTATATGCTTGATTTAAGAGATTAATGACAAGGAGAGTGATCTTTAGAATATATTACAGGTAAAATGCAGGACAGTCAAGGAGACTGCCCAGAATACCTAACACCTGTTCTCAGAACCAAAGCAACTTTAGAATTAAAATCTCAGATTTGAGGAACTCACTGATTTTATCCCTGTGCGGTTTGAAAAATTCTTCAGTGATCCCAGACTTACTTCTCCTGGTATTTCAGATAAGAGTTGGAGGGATGGATTGAGAATCATTATTCTTTCTAGAAAAAACCCCAAATCACCTTCAAATGACCATGTGAGCTTTGTGAAACTATCACTAATATTATGGGAATGAAGGGCACTTTTCTGAAGACATAAAATTCCCACCATTATGGAATATAGAGAGAGATAAAAAATACAAATTAGAACAAGTACCTAACTATAAAAATGCTTTTCCTCCCCCTCATTGTCTTAATAGAACATAATAATTGTGAAATAATATAAAATTTTAGGGCCAAAAGGAACTGAGCTTACTCAAACTCCATTCATGAAGTTATAAGCAATGTTAACAAATTTGATGCACTTATCTTTGCAGTTTTATATATATATATATATATATGGTAAAATGGGATTATCCAACATACACTGTTCTATCACCTAATTAATATATTGTTTTATAAGTATAATTAACATGTATACTTAAAACTAATTTCTATCTAAATAAATATAAATATATATTATCACATGAATAGTATGCTTTTTTTTTTTTTTTTACTTTCCAAAAGTGATTTAACCAATCTCATGTGTTAGGACATTAGAATTTTTTTTAAAATTTATAATTAGTATTTCAATTAATATCCTTGTGCATATACCTTTGAATATATTTCATTTATTTTCTTAATACAAATTCCTGGTATATGCTTAAATTTTTTCAGACATATTTCCAATTGCCTTGCCGAAAGCTTGCCCTGGGTAATGCCACCACCAGAGTGTAAAAGAGCCTCTCTCCATAAAGGAAGACTGTAAAGCAGAGAAGGGAGGAAATCCTGTGTCTGCAAGTGGGAATGGAAAGTTTTATAGAGAATATAGAAGTTAATCTGGACTTGAAGAATAAGCATTTCACGGGAAGAGAGAAGATAAACCTTCATAATGTTTTGATACTGTTGTTATTCTCCTTTTAAATTACATTTGAGTTAAAAGAAGTTCAATGTGCAAACTGGAAAGAAAATTCATCCTTATTGCTACAGGGTCACTCCTCCTTCAGTGTCCTGGGACATCATGGCACGCCCCTTTCTTCTGCAGGCTCAAACTCCTGCACACAGTTGGAGGGAGGGTACTCCTTTCCACTCACATTTCTATTTCAATAATTTTAAGTCATCAATTAACCAAAATCAATTTTTATGACAAAAGCAAGGACTTTCCAATATTCAGGTGAATGAAACAAAATGATCAACTCAAATGTCATTTCCATGCTCATTCACTCACAGTAGGACTTAATGTCCACATTCTGCTCCTTGCCCCATGGGATCTCCTCAACTTTCCTGTCAGCCATACATACTTCCCTGACTTCTCACATAGAGAAAATGGCCATAAGGAAAATGAGAAGGGTCACAGTGGTAATAATAGTTCCCTCCCAGTTATAAATTTGTTCCATCCCCAGTACAGGTTCTCTGCTATTAAGAACCAAAGAATTTGTCCCGAGTGGTGTTTGATTGGGAGGACGAGCATGAATAACTTTTAAGTCTAAATAAGTTTTCCTTTTCAGGTCCCCCTTTTGTACGAAAAAATGCTGTTACTAGTGTGCTAGTAAACAGCCTCCTCCTTCTACTCGCAGTATATTCAGAAAAAGTAGAACAACAGACAGCCTTTGCTGCTCTTTTGCAATTTTAACAAATTGCCATTTGTGTGTGTGTAGGCAAATGCAAAACTCCTCCTTTTTCAGTGATCAAAACCTAACAACAAAGGCCTGTTGATTGACTTTTTCAATTTCTAATTAGCAAATTTTGTTCTTAATGTTTGTAGACATCATAAATAAACCCCTTTTACTTGGAAGCTAAAAGGCAAAGATCCTTTGAATCTTAGTTATGACACATACTAAACAAAGCAAGGCTAGGTTTTGATGTTTTCTTTGGTTTAAACTTACGCTGCAAATAAAAAGAAGTAACACCTCAGCCATCAATTCCTGAATCTTACAAAAGGAAATTAACCCCTTTGAAAAAGGACTGCCATCTTCTTCCAAGTGAAGGTTTTTCATGGTAGAGAAAGAAGAATGTTTTATTAAAAACCTGTTAACAGGGGCTTCCCTGGTGGCGCAGTGGTTAAGAATTTGCCTGCCAATGCAGGGGACACGGGTTCGAGCCCTGGTCCAGAAGATCCCACATGCCATGGAACAACTAAGCCTGTAAGCCACAACTACTGAGCCCACGTGCTGCAACTACTGAAGCCTGCATGCCTAGAGCCCATGCTCTGGAACAAGAGAAGCCACCACAATGAGAAGCCCGCGCACCGCAACGAAGAGTAGCCCCCGCTCGCTGCAACTAGAGAAAGCCCATGCACAGCAACAAAAACCCAACACAGCCAAAAATAAAATAAATAATTTTTTTTTAAAAAGCTTGTTAACAAACAACAAACAAACAAACAAAAATACAAGACCTTCCGTTTATTGAGGACCTGCTATGTTCAAGGCATTATGGTATAGCAGGTATATACAGAGAAATTTTCCCACAGAAATTTTCCCACAATTTAATAAGTTGACTTTTACTAGCCCCCATTTCACGAAGAAATAGGTGAACATTAAGAGACTTAGAAACTTTCTCATGGTCACACGGTAAGTGATAAAGCAAACATGTGAGCCCAAATATATTTCACTCCAACACCCTGTCTTTTCTATTTATATTTTAATATTATAGAATAGGATATAATATAGGAACTTCAGGCTTCAAAGAACAAAATGAATTCATTTTCCTTTGGGCAATTTTCCAGGGAAGTGAGTAAATGGGAATAGAAGAAGTTGAGACACTAACTTTCCCTATGTGGTAAAAATAAAAGCTTATTGGTGTTTACTGGGAATTGTTTTATCAATGGTATAGAAAAATGATTTATTCTTGAAAAGGAGAGTATGTATGTTAAAACTTACCTTTTTAAAATGTTGATCCTTATCCTATGCAAGATGAATGTAATGTGTCCAGAAATGAAGTAAGGAAGTTCTGGATGTGGTCTTCGTTACAGGAAGCAACTGCAGAATCTAGGAGGTATGTCCCCGGAGGATATAATGGGATTTGATGGTAGATTAATTCTGGGGAGTATAGAGGATGACATAATTAAATATGTGTTTTCTATGTTGAAAATCTAAGAGAATGTGGATGTCCCTATTAGAAATCAAGGGTTGATAGACCAGAGAATGCATATCCCCATTCAGGGAAGTCCTTGACAGGGAATGACTTAGTGCCGGATTCCTCAGGGTAGTAGAGAAATGTTACTTAGCATCTAAGTACTTGAAATTTGGAGAGAAGTTGTGAGATTATTGTCAAGGATCTGAAGTTTATTCATCCTAGAATGGTAAGTGAAAATTACAGTGTTTGTATTCATAAAAATTCTGGCTTCAAGGAGTTTATCTATAAGGCCTAGAAACGTGAAAGTGATGCTTGCCTGGAAGAAACAATCACTTTATCATCAAAGATCCAAGACTACACACTCTGCTGTAACTTCATGAGGTAAGGACTTTTAATTAAATCAGTAAAAGGAACCAACTTTTATCAGACAGGGTCCTATCACTTTTTTCTCAATAAGCAATTTTAGTTTGCCCTCATTTTTCTAGATATATATCCAGGTCAACTATTTGACTTAGGTTGGGCTCAGGAAGCCACAAACCTTCCTGCCTTTGTTGCCTCTTCTTAATGCACATTAAGTTGGATTAAGTTGGGAAGTTGGCTCTAAGGTATTGGTTTCAATCACATTTGAGTCACATTAGATGAAATAAAAGAAAAAGACAGGGAAAAATTCTGATGCTCAAGCCACTCAGATGCATTAAATCAGAATCTCTGCTCATGGCATTATGATACTGAAATTTTAAAAATACTCCCCAGGTGATAATGATCTATAGCAGAGTTGAAAACCAGAGCTTTAAGGAAGTGCCATTCTAGAAAAATAGATACTTCCTTTCTGTTATTCTCTTCTAATTAGTCAGCCACTGATGCTCTGAGTATATAGGAGATGATACAATAATGCAGCATATATGTTCTTCATCCTGGTGGGTGATACACATTTTCTCTGTATACTCTTCTTCTCTTCAAATAAAATTTCTACCTATTTTTTAAGCACTTATGCCTGCTTAGTTAATTTATTTTCATTTACACCTCAACATTGGGCCACCACATTCTCTTTTAGAAAACATTTATCATGGAGTTTTATGTTTTGCAGAATTGAATCTGCAGGGTGGATCCACCAGCAGGTTTCCCCCACCTCCTGGGGTTTGATTGGCAGGAACATGTTTTCCTGTGGAGTTCTGCCAATAGCATTTGTGTACAACAAACAAGGCCAAGTCTCAGGAAGGGTTTGAGCTGGATGACATGACAGACGCTTTGGCAGAAGCTTTCATTATTTAGCACGCCATTGTGAATTATTAATAAAACTGCATTGTGAGGCCCTGGGAAAGTTGAAATGGTATTGTGAGTCTCGCAAATGCTAAGGTTCAATACATTATTAATTAGATCATTAAAGAATATAATATGCAAATATTATATTGGAAATAGTTGGCCAAGGCCAATTGTGGCAAACTTTACTTGATAATTTGCACGTTGTACACTAGGTGTAGAAAGTAATAGATCAGGAGTGGTTAGCCTTGCTACATGAGAGAGAATTTCAGGAACATAAATCCTAAGAAAAGAGTAGGTATTACTCCTAGAGCTTCAGAATATTTCATAGGAAACATTTCTTAAAAGGTGTCATAGTAGCTGATATAATACGGACTTTTAATTTACTAACTATATTTTCTGATTTTTCTCATTTCTCCTTTTTAAAGCAAGAAACAAAATCTGTCTCAATTCAAGGTTTCCATTCCTTCTATGACAATATTTTATCCAGTTCTCTGTTCTGACATCACCCTAGACCATTAAAAAAGAATTGGGGCTTCTCTGGTGGTGCAGTGGTTGAGAGTCTGCCTGCCGATGCAGGGGACATGGGTTCGTGCCCCGGTCCGGGAAGATCCCACATGCTGCGGAGCGGTGGGGCCCGTGAGCCATGGCTGCTGAGCCTGTGCGTCCGGAGCCTGTGCTCCGCAAAGGGAGAGGCCGCAGCGGTGAGGGGCCCGCGTACCGCAAAAAAAAAAAAAAAAAAAAGAATTGAACAAAAAGTCTACAGACCTAGGATTTTTGCCACTGATAAATTTTCTAACACCTTGAACGTCCATTTTCTCATGTGAATAAATAGATGTATTACTTTATTTCTCCTATTATACATTATAGATATCAGTATAAAAGGAATCAAACTGTACAACCATGCTATTCTTAGAGAGTGTATGAGCTTACTTTGGGGTTACATTTCATACTGCCACTGGGGAGGAGCAGAATATGTGACTCCAAAATATGTCATTTTGACATGTGGATTGTTTTGAGCTGAAAGCAATCAAGACCCAGAGATTCAAGAAGAACTTTTACCTCTCCTTTAACTACCTAAAAGAATTTAGATAGGGGGCCTGGCTCAGAAAGGGAGCTATTACCAGAGATAATTTTTATCTGAATGACCTATCTGTATTGCAGGGCAAACATCTAATTACCAAACATCTGCTATTCTTATTGTCCTGTGAATTACTCTCCCCTCCTTTGAAGCCCCAGGCTCCTATGCCATTCCTTAGTTCAAGATGGCATAAAAGCCTCAATTGCCTGACTTGCTCTTGGATCTGATATCTTGGAGCTCCCATATGTACAAAATTAAATTTGTTTTTCTCCTGTTAGTCTGTCTTATATCAATTTAATTACTAGGCTAGCAAAAAATCTAAAAGGGAAGAATGGAAATGTTTTTACCCCCTACATCACTTTCATACCACTGCTCTCCTATATGCTCACCTGAATTCTCTCAATGGCATTCAAATATACTTTATCTTTCCTATATAAACACACACACATATATACATACCAACACTTCTTCAGAATCTACATCCTCCTACATCTATGAGAGAGCCTTACTCTTTCATCCCCATTTATAATAAATTTTTTAGAAGTTGACCATATGCATTGAATCCTTACCTCCTACTCCAGTCTGGCTTCTACTTCCATAACTTTGCTGACACAGCTCTTACTAGGGTCACTTCATTCAAATTTATAGGACCATCTTCCTTTACCTGGCTATTGGCATAGTAACAAATTTGGAACTCTTCTATTTTCTTCTCCATATTACATTATTTTCTCACCAGGTATTGCCAATCTTCCCACCCTAATCCTTAGCTAAGAAATTAATTCATTATGTTCTCTGACTTTCAGATATGTATTCCCAGCTAAGCTGTACTCTCTCAGGTCCACACCCACATAGCTAACCAAAATGATCCTCAAAACCATCATGTCTAATTTTAACTCATACTATTCCCTCTAAAGACCTTTCATAGTTTCCTGTCTCAATAAATGGAAACCCACCCATTCAGTTCTATGGACCAGAAATTAGTCACATATGGTTTCACTGTTTCCTTTATACTTTACATTTAATTTATTATAAAGTTCTTTTTAACTTCCTAAGCTTCTAGATCTCATCTACTTCTCTGTATTTTCACTGACTTTACACTAGTCCAAGATACTGTCTTCTCTTACCTGGACTAGCAAAGCAGCTTCCAAAATATCCCCCCATACCCACTCTGCCAACTTGTCACTGGTTCTCCATACTGTAGCATGAATGATCTTATCAAGATGGGACTCAGTTCATTTTATTTTCCTCTTTGCTTAAAATATCTTAATGGCTTCACATTGTGTTAAAGATAAAGATGAAAATTCTTAAGGTGAACTATGAGGCCTGTATAATCTGATCAATTTCTGTCTCATCAGTGTCGTCTAATGACATCCTAATCTTCATTTACTGCCCATTATGCCAGCTTCATTCAGTTTTTTCATTCAGACTTTATTTTTTAGAGAAGTTTTGGGGTTCACAGCAAAATTAAGCAGAAGGTACAGAGATTTCCCATGTACCTCCTGTCCCCACATAGGCATAGCCTCCTCCATTATGAACATTCCCCAACAGAATGACACATTTGTTACAGTCGATTAACCTACAATTACCCACCATAATCACCAAAAGTCAATAGCTAACATTAGGGTTGACTCTTGGTGTTGCACATTCTATGGGTTTGGACAAATTTATAATGACATGTATACACAATTACAATATAATACAGAATAGTTTCACTGCCCTAAAAATCTTCTGTGCTCTGCCTATTCATCCCTCCTTCCTCCTAATCTCTGGAAACCACTGATCTTTTTACTGTCTCAATAGTTTGTCGTTTCTAGAATGCCATATAGTTGGAAACTTACAATATGTGGACTTTTTTTTTTTTTGGCCACACTGCATGGCGTGTGGGATCTTAATTCCCAGACCAGGGATCAAACCCATGCCCCCTGCATTGGAAGCACAGAGTCTTAACCACTGGACTGCCAGGGAAGTCCCCGATATGTGGACATTTTTGCTTGGCTTGTTGCATTTAGTAATATATATTTAAGGTTTCTCTGTGTCTTTTCATGGTTTGACAATGCACTTCTTTTTAGCACTGAATAATGTTCCATTGCTGGATGTACTGCAGTTTATATATCCATTCACCTATGAAGGACATCTTAGTCACTTCCAAGTTTTGGCAATTATGAACAAAGCTGGTATAAATATCTGTGTGTAGGTTTTTTTGTGGACATAAGTTTTCAGTGCATTTGAGTAAACACTAAGGAGTGTAATTGCTGGACTGAATGGTAAGAATATGTTTAGTTTTGTACGAAAACAGCCATACTGTTTTCCCAAGTGGCTGTACCATTTTGCCTTCTTAGCAGTAATGAATGAGAGGTCCTATTGTTCTACATCCTTGCCAGCATTAGGTTATGTCAGGCTCTGATTCTGTGGTGGTTTGGGAAGACTACCTGAATTCAATCCTTAAAAAAATAATTTAATTAAGGGAGTCTTATTCCATGTCAGCCCAAGGAAAGAAATGTATTGGGGAACCAAGCATAGCATGGGAAACATGCAAAGGGACCCTTGGCAACAGAATGTAA
Organism: Aethalodelphis obliquidens; assembly: GCF_003676395.1. Classification (NCBI taxonomy): domain Eukaryota; kingdom Metazoa; phylum Chordata; class Mammalia; order Artiodactyla; family Delphinidae; genus Aethalodelphis; species Aethalodelphis obliquidens. The sequence goes on from NW_020837956.1 coordinate 674,363, forward strand.
CATATAATTGGATAACTATAAAATACATGCTGTACACCTTAAACTTATACAGTGATGTATATCAATTACATCTCAATAAAACTGGAAAAAAATTTGAGATCCAACTCCTCCAGGTGCACTACAAAATAGTGTTAGGAGACAAAACAAGTACGTCATTGTTGGTAAGTAGGTGCAATAATTTGCAAACAGTGCACAAGTTCTGAGAGCTGTGTAACTAAATACCTCCACTTATTTTAGAAGGAACTGAAAATTTACTTAGAAAAGCAAATTATCAACAATAAATACTACTATTTGGTTTTAGTTTAATTCCTTTTATTCTTTCTAGAGTTTAAGCCATAATAATACTAAATATTCTGAAGCCCTCACTCTATGCCAGGTGCTCTTCTAGGTTCTTTACATTTATTCTTAATTTGCTTTCAAAATAATTCTAGGTGCTGTTTTCTTTTAAACTTTGTGGACAGGGAAATAGAAACAAAAAAGTAGAGTGACTTCCTAGAGTCAAACATAAAGGAAGAATTGTAGCCACTATTGGAACTTAGGTTGTCTGCTCCAGGACCTGCTAGTGTTAACCAATGTTTCAGATTCCTCCTATATGATATTATAATTTTTATTTAAAACTGAACACCTAGAACAGTGTCTGCTACATAATGAGTATATAATAAATAGTTCTTAAACTGATCAGAGTCTTAAAAGAATAAGTTAAATCACCAAAACCATTTTTCAAATAAGAATATACCATCCATTTGGATTCTAATCATCCAAATGGAAAGAAACTGGGCTATAGGAAGTTAAAGCAATGTGCCAAAGTTGAAAAGCTAGTAAGCGCCAGAATTCTAATTCTGATACTCCGGAGATTAGAGTCCAGAAGCTGAGTTTAGGACTAACCTGTGGTATTCCCTCAACTATGCAAATAAACGTGAAAACATTTTAATATATCTGTTCTAAATACTCTTTTTTCAGCCGACTGTTGAGTTATTTAGGATATCGTTGCATGTTGTCTTTTTTCCCTTTGAAATTCCTCTTTCCTACTATTCCTTGCTTATTAAAATACTGACCTCCCCCAGGAAGCCCCTCAGGGGTAACCTATTCTCTTTTCACTATAAATTCTCCCATTTTTCTCCTGCCACTAGCATCATAAAATCATAGAATCTTTGACCTCAGAGATCTTAAACACCACAGATCCTGAGGTGCTTCGGAAATCATGTCTGAGATGAACATGAAGGTCACAGTTGAGTGTTTTGCTCATATAGATATTTAAGGATAAAAGTTGAACTAAAATATATTCTTTATGATTTCCTTACTTGGACTGTTTCTCACATAATATTCTACCTAAATATATCTAGTTCTTTTTCCCCTGGTTTACATTTTTTTCTCTACAGATTAATTATAATTAGATCATCTTTTCTATTTCCTTTCTATTCCTCATCTTTGTCTTTGAATTCTCCTAAAAGCAAATATACCCTCAGCGTGCAAAATTCAGGGTTCAGCACAGTATTGTAAGGTCATATGAACTACTTATCATAGTGCAAACAAAAATGAAGGAATGTCAACATAAATTTTTAGTTAGAAATTCACCATGGAGATCAAAGACTTAGACTTGTGACATTTTGATGATTGTGTATTATTATAAATAATAAGGATATTTCACTATTTTAAAATCAAAAACAGTTTTGTCCCAGATGGAAAATTCAGAAAGTTTTTCCTGATTTCTCTCTCAGCTCAGATTTAAAATCCATGGGAACATTTCAATCATGTTATGCTAATGGATAGCATCTGAATATATGTCCAAAACAATTTCAGGGGAATAAATTATATCCCTAGGGCAGCACTATGCAAAGCAAGTTTGTCAGCCATTGTTTCACTTATTTTCTCTCTTATTGATTGTTGAAATTTCAAAGGAGAAAAATGAAGGTCAATGCACCTAGCATATAGTGGCTAACAGTAACTATAATTTCCAGTTAGGCTTGGGTCTGCCAAATGATAGTTTCCTACAACACAACAACACTCTTCCCTCATAGCAACAACAATTTTCTGAGTTCATCAATACCTATTCATCAGATAAACTCAATGTGAATAACTTAATTAGGCCATTAGTGACTGCAAGGGAGAATTTGTATAGGTTTTTTTTTCTTTTTAAACTTTTTAATAGACTCCATTTTTAAAAGAACTTTTGGTTTACAACTCACATAGATTTTTTTACTAGTGAAAATACCAAATCAGAAATTACCAAAAATATATGTTTCAGCACATGCCTATAGCTTATCACTAAACTGATCATGTTTATTGTCATAACTTAAACGGCAAACACAGAATCTGAAACTTGCTAAACAAATGTTTGGCGAAACATGTCATTGCTAAACAAATGTTGATTGAAATTTAAATAGCAGAACCTAATTATCTGCACATCCATAGCACCAGATTTTTTCGTAGATGAGAATTATGCAGCTTTGAATCTCCTCAGCTTTAATTTTTTTGTGGCCTTTCTTTTCTTCTAATGAGCCTCTTTTAAATAATTATTCCTTTGTTCTTGGCCCTTCAAATATCAGAAGAAACAACTAAGGCATTTTATGGTGACTACATTGTACAATAAAATCTGTGTTTTGAAGGATTTTACCAAACAGAAAAAGAAAAAGCCAAGATCTTGTGGATGGCGAACAGCGTATTCTTCTAGTGTAAATTTTGAAACAAGTGGCTAAATGGAGAGCAAAATTTGAAAAATCAGGATAATTGGACTTTGTTTTTCCCTTTATTCCTTCCAACCAAAAAATGACACTACCATATTGTTAAAAAGAACTAGGCTCTGCATTTAGACTCATATTTGTTTTTATTGTATGCCTGTGTTTTGTTTCATCACAAAATTCATGCATATCATTTCAGGTAAATTAAACTAAATTAGGTTCTGAAAAGTTCTCTAACAAATCAGGATTTTTTCCATCTCTCTCCTTTTTCTATATGTTGACCTCATTATTTCCAGTTGGCATTTTAGTATACCTGGAGGTAAGTCTACAAACATCTCGATTCTTTTTATTTTTGTAATTTAATTTTTTTATACAGCAAGTTCTTATTAGTTACCTACTTTATGCATATTAGTGTATATATGTCAATCCCAGTATCCCAATTCATCCCACCACCACCCCACCCCCTGCTTTCCCCCCTTGGTGTCTATATGTTTGTTTTCTACATCTTTTTCTCTATTTCTGCATTGCAAACTGGTTCATCTGCACTGCTTTTCTAGATTCCACATGTATGCATTAATACATGATATTTGTTTTTCTCTTTCTGACTTCACTCTGTATGGCAGTGTCTAGATCCATCCATGTCTCTACAAATGACCCATTTTCGTTCATGTTTTGGCTGAGTATATTCCATTGTATATATGTACCACATCTTCTTAATCCATCCATCGATGGGAATTTAGGCTGCTCCCATGATCTGGCTATTGTAAATAGTGCTGCAATGAACATTGTGGTACATGACTCTTTTTGAATTATGGTTTTCTCAGGGTATATGCCCAGTAGTGGGATTGCTGGGTCATATGGTAGTTCTATTTTTAGTTTTTTAAGGAACCTCCATACTGTGCTCCATAGTGGCTGTATCAGTTTACATTGCCACCAACAGTGCAAGAGGGTTCCTTTTTCTCCACACCCTCTCCAGCATTTATTGTTTCTAGATTTTTTGATGATGGACATTCTGACTGGTGTGAGGGGATACCTCATTGTAGTTTTGACTTGCATTTCTCTAATGATTAGTGATGTTGAACACCCTTTCATGTGTTTGTTGGCAATCTGTATATCTTCTTTGGCGAAATGTCTATTTAGGCCTTCTGCCCAATTTTGGATTGGGCTGTTTTTGTTTTTTATTTTGATGTTGAGCTGCATGAGCTGCTTGTATATTTTGGAGAATAATCCTTTTTCAGTTGCTTTGTTTGCAAATTTTTTCTGCCATTCTGAGGGTTGTCTTTTCATCTTGTTTATTGTTTCCTTTGCTGTGCAAAAGCTTTTAAGTTTCATTAGGTCCATTTGTTCATTTTTGTTTTTATTTCCATTTCTCTAGGAGGTGGGTCAAAAAGGATCTTGCTGTGATTTATGTCATAGATTGTTCTGCCTATGTTTTCCTCTAGGATTTTTATAGTGTGTGGCCTTATATTTAGGTCTTTAATCCATTTTGAGTTTATTTTTGTGTATGGTGTTAGGCAGTGTTCTAATTTCAGTCTTTCACATGTAGCTGTCCAGTTTTCCCAGTACCACTTATTGAAGAGACCGTCTTTTCTCCATTGTATACCCTTGCCTCTCATGTCATAGATTAGTTGATCATATGTCTGTGGGTTTATCTCTGGGCTTTCTATCCTATTCCATTGATCTATATTTCTGTTTTTGTGCCAGTACCATATTGTCTTGATTACTGTAGCTTTGTAGTATAATCTGAAGTCATGGAGTCTGATTCCTCCAGCTCTGTTTTTTTCCCTCAAGACTGCTTTGGCTATTTGGGGTCTTTAGTGTCTCCATACAAAATTTAAGATTTTTTGTTCTAGTTCTGTAAAAAATGTCATTAGTAATTTGATAGGGATTGCATTGAATCTGTAGATTGCTTTGGGTAGTATAGTCATTTTCACAATATTGATTCTTCTTTTTCTTCTCTGATTGCCATGGCTAGGACTTCCAAAACTATGTTGAATAATAGTGGTGAGAGTGGACATCCTTGTCTTGTTCCTGATCTTAGAGGAAATGCTTTCAGTTTTTCACCATTGAGAATTATGTTTGCTGTGGGTTTGTCATATAAGACCTTTATTATGTCAAAGTAGGTTCCCTCTATGCCTACTTTTCTGGCGAGTTTTTATCCTAAATGCGTGCTGAATTTTGTCAAAAGCTTTTTCTGAATCTATTGAGATGACCATATGGTTTTTATTCTTCAGTTTGTTAATATGGTATTTCAAATTGATTGATTTGTGTATATTGAAGAATTCTTGCATCCCTGGGAAAAATCCCACTTGATCATGGTGTGTGATCCTTTTAATGTGTTGTTGGATTCTGTTTGCTAGTATTTTGTTGAGGAATTTTGCATCTATATTCATCAGTGATATTGGTCTGTAATTTTCTTTTTTTGTAGTATCTTCGTCTGGTTTTGCTATCAGGATGATGGTGGCCATGTAGAATGAGTTTGGGAGTGCTCCTTCCTCTGCAATTTTTTGGAAGAGTTTGAGAAGGGTGGGTGTTAGCTCTTCTCTAAATGCTTGATAGAATTCACCTGTGAAGCCATCTGGTCCTGGACTTTTGTTTGTTGGAAGATTTTTAATCACAGTTTCAATTTCATTACTTGTGATTGGTCTGTTCATATTTTCTATTTCTTCCTGGTTCAGTCTTGGAAGGTTATACCTTCCAAAGAATTTGTCAATTTCTTTCAGGCTGTACATTTTTTTGGCATAGTTGCTTGTACTAGTCTCTTATGATGCTTTGTATTTCTGCAGTGTCTGTTGTAACTTCTCCTTTTTCATTTCTAATTTTATTGATTTGAGTCCTCACCCTCTTTTTCTTGATGAGTCTGGCTAAAGGTTTATCAATTTTGTTTATCTTCTCAAAGAACCAGCATTTACTTTTATTGATCTTTGCTATTTTTTTCTTTGTTTTTATTTTATTTATTTCTGCTCTGATATTTATGATTTCTTTCTGCTACTAACTTTGGGTTTTGTTTGCTCTTGAATCTCTAGTTCCTTTAGCTGTAAAGTTAGATTGTTTATTTCAGATTTTTTTGTTTCTTGAGGTAGGCTTGTATTCCTATAAACTTCCCCCTTCAAACTGTTTTTGCTGCATCCCACAGGTTTTGGATCATTGTGTTTTTGTTGTCATTTGTCTCTAGGTATTTTTTGGTTTCCTCTTTGATTTCTTCAGTGATCTTTCAGTTATTTAATAACACATTTTTAGCCTCCATGTGTTTGTGTTCTTTATGGTTTTTTCCCTGTAATTGATTTCAAATCTCATAGCATTGTGATCAGAAAAGATGCTTGATGTGATTTCAATTTTCTTAAATTTACTGAGGCTTGACGTGTGACCCAAGATGTGATCTATCCTGGAGAATGTTCCATGTGCACTTGAGAAGAAAGTGTAATCTACTGTTTTCGGATGGAATGTCCTATAAATATCAATTAAATCTATCTGGTCTATTGTGCCATTTAAAGCTTGTGTTTCGTTATAAATTTTCTATCTGGATGATCTGTCCATTGGTGTAAGTGAGGTGTTAAAGTCCCCCACTATTACTGTGTTACTGTTGATTTCCTCTTTTATAGCTGTTAGCATTTACCTTAGGTATTGAGGTGCTCCTTTGTTTGGTGCATATATATTTATAATTTTTATATGTTCTTCTTGGATTGATCCCTTGATCATTATGTAGTGTCCTTCCTTGTCTCTTGTAACATTCTTTATTTTAAAGTCTATCTTATCTGATATGAGTATTGCTACTCCAGCTTCCTTTTGATTTCCATTTGCATGTACTATCTTTTTCCATCCCCTCACTTTCAGTCTGTACGTGTCCCTAGGTCTGAAGTGGATCTCTTGTAGACAGCATATATGTGGGTCTTGTTCTTGTATCCATTCAGTAAGCCTGTGTCTTTTGGTTGGAGCATTTAATCCATTCACATTTAAGGTAATGTGTAAGGTAATCGATATGTATGTTCCTATGACCATTTTCTTAATTGTTTTGGGGTTTTTTTTTTGTAGGTCCTTTTCTTTTGTATTTCCCACTTAGAGAAGTTCCTTCTGCATTTGTTGTAGACCTGGTTTGGTGGTGCTGAATTCTCTTAGCTTTTGCATGTCTGTAAAGCTTTTCAATTCTCTGTTGAATCCGATTGAGACCCTTACCTGGTAGAGTAATCTTGGTTGTAGGTTCTTCCCTTTCATCACTTTAAATATATTGTGCCACTCCCTTCTGGCTTGTAGAGTTTCTGTTGAGAAATCAGCGTTAACCTTATGGGAGTTCCCTTCTATGTTATTTGTTGTTTTTCCCTTGTTGCTTTTAATTATTTTTCTTTGTCTTTAATTGTTGTCAATTTGATTCCTATGTGTCTTGGCATGTTTCTCCTTGGGTTTATCTTGCCAGGGACTCTCTGTACTTCCTGGGTTTGGGTGGCTATTTCCTTCCCATGTTAGAGAAGTTTTCAACTATAATCTCTTCAAATATTTTCTTGGGTCCTTTCTTTCTCTCTTCTCCTTCTGGCACCCCTATAATGTGAATGTTGGTGCATTTAATGTTTTCCCAGAGGTGTCTTAGGCTGTTTTCATCTCTTTTCATTCTTTATTCTGTTCTGTGGTAGTGAATTCCACCATTCTGTCCTCCAGGTCCCTTATTCGTTCTTCTGCCTCAGTTAATCTGCTATTGATTCATTCTAGTGTAGTTTTCATTTCAGTTATTGTGTCGTTCATCTCTGTTTGATTTTTCTTTAATTCTTCTAGGTCTTTATTAAACACTTCTTGCATCTTCTCCATCTTTGTCTCCATTCTTTTTCCAAGGTCCTGGATCATCTTCACTATTATTATTCTGAATTCTTTTTCTGGAAGGTTGCCTATCTCCACTTCATTTAGTTGTTTTTCTGGGGTTTTGTCTTGTTCTTCATCTGGTACATAGTCTTTTGCCTTTTCATTTTGTCTATCTTTCTGTCAATGTGGTTTTTGTTCCACAGGCTGCAGGATTGTTGTTCTTCTTGTTTGTGCTATCTGCCCTCTGGTGGGTGAGGCTGTCTAAGAGCCTTGTGCAACCTTACTGATGGGAGGTATTGGTGGAGGATAGACCTGGGTGTTGCTCTGGTGGGCAGAGCTCAGTAAAACTTTAATCCACTTGTTTGTTGATGGGTGGAGTTTCCTCCCTGTTTGTTGTTTGGCCTGAAGCTACCCAGCACTGGAAGCTACAGGCTCTTTGCTGGGGCTAACGGTGGACTCTGTGAGGGCTCATGCCAAGGAGTACTTCCCAGAACTTCTGCTGCCAGTGTCCTTGTCCCTGCGTGGTGTGCCACAGTCATCTCCCGCCTCTGCAGGAGATGCTCCAAAACTAGCAGGTACGTCTGGTTCAATCTCACATGGGGTCACTCTCCTTCCCCCTGGGTCCTGATGTGCACACTACTTTGTGTGTGCCCTCCAAGAGTGGAGTCTCTGTTTCACCCAGTCCTGTCAAAGTCCTGCAATCAAATCCCAGTAGCCTTCAAAGTCTTGATTCTCTGGCAATTCCTCCTCCCATTGCCAGACACCCAGGTTGGGAAGCCTGACGTGCGGCTCAGAACCTTCACTCCAGTGGGTGGACTTCTGTGGTATAATTGTTCTCCAGTTTGTAAGTCACCCACCCAGCAGTTATGGGATTCGATTTTATCGTGATTGCACCTTTCATACTATCTCATTGTGGCTTCTCCTTTGTCTTTGGATGTGGAGTATCTTTTTTCATGAGTTCCAGTGTCTTCCTGTTGATGACTGTTCAGCAGTTAGTTGTGATTCCAGTGCCCTCGCAAGAGGAAGTGAGCACACGTCCTTCTACTCCACCATCTTCCGTCACCACCTCCATGTCAATTCTTAAAGTTTTATCACCAGAGAGAAAATAATTCTTTACTTTCAGATGAAATGAGAAAATATTGAGGAAGGACTCCAACTGGCTGATAATGGTTTGTGCGGCCCACCAGTTTTACAGATCACTGTGGCCAGGGGAAGGGTTCTATGACTTTCTCTTCTGTGGTGAAGTGTCTATTCTTCATCCATTTCTACTTGGGACATATCTGATGAGGGAAAGGAAAATGAGCTGTTCCCCCAAAAGAGAGTTTAATAAAACAGAGCCACTTCAAAGGGAATCAGAGGAAAACAACACCAACCCACTTATGTCCATAATCGTTTCTAAGAATTTAAAGCAAGCATCTTTCCCTTCCTACTTATTTATTTTATTATCTCTAAGAATATGCCACATATGGAGATGTATTGCTTTTATTTAAGTTTACTTATACTTCACAGTACACAAAAATCTTATGTGGATTTTGACTAAATCTATATATTACATTAGGCTGCCCAGTTGTGTACTTTTGAACATTCAGCTGATTGCCTATTCCCCATCTCACTGTTTAGTTTTAAAATCTCCCCACCTCCAGCCTGTATCATGTGCATTTTCAGAATGCCCCATGGATGTTCTTAACCAACTGCCATAATATTCTACATACAGAGAATGTAATTTAGCTTTCTTTCCTCCAGTGATCTGTTAATGTGTTATTTTTACTTAAATCCATATAAGGCACAGCTTTTTCTGCACAGTGGAAGAGAAGGTAAACAGAAAAACAAAATAAATGCTTGATTTTGATTATATTCTTTGTACTATTCCCATAGATATCTAAGTAGTCCCAGGGAGGAAATATCGAGAGAGAAAATGAACGAGCAGCAAGTGTTCAAAAAGGACTCAGATTTAGAGTGAGAATCTATTCTCCATTATTCTAGACAAAAGCATGCAGACCAGGCCTCCTTTGGTCTTAAAGCAAATGCTCTCTTCTCTGGTCTTACATCCACTGTGGTCTCTAGTGTTCCACCAATGCCAGTTAGATGTGTGGACAAAGTTAATCAAATGAGATCCTTTATACTTTTAAAGCTTGAAGAATGAAAAAAACAAAAAAACAACTTACTATATTTGAAAGAAAAGTCCATTGTCCACTTAGATAATCCCTAGTGAAGTGCTCTAGTGAGTCTCCAGCTGCTTCTTTGACAGGGCAAGACCATCCCTTAGGCTATGAACTTGTGAATTTCAGCTGCAGATGCGTTAGAGAATCAAGCTAAATACTTTCATCCTGCTTCATAACTGCTTCATACAGAATGCAGAGAGTACAGCTCCACTGATTATTCTGATCCCTTAGGAGAAATTCAAAAATCCCCCAAATGAAGAAAAATGTGGTCATTTTAACCAAAGCTACACATGCTGAGTGACGTAAAGAATTGTGACAATTCTTTGGACGATTTAAGTGAAAAATGTTTTTCTCTTGTAGCCATTAAAAATATGTCTTCAAAGACCATTTAATGACATGGGAAATATTCACTACATATTTGGAAATCGAAAAGAGAAAAAAGCAACATTAAAACTCTATCAGTGTGGTTCTAGTTTTGAGAGAGATACACAAGCTTTTAATAAAGATAAAAGGGAAAACCCACAAACATGTTACAGTTGTTTTACCTAGGTGACAGATTTAAGGATGATTTTAATTTTATCCTTTCTAATTACATCTATCTTCCAAATAACCTGAATCAAACTGGTCTTTTAACATAATGATTAATAGTTTGGGCTCTGGAGTTAGAATGACTGTGCTTGAATTCAAATTCAGACTCTTACTAGGGGGATGATATTAAACAAGTTACATTTTCCTCATTTTTAGAATGGCAACAGTACTGATAACATTGTAACAACACAGCTGTGAGAAACTGAAAGTGTATAAAGCTCCTAAGGCTGCCTGGCACATAGTAAATTCAATAAATGTTAGCTATTTCTGCTGCTGATAGGAGAGTTATTTTTTCAAGTGATTTCTTTTTTTTTTTGCCTAGGAATACACATATGTACAATGTCCAATCTTAAACAAATCACTACGTCTTAAATTTATGGGCAATTTGGCCATTCAATATTTATTAAGATCCAAGAGCTCTTCAAGGGCTCAAGTGAATGCAAAACTCCCATTCTTGTGTAAAGTAAAAGTGTAGCTAGAGCCTTCCATTTAGCTGGTAATATTTATGATTGGTTCTTACTGGTCACTGTAAAATAAACATCTGACTGGAAGTTATATTTTTAAGAAGCAACATGTCCTATGAAGATGGTATTTCAGAAAGGAGAAAAACAAGACATTCATTACATCCCTAAAAGAACATGAGGTAGCTTGAGAATCTTTTATGTAATGAATTCCAGATTTGTAAGACACAATGTCCTAAAGAAAGAAATGGAAACAGTTAAAGATAACCTAAATTCTGGAGCTCTGAATAATTCACACTGTTTTTATGTTAACATCTGAAGTTGGGCCAAGACCTGAATGACTTATAATCTTGTGCTTCTGGAAATATATGGAGAGAAAAATATTAATTCCTATTGCTAGACCTTATGCCAAAGTATCACTTTTGCTATGTTTTGATTTCAATTCTAATAAATAATAAGATTCTGGCAAAGAGCTTCCTTAATAAATGTTTCTTAAATATTAATTGTGTGTGTGTGTGTGTGTGTGTGTGTGTGTGTGTGTGTTCCTAATATGCTGGATGTACTCCTTGTGGGGATGTGAGAAGAAAATTAGGATTTTTAAATACCTTTGATTAAATATTTTAAGGAAGATGATATTGCTCTTTTATTTCTCCATTATATACCACTATTATAAAGTATGGACTAAAGACAAATATTTATCTGGTATTGGGTCAAATATTATGGACAAAAAATGATTTGATAATTCACTAGCAATTAATTTGCTCTTGTACATCTGATTAAACAGCTGCTCTCCTTTTTTATGATCCACTGATACCAAATTGATCAGATGTGTTGTTTCACTTTATTCTCTCATCACTGGATTATATAGATGTTGTAAGCTGTAAAACTACCTAAAATAGATTCTGTTCAGCTATTTTGATCAAAATAATTCACTCATTACTTCTTGCATTTTAATATGCTTTGTGATTTTTTGTTGAATGCCAGATATGATATACTAGGTCAAAGGAACTCTGGTAAATAAGCCTTTAGTGGTGTGTTGCTAAGGGTCAGGGGAGGGGAAGTATCTTATGGTCCTAAGATTACGTTTCCATCTTTTGGTTAGTCTGTGCCTCTGGACCATGAACTTGCCATGTGCTTCTCAATCCAACCCCCAGCCCTCTACATCCTTAGGTGGGACAGGATGGCTAGAGTGGGCTGGAATTGGGCAATACCCTTCCCTCAGGTTGGTTAGGCTTTGATAAAACTCCAATAGGTTAGGCTCTAGTTAACTAGGTTCTCCTGAGGGTAGGCCTTGTTAAAAAGAACAGAATGCTCTGGCATGTTTCAAAATGGTTATGTTTCCCCTCCTCCTGCTGGAAGTTAAGATTGGTCCCACCTCTGGAGTTTTTAACTCTCAGACTTATCCACCCTGAGCCCCCAGAAATTTTCAGTTTTAGTTTAGATTTTACTACACTTATATTTGTTCCTGCAGAGGTTTCAGCTCATGGGTTTCTGCTCCAGTATCCATCTCTCCAATTTGGGGGGCAGTGCTTTGCCTTGTGATCTCACTTCTCTGACAGATCTAAGAGCTGTTGATTTTTCAATCTGTTCAGATGTTTACTTGTTGTTAGGACAGAGTGATAACTTTCAAGGTCCTTACATGCCAGACCGGAAGCAGGAAGTTTATACCCATTACTTTTTTTAAATCAAAGTAATACATATTCATTAAAGAGTCAAATGCAACCCTAATGCTTAAAATGAAAACCAGTGCCCCCCCAACCACACTTTTTGCCTGTGCCCTCTCCAGATTCTCAATTTCTCAGGAAAACAAATTTCCACACTTGAAAATGTTTCTTTTTTGAATTTACCTCCATTCTTCTGAATCATTTCCTCAGATTTTTTTTTTCTTTTTCTTTTGTGGTATGCGGGCCTCTCACTGTTGTGGCCTCTCCAGCTGTGCAGCACAGGCTCTGGTTGCGCAGGCTCAGCGGCCATGGGTCACGGGCCCAGCTGCTCCGCGGCATGTGGGATCTTCCCGGACCGGGGCACGAACCCGTGTCCCCTGCATCGGCAGGCGGGCTCTCAACCACTGCGCCACCAGGGAAGCCCTCCTCAGATATTTTTATTTAAAAAATTTACATTACATCTATTGAATTTGGAAGATTTAATAATCTATCTGTTGGTTGTGGAAAAAAATAGATTAGGCCTCAAAATTTCAACACTACCACATTCTCAACCCCTACCCCTACCCTTAGGAGCTAATATATTGACAGTTATATAATCTAATATGATTGAATTAATTATCTTTATTATAACTTTGTAGATACGGTTCATAGCAGGACCATATAGTAAATTATAATTGCATTTCCGTTTTCTTTTCTTTTTTTTTTTGAACTACTCTTCCAGAGTTAGAAAGTTGCCTCATGTTTCCTATTTAGTTATTTACTTATTTGGTTTCTATCCAGGTATTTCTTCTCCAGACTGTGACAGAAATGTGCAATTGCTCTCAGAATGGATAAACACACCTACTGTATTACTTTATCACTGACATTTGTCGGCCCTTTCCTATTAATTCAAGGCAAACTGATTTGCCCTATTTGTCAACTACATGACTGGTATCATCTTGGGTATTTCCTTGATTCCATGCCATCCTCTTTCTTGATTAATGCATTCTTGGGTCTGTGTGTGCTATTTGTTGTTGTTGCTTGTTCCTTTGAACCATGGTGATCTTGGGATGCCAATTCACATTTAAGAATGAAGACAAAAGAGTTGATTAGAAATTCTATAAGAAAGGTTTGGCTTTTGGATTTTAGACATTATTGTAGAGAAATTGGACAGGACTTAAGTTGTTTTTTGTTTTTTTTTTTCTGACCACCACGTTTTAATCTCTATGGATTTTATTCTCTTGGCCCAGTTTCTTCTGAGAAATCTGGCAGCTGGTGTTTTGAGAGACAGGTGGTGGAAAATGTCTGAGAGGCTCACTGTTTAGCATTTGCACTTTCAGGTAAGTCCTGTGTTTCCAGTAAAATTCCTTGCCTTTTTCATCACTGCTTTTCATTGTGTTTGATATCTTGGAGTTTCTCTTCCTGGTGAGTTGTTTGCCTGACTTTTTTTTTTTTTTTCCTCTCACTAATTTGAAATCATCCAAATAACTTGATTTTATTCTTTTTCCTTATTTCCTTCCTTCCTTCCCTTCTTTCTTCTTTTATTTCTAAATGTATATTTTTCTTTATGTTTTGTCATCAAATAGTTAAAACTCCAAGGCAAATTGAGGCCATTAGTTAGTGTGAAAATACCTCAAATTGTAACAGTAATTTATGCCAATCATGTTATTCAAAAGCAACAATATCAATAAAAGATCTAACAATTCTCCTTTGAAAAATAATGAAACCTGTATTAATGAAGCAATTTTAATTTTAGATTCCTAATTAACTCTTAATTCTAAAGGTGGTGAAGTGCCTGAAGCTTCAAAGGTAAGGATGCTGTAATTGTATTTTTCTTAAATACAATAATTAATTCATTTTAATTCATTAATGTATTTCTGTGGCAGAGCTACTCTACTTGATATTCAGATTATACTTAGAATCTTTTCTTCTCAAACAAAAGAAATAATATTCTGTTGTAAATAATCAATGCTATATGCTTTATTTTAAATTTTAGTTGTAACTTAGTTCATAATATTGAAATAATATTATCACTGGATGATTTAAGAGGCTAAGTTTATATCTTAATTTCTTTAGAATTTGAAGTATTTGATTGCTTATTTTAAAGAAGAAAGCCCAAGTTCCATTCTCACTGTTCTGGGGCTGATGAAATCCTGAATATCAATGAAGATGCTATTTTTTTAACTTAAGCCACTTCTTTAATAAAATTTTGTTTTTTCTCAGACTTATTCTTGTCCTTAGAAGCTAAGATAATATTCCTCAGGCAGGAAGAAGTACCACTGAAGTAAAAGATAATCGATTTTAATGTTCCTCAGCAAAATTTCTGTAAATGAAATATTTTGCCATTCACTGACTTCAAGGATTGTGGGCTTCTGTCCACTTCTCCTTAGACCCAATTCCTTCATGTGCCCAGAAGATCTCTATGACTTCAGAATACATGGTGCCTAAGTCATACAAAGTATCAAAGGTTGCAATTCCTCCTTAGAAACATCCTTTGTAATATCCCTTCTTTTCCATTCCTCCAGCCCTGCCTTATCTTTGGCGCCCTTTATGAATCTCCTCATCTTAAATTCTGACTCTATCTCTTTCCTCTCCAAATCGATCCTGCATTTGTTTGCCTTTGGATCTTCTTAAAGAATGCTTCTATTGAATAGACTTGTGGTTGCCAAGGGGGAGGCGGGATGGGAAGGGATGGATTGGGAGTTTGGGATTAGCAGATGCAAACTATTACATATGGAATGGATAAACAGCAAGGTCCTACTGTATAGCACAAGGAACTATATTCAATATCCTGTGATAAGCCATAATGGAAAAGAATATGAAAAGAACACACACACACACACACACACATATATATATATATATCTCACTTTGCTGTACAGCAGAAATTAACACATTATAAATCAACTATACTTCAATGAAATAAAATTTTTTTTAAAAGAATGCTTGTATTAAATCACTCTTTCTTAAAAACACAACTGTTTCTTATTTCATTCCAAATTCATTACATGCTAAGTTTAAGCTTCCCTGAATGACTTTTAATATTCCTTTTCCATTAGAGCCATACTGATGTTCCCACCATTCAGATAGCATATATATTTTTTCACCATTTGTTCTTTGTTTTCCTTTAGAAAACCCTTCTTATTTTCCCTTGAATTTTCCAAGTCTTACCCAGGTGTCAAATGCAGACAAATTTCTACCATTTTGCATATATATATATATATATATATATATATATATATATATATAAAATTTAATCCATAATTGATGTCCTCACTCTGAATTTTTATAAATAAAATAATTTTCAGGTAAAATCTTATACTCTTTATTTATAAAAAATAAATATATTTTTCCTTTCCTTCCTTCTTTTCTTCCTTCCTTCCTTCCTTTTCACTGCTAAATTTTCTTCCTCATTCCACCTATACTTATACCACACAAATTACAATTATTGTATATTGGTAATGCCAGATAATCGTCTTTCAGTTATTGAACCCCCTGACTTTTTTTTTTTTTTTTTTTTTTTTGCGGTACGCGGGCCTCTCACTGCTGTGGCCTCTCCCGTTGCGGAGCACAGGCTCCGGACGCGCAGGCCAAGTGGCCACGGCTCACGGGCCCAGCCGCTCCGTGGCACGTGGGATCCTCCCGGACTAAGGCACGAACCCGCGTCCCCTACATCGGCAGGCGGACTCTCAACCACTGCGCCACCAGGGAAGCCCGAACCCCCTGACTTTTAACTGAGCACATGGCACTTACATGTGGGCATGTGACGAAGTTCCAGCCACTTGGATGTGAAGAAAAGTGACATGTGAGATTTATGGTCCACATTCTTGCACTTTACTCCTTTTTTCCTTCCTATGCGCTAAAATAAACAGAATTAATGTCTCTGAGCCAACTCTATCCATGCAGAAGAGGACAACCTCATAGAATGAGGACAGTTTACAATAGACCTTGAAGAAGGAGTGTTTTATTAATTTGTCTTGAGTGTATTATTCATTCTATACTTTCTTGGGTGCAGAGAGCACATCTTTTATTGCAATATTTATAACTGTGTAGTACGTCTTTGTTCAAAACTCTTGTTCACATAAAAAGACAATGTTTATAATGATTTAAATTATTAAGTTAGGGGTTAGGTAGAAATGGTATTTATTAGGAATTAAAACCTTTATTTAAAGTAAATTTTCAAGGTGGATTTTCAAGTAACATTGATCAGCGGTAAAGATTTATCTGGATAAATAGAAACATTAACAAGTACTTGCTATATATTAGACACAGTTTGTCTTACATGTATCAAGTTGTATGTGACAAGTATATCTTGAAAAAAACTGTGAGATTGTTAGCATTATTTCCAATTTTATATGAATGGATGGTGGCCAGGAAATATTAAATAATTTTCCCATGGTCATACAGTTGGTAAGAGGATATGGGATTTGAACTTATTAACACTAGATCTAAATTTCACCCTCTTAACTACTGTGCTGTACTGTTCAATAGGTACAATATGTTCTTTTCCATAACTATTCTACTTGTAACTCCAGATCAGGAAATGTATCTGTAAGTAAAACACTGAAGTTAAAAGAGGTTTCACAAAAGTACCCTAGGAAAACGAAAGCTGAGAAAGTAAGACAGGAATTTTGTATTTATTTTAGAGAAAAAAAGAATATTAGAGAGAATTTTTATGGAGGTATATTTCAGGTTTCCATTTTTGCTTCATAAAAATTACACCTTAGATGATAGTTTACTTGGTTTGGGGATTGAAGAAGCTCAGGACATGCAACCTGAAAATAGCTGCATGACATATTGATTATTTTGAGCTGAAGCCACTTGCAAAACAGAACATGCAAGAAGAGGCTTTCTCTGAACTCCCCTTTTTTTCCCTAAAGACAGATCCTCCGGAAGAAATTTAATTGTGGTAAATTCCTCCCCGGGTGTTTCATTAACCACAGAAGGTTGACTCTTATCATGGAAGAGGAGACTAGAAGTAAGTCAGCATCACATTCAGACAAACTTTGTCACAAACTATTCCATCACCCATCTATTTTACTAGGGGCGCATTTATTTTTCCTAAAAATTATTTACTCTTTCCTAAGTTGCCTACATCTCCCTTCCCTTTCCTCTATTAACACGGTATATAAGCCCTCAAATCTCACTGCTTTTTTTGGGTATTCACTTTTTTGCCTGTGATGCCCCTGTGCATGTAATATTAAAAAATAATAAATTTGTATACCTCTTATCCTGTTAATCTGCCTTATATCAGTTTATTTCATAGCCCCAGCAATTGAACCTAGGAGGATAGACAGAAAATCTTTCCTCCCTTGTATGATCATGCTTAAATATTCAACCACCTTCTGCATCTACTGCTCTTCCAAATAACAAATCTCTGTTAAGAATTGATACATTCATTGAGGGCCCCCAAACTTAGAACAGAGGTGACTCCTGACAAGCCTGTAAAAAAGCCTTTTGATTCGCATTCTTTGCTTTTTAAGCAAACTGTGTGTGTGCTTTCTGATTGAGGGGGAAGCATCTGGCATGTCCATATTTTTCTTATTTTTAAAGGATGAATTATTAAGACAACCAGCTGATTTTACATAATCAACATTCATCTTTTCTACCTAAGACCAGTCCACCGTATTTGGTATGAACAATTGACCCCTCTCCACTGTGGAAAATTGGCACTATAGAACTGGATCACACATGTGGTTATTTGAATTTAAATATAAATTAATTAAAATTAAATAAAAATTTAGTTCCTCATTTGCCCTAGCCATAGACACAAACACTCAGTAGTCACAAGAAGCTAGCAGCCACTGTATATTGGACAGCACAGATATAGAATATTTTCAGGATCATGTGTCACGAAAGTCTTTTGGACAGTGCTACTATAGAGCTATGTTTCTTTCTCTTCTTTTTTTTTTTTGCGGTACGTGGGCCTTTCACTGTTGTGGCCTCTCCCGTTGCGGAGTACAGGCTCCGGACACGCAGGCTCAGCGGCCCTGGCTCATGGGCCCAGCGGCTCCGCGGCATGTGGGATCTTCCCGGACCGGGGCATGAACCTGTGTCCCCTGCATAGGCAGGTGGACTCTCAACCACTGCGCCACCAGGGAAGCCGCAAGCTATGTTTCTTTATCATGGCTAGACATCAGAATCAGCTGGGGAGTTCTAAAAAAACTGCAAATGCCCTGGTACTACAACAGACTGATTTAATCAGAACATCTCAGGATGGAGCCAAGGTATGGGAAATTTTAGAAAGTGCCCTCCCTCTAGTGATTTTAGGTAGCCAGGGTTGGGATTTAATTCTATAAAGTAAAATTTCTCTTTCCTGAACCAACAACTCCCTTTTGAAATCTAACTTTTTAATCAGCACTTAAGCATGATAAAAAATCTCCTCTCAAAAACTCACCCCCCAAATAGCAATAACTATAATGGCAATAACAATGACACCTCCTCTTGATCCAAGATTGCATTTTCTTCACCACTTAACTCTCAGATTATCTGAAAGGTAAAATCCATCAAATGTATGCCTTAATCCAAGCTAGTAATATTCTCGCTTCCTGCTTAATCCTTACTCCAAATAACTGGCTTCTATCTCCATCACACCACCAGAATGACTCCTTGTAAATAGACCAATGACTTTCACTTCACTAAATGAAGGCGATGGTTCAATGTTTATCTTAGTTGATTCTTAGGAGCCCTTAACACTTTTGGCAATTTTGTTCTTGAAGCACTCTCTATCTTGCCTCTTCTGATGCATAGTCTCTTTGTTTTACTACTCTGTTTCTGAAGTTTCCTTTGCTTTTCTTTATTCAAGAGTTTCTCAAATTTTATTATAGGCTTTCTTTACTCCTTGCTCTATTCTGTCTTCTTAGTAAAACTGCGGTTACACAAGTATATTAGAATCTATACAATAATTAATTTTAAATTAACTTTTAGCCAAGATTTTGTCTCTGAGCCAATATCCAACTGAGCCAAATCTCTACTAGACTATTTTAATTAAAGTTACTCTGTCAAGAACACATTGTCTACTCCATCTCAAACTAATTCTGCTTCTTGTATTTTCTATCTCAGTTTATGCCACTGAGATTATTCCACTGTATAAACCAAGATGCTGAATTATCCTTGAAATCTCTCACCAATATCTACTGCATCTCTAGTAGATAACCTCAAAAATATGTCTCAAATCTATACATTTTCTTGTCTTTCTGCTACTTCCATCTTAGTCCAAGCTACCACAATCTATTTTTCCTATATCAAAGCTAGCCACCCCCAACCCTCAACCCACACATCATATTGTAGCCAGTGACCTAAAAATGCAGGAAGGGTTATGTTCCTCACCTGCATACATTATTTCAATAATTTTGCTTTTAGAATAGAGACCAAAATCCATGATTTAGGCTTGCAAAGCTCTTTATGATCAGCCACCCCTTACCTCCCCAGACACAAAGTGTTCCATTCTTCTCCTCACTTTAAATGCCTTAGTAAAGTTGAACATTTTTGAGTCTTACTTACTCAAGATCTTTATGTGTGCCACTTTCTCTGGAAAGATTTCTCTTTAACTAATTAAATACTACTTACGTTTCAAATTCCAGCTCATATATCACATTCTAAGGAAAGTTTTCCTTGATCTGATAAATAAATTAAAATTTTCCTATTATTCACTTTCATTACCCCAATAACTTTATTCAACACAATTAATCACAGTTTAAGATATGTTAATTTACATAATCATTTGATTAATGTCTGCCTCATCTAATCAATAAGTTTCTGGACAGCAGGGACTGTATATCTTACTTAAGATTTTATGTCTAGTGCCCTAGCATAGTACATGACATATTAGGTATACAGTAAATATTTATTGAATAAATGAAAGAATAGTAATTGAGGAGAGTATACAACTTAGTTTTTAAACAATGAGAAAATAAATTGTGTAATGAGGAAATATTAGACATGTGAATCTTCTGAAATTCCTAGAAAAATAATTCATTATTAAAAATAAACACATTTTTTATTTTTAAATGGCATGAGCAACCTGGTTAAAAAGTAATTCAGATCAAACCTGTCACCAGCAGTTCCTTTCTTATAAACCAACTCTCTGTGTCTAGAATGAAAACAAAGGGGGTTGCTATACCAGTACAAAGTGTGTTGGAGGTGAGTCTGCTGCAGAAGGAAAATGATGAACAATGATCCTTAATTAGGTGGATCAATTGCCTGAGTATCCAACACATTTCTCTCTTATCTACTCTGTGCATGTACACAGAACTGATACCAATTTAATCCTAAGTAGATTAAAAAATAATTTAAATGTACAACATGATAAATTCTTTTTTGGTTTCCAAGAGCATGTGCAGAACTATTAAGGACAGTGAATTCTTCTTGCAACAAAAGCAAGAAAACTTAAACAGAATGAGGAAAAAACTGAAACCTTGCTCTGAAAAATATCAGTTTTAAATATGAACATTTGCTTACTCCACAAAAAATATGAATAAAATCTAAAAGTTTCTTTAAATTATTAAAATAATAATAAAAATGCTCACTCATTGCTCCAAGAGCCAGGTTTTGGCAATGGGTTACTGACAATGTTCTCTTGGCAGAGGCAATAAATAGGTGAATAACAAGATGTGGTCTGAGGTGATGGAGGTAAAAAAAGTCAAGTGTGCTTTCAGGGACATACCAGAACCTTATTAAATTTATTTATATTTATATCAGGAAATTTTTTGATGCTTCATTGGTTTAAAGATGCCCATAAATTCTTGCTTAGATGAAGTCATGATAGAAATATGGCCCAATCCTAAAGTAATCTAATACTATGGGATAAGTATGAAGTATTTCTAAATCAGTGTCTGGTACTAAATTCCAGATGTGTAAATAGCAACAGAATTCCATCCATTTCTTAATGACTTCCTTGAACAGATGTTTGCCTACTTTTCTGAATGAACCATGAAGATCCAGGTTATATGAAATGAATTCTTGTTGCAAAATTCAACTAAGAAGTCAGTAACGTTTGCACATGGACACTAATTCCTTTAGGTCCTTTTTGATCCTATGAGGAGACAGGCTTATACTGATAAAAGTAGATATATTTAAAATGGCCCTAATGTAAAGCTAGCTGGCTTATTATGCAGTAAGGAAATTTTATGTTGCATTGTAGTTTTCTTCCTTTAATACTTTGAAAGAAGTACAGATTGTGTCCTGGGGAAAAAATATGTCTATATGGCTGTTCAATTTTCTGTAGTTTTCAAATACATTGAAAATATATTATTTTTCCTTAATAAAAATCATTTCCATTTACACAAGCATTTTGTGGTGAATCCCAATGAAGTTAGCTATGTAAGAATGATATATCTTAAATACCAAAGAATGTCAAACAGTTTCTTTGAGCTAGGGGATCCCATATTTTTGAATAAATATATTCTACTTGGTATCTTTTCATTAAGTGCCCCTTGAGAATATTTTTATCCATTCAGCCAGTCTGTGTCTTTACGCTGGGGCATTTAATCCATTTACATTCAAGGTTATTATCGATATGTATGTTTCTATTACCATTTTCTTAATTGTTTTGGGTTTGCTTTTGTGGGCCTTTTTCTACTCTTGTGTTTCCCACTTAGAGAAGTTTCTTTAGCATTTGTTGTAAAGCTGGTTTGGTGGTGCTGAATTCTCTTAGCTTTTGCTTGTCTTAAAATCTTTTGACTTCTCCATCGAATCTGAATGAGATCCTTGCTGGGTAGAGTAATCTTGGTTGTAGGTTTTTCTCTTTCATCACTTTAAGTATATCCTGCCACTCCCTTCTGGCCTGCAGAGTTTCCACTGAAAACTCAGCTGATAACCTTATGGGGATTCCTTTGTGTGTTACTTTTTGTTTTTCCCTTGCTGCTTTTAATATTTTTTCTTTGAATTTAACTTTTGTTAGTTTGATTAATATGTGTCTTGGTGTGTTTTTCCTAGGGTTTATCCTATATGGGCATCTCTGTGCTTCCTGGACTTGGGTGACTATTTCCTTTCCCATGTTAGGGAAGTTTTCAACTATAACGAAAAACCAATTCTTTTTCTCTTCTTCTTCTAGGACCCCTATAATTTGAATGTTGGTGCATTTATTGTTGTCCCAGAGGTCTCTGAGATTGTCTTCCATTCTTTTCATTCTTTTTTCTTTATTCTGCTCCTTGGCAGTTATTTCCATCATTTTGTCTTCCAGCTCACTTATTCGTTCTTCTGCCTCAGTTATTCTGTTATTGATTCCTTCTAGTGTATTTTTCATTTATTATGTTGTTCATCTTTGTTTGTTTGTTCTTTAGTTCTTCTAGATCATTTTTAAACATTTCTTGTATTTTCTTAATCCATGCCTCCATTCTATTTCCGAGATTCTGGATCATCTTTACTATTATTATTCTGAATTCTTTTTCAGGTAGCTTGCCTATTTCCTCTTCATTTATTTACTCTTATAGGTGTTTATCTTGCTCCTTCATCTGTGACATATTTTCTTGCCATCTCATTTATTTTTTATTTTTTATATTTTTTATGAGTGGGATTGTGTTCCTGCCTTACTGGTTGTTTGGCCTGAGATTTCCAACTCTGGGGTTTGTTGGCTATTGGGTAGAGCTGGGTCTTGGTGCTGAGATGAGAAACTCCATGAGACCTCACTCCAATGAATATTCCCTGGGGTCTGAGGTTCTCTGTTAGTCCAGTGGTTCAGACTCAGAGCTCCCACCCAAGCAGCTTCGGCCCAACCCCAGGTTCCCGAACCAAGGTCACACAAGCTGCCTGGGTGGCATAAAAACCAAAAACAATAACAAAGTAAAAAATAAAATTAGACTAGGAAACTAACAGATATGTTAGGAAGAATATAAAAATAAAAATGTAGATGAATCAACAACTGGAAGGTACAACAGTACCACAATAGTAAAAAAGAGGAGGAGAAAAAAAAAAAAAAACAAAAAGCAGGGGGTAAGGCCTTGGCTGTAGAGCACAGGGCCTAAGCAAGATCGAGGTTTGGGTGGTGGGCGGGGCCAATGCTCAGGACCCACAGGGCTGGAAAAGGCCCTGGGGGCTGTGGGGGTGGGGCTTAGCCTCAAGGAACAGAAGGAGCCCAGGCATGCCTCCCATCCCTGGTCTCAGACAGCAGGGGACCTCACCTGGGAGCCCAGCAGGCTTCCTTGGCTTGAGTGGGCAGGGTAAATGCCCTCCTCTCCTCTCCTGCTCCTCTGGTCTGGGAGAGGCCCTCCTGCCTGACTCTCCTGATCTCCCCAGTCTCCCTCCTATGCTCCCAAGGACTTACGCGGCCTGGAGGGCACTTTGGAGGGCAGGGGATCGGCCTGGGAGCTCAGCAGGCTCCCTATGCCCGAGTGGGTGGGGCAATCACCCTCCGCTCCTCTCCCGCTCCTCCTGGATGGCTCCTCCCACCTGCCTCTCCTGATCTCCCAGCCTCAGGGACCCCGATTCTGTCTGCCCTCCACTTCTCCTCCCCCTCAGTCCCCCAACATCCTACCGGTTCACCTTGGGGTTCCTCCCGTCTCCTTGGGCATCAGAGTCCCCCACCAGTGACCAGCAGGCGCCCTAGTTGTGGGCAGATGCTAACTCCATGTCTTCCCACAATGCCATCTTGACTCCGCCACTTCAAGAATATTTATAAAACTGTACCTGTAAATAGTGTCTTTTGTTTCAAAGTATAATGTGATTTTCATTTTAAACCACCTGATTATAATGCTTCGAAAATTCCCTTGGAATAGATTAAAGTCTCAGAAGTTTGGAATACAGGGAGTGGCCAACTTTGTCTCAATCTTCCAAGAAATTTTACTGGGGAAGTTTTTTTCTTGACGTTAACCAAAAGCGTTGTTGAGATTAGTAAGTTAGAAGAAACATGGAAAGAGTCAAGTTAAAGACATTTGAGTAATGAGACAAAAAAACCTAGAAGAAGACAAAACAATTGTGATTCTTATTCATCCAGTGATTGTATCTGTAAGAGCTGTCATAAAGAAATCTAATTAAAAAGAATAACCTATCCACTCAGAAAGAGCACAGACAGAACATAAGAATGTTATTTTGAGAGAATGTTAGTGCAGTATGAACTGGCAAATGAAAATGTTCTTTTGATATCTGGTGGCAATTGCTCACTATACCTCATTCTCACTTCATGTTCCATCTTTATTGAACATCAGTGTGAGGAAAAGTCCAAGTTTTAACTTACTAATTATGATCAAGAAGATAAGTTATAGAAAAATAGGACTGACTCAAAGAAAAATAATCTCTATAGCATTCTACACAGATGTTTGACTCTGGGTTCTAATTTCAATTATTTTACTTTACATGGAATGTGTCCTTAATTAAGACACTTCAGCTTTCTCTGTACTAATTCTATTAACTGTAAGATAAATGACTGGTTTCAGTAAAATCCAGAATACTTTGCAGCTTAAATTGTTTAATAATGAATGTAGATATTGAGAACAAACTAGTGGTTACCAGTGGGGAGAAGGAAATGGGAAGGGGCAAGATAGGAGTATGGAATTAACAGGTACAAACTACACATAAAATAAATAAGTGACAAGAATATATTGCACCAGTCCCTCCCATTAGGAAACTTGCACAAGCCTCTTAGATAGCCTCATCCTCGACAGGGCAGATAGCAGAAGCAAGAAGAATTACAATCCTGCAGCCTGTGGAACAAAAACCACATTCACAGAAAGATAGACAAGATGAAAAGGCAGAGGGCTATGTACCAGATGAAGGAACAAGATGAAACCCCAGAAAAACAACTAAGTTAAGTGGAGATAGGCAACCTTCCAGAAAAGAATTCAGAATAATGATAGTGAAGATGATCCAGAACCTCGAAAAAGAATGGAGGCAAAGATCAAGAAAATGCAAGAAATGTTTAACAAAGATGTAGAAGAATTAAATAACAAACACACAGAGATAAACAATACAATAACTGAAATGAAAACTACACTAGAAGGAATCAATAGCAGAATAACTGAGGCAGAAGATAAGGGACCTGGAAGACAGAATGGTGGAATTCACTGCTGTGGAACAGAATAAAGAAAACAGAATGAAAAGAAATGAAGACAGCCTAAGAGACCTCGGGACAACATTAAACGCAATAACAATTGCGTTATAGGGGTCCCAGAAGGAGAAGAGAGAGAGAAAGGACTAGAGAAAATATCTGAAGAGATTATAGTCAAAAACATCCCTAAGATGGGAAAGGAAATAGCCACCCAAGTCCAGGAAGTGCAGAGAGTCCCATACAGGATAAACCCAAAGAGAAAAATGCCAAGACACATAGTAATCAAACTGGCAAAAATTAAAGACAAAGAAAAATTATTGAAAGCAGCAAGGGAAAAATGACAAATAACATATAAGGAAACTCCCATAAGCTTAACAGCTGATTTCTCAGCAGAAAATTTACAAGCCAGAAGGGAGTAGCATGACATACTTAAAGTGATGAAAGGGAAGAACCTACAACCAAGATTACTCTACCTGGCAAGGATCTCATTCAGATTCGATAGAGAAATCAAAAGCATTACAGACAAGCAAAAGCTAGGAGAATTCAGCACCACCAACCAGCTTTACAACAAATGCTAAAGGAATTTCTCTATGTGGGAAACACAAGAGAAGAAAAGGACCTACAAAAACAAACCCAAAAACAATTCAGAAAATGGTCATAGGAACATATATATCGATAATTACCTTAAACGTGAATGGATTAAATGCTCCAAACAAAAGACATAGGCTTGCTGAATGGATACAAAAACAAGACACATCTATATGCTGTCTACAAGAGACCCACTTCAGACCTAGGAACACATACAGACTGAAAGTGAGGGGATGGAAAAAGATATTCCATGCAAATGGAAGTCAAAAGAAAGATGGAGTAGCAATACTCATATCAGATAAAATAGATTTTAAAATAAAAAATGTTACAAGAGACAAGGAAGGACACTAAATAATGATCAAGGGATCAATCCAAGAAGAACATATAAAAATTATAAATATATATGCACCCAACATAGGAGCACCTCAATACATAAGGCACTGCTAACAGCTATAAAAGAGGAAATTGACAGTAAAGCAATACTAGTGGGGTACCTTAACACCTCACTTACACCAAAGGATAGATCATCCAAAATGAAAATAAGGAAACAGAAGCTTCAAATGACACAATAGACCAGATAGATTTAGTTGATATTTATAGGACATTCCATCCAAAAACAGCAGATTACACTTTCTTCTCAAGTGCGCACGGAACATTCTCCAGTATAGATCACATCTTGGGTAACAAATCAAGTCACAGTAAATTGAAGAAAATTGAAATCATATTAAGCATCTTTTCTGACCACAACGCTATGAGATTAGAAATGAATTACAGGGAAAAAAACATGGAGGCTATACAATACGTTACTAAATAACCAAGAGATCACTGAAGAAATCAAAGAGGAAATCAAAAAATACCTAGACAAAAATGACAATGAAAACACGACAATGCAAAACCTATGAGATGCAGCAAAAGCAGTTCTAAGAGGGAAGTTTATAGCTATACAAGCCTACCTCAAGAAACAAGAAAAATCTCAAATAAACAATCTAACCTTACACCTAAAGGAACTAGAGAAAGAAGAACAAACAAAACCCAAAGTTAGCAGAAGGAAAGAAATCATCAAGATCAGAGCAGAAATACATGAAATAGAAACAAAGAAAACAATAGCAAAGATCAATAAATCTAAAAGCTGGTTCTTTGAGAAAATGAAGAAAATTGAAAATCATTAGCCAGACTCATCAAGAAAAAGAGGGAGAGGACCCAAATCAATAAAATTAGAAATGAAAAAGAAGTTACAACAGACACCGCAGAAATACAAAGCATCCTAAGAGACTACTACCAGCAACTCTATGCCAATAAAATGGACAACCTGGAAGAAATGGACAAATTTTTAGAAAGGTATAACCTTCCAAGACTGAACCAGGAAGAAATAGAAAATATGAACAGACCAATCACAAGTAATGAAATTGAAACTGTGATTAAAAATCTTCCAACAAATAAAAGTCCAGGACCAGATGGTTTCACAGGTGAATTCTATCAATCATTTAGAGAAGAGCTAACACCAACCTTCTCAAACTCTTCCAAAATATTGCAGAGGAAGGAACACTCCCAAACTCATTCTATGAGGCCACCATCACCCTGATACCAAAACCAGAAAAAGATATTACAAAAAAGAAAATTACAGACCAATATCACTGATGAATATAGATGCAAAATTCCTCAACAAAATACTAGCAAACAGAGTCCAACAACACATTAAAAGGATCATACACCATGATCAAGTGGGGTTTATACCAGAAATGCAAGGATTCTTCAGTATATGAAAATCAATCAATGTGATACACCATATTAACAAATTAAAGGAGAAAAACCATATTATCATCCCAATGGATGCATAAAAAGCTTTTGACAAAATTCAACACCCTTTCATGATAAAAACTCTCCAGAAAGTGGGCATAGAGGGAACCTACCTCAACATAATAAAGGCCATAAATGACAAACCCACAGCAAACATCATTCACAATGGTGAAAAACTGAAAGCATTTCCTCTAAGATCAGGAACAAGACAAGGTTGTCCACTCTTGCCACTCTTATTCAACACAGATTTGCAAGTCCTAGTCAAGGCAATCAGAGAAGAAAAAGAAATAAAAACAATACAAATTGGAAAAGAAGAAGTAAAACTGTCACTGTTTGCAGATGACATGATTCTATACATAGAGAATCCTAAAGATGCCAGCAGAAAACTACTAGAGCTAATCAATGAATTTGGTAAAGTTGCAGGGTTCAAAATTAATGCACAGAAATCTCTTGCATTCCTATACACTAATGATGAAAAATATGAAAGAGAAATTAAGGAAACACTCCCATTTACCATTGCAACAAAAAGAATAAGATACCTAGGAATAAATCTATCTAGGGAGACAAAAGACCTGTATGCAGAAAACTATAAGACAGTGATGAAAGAAATTAAAGATGATACCAACAGATGGAGAGATATACCATGTTCTTGGATTCGAAGAATCAACATTGTGAAAATGACTATACTACCCAAAGCACTCTACAAATTCAATGCAATCCGTATCAAATTACCAATGGCAGTTTTCATGGAACTAGAACAAAAAAATCTTAAAATTTGTATGGAGACACAAGAGACCCCAAATAGCCAAAGCAGTCTTGAGGGAAAAAAAATGGAGCTGGAGGAATCAGACTCCCTGACTTCAGACTATACTATAAAGCTACAGTAATCAAGACAATATGGTACTGGCACAAAAACAGAAACATAGATCAATGGAACAGGAGAGAAAG
The DNA here is from genome assembly GCF_003676395.1 of Aethalodelphis obliquidens. Lineage (NCBI taxonomy): Eukaryota > Metazoa > Chordata > Mammalia > Artiodactyla > Delphinidae > Aethalodelphis > Aethalodelphis obliquidens. The sequence goes on from NW_020837956.1 coordinate 702,998, forward strand.
CCCAGAGATAAACCCATGCACCTATGGTCAACTAATCTATGACAAAGGAGGCAAGGATACACAATGGAGAAAAGAAAGTCTCTTCAATAAGTGGTGCTGGGAAAACTGGACAGCTACATATAAAAGAATGAAAATAGAGCACTTCCTAACACCATATACAAAAATAAACTCAAAATGGATTAGAGACCTAAAAGTAAGACCGGACACTATAAAACTCTTAGAGGAAAACATAGGAAGAAAACTCTTTGACATAAATCACTGCAAGAGCTTTTTTGACCCACCTCCTAGAGTAATGGAAATAAGAACAAAAATAAAAAAATGGGACCTAATGAAACTTCAAAGCTTGTGCACAACAAAGGAAACCACAAACAAGATGAAAAGACAACCTTCAGAACGGGAGAAAATATTTGCAAACGAATCAACGGACAAAGGATTATTCTCCAAAATATATAAACAGCTCATGCAGCTCAATATTACAAAAACAAACAACCCAGTCCAAAAATGGGCAGAAGACCTAAATAGACATTTCTCCCAAGATGACATACAGATGGCCAAGAAGCACATGAAAAGCTGCTCAACATCACTAATTATTAGAGAAATGCAGATCAAAACTACAATGAGGTATCACCTCACACCAGTCAGAATGGTCATCATCAGAAAATCTACAAACAACAAGTGCTGGAGAGGATGTTGGGAAAAGGGAACCCTCCTGCACTGTTGGTGGGAATGTAAATTGATACAGCCACTATGGACAACAGTATGGAGGTTACTTAAAGAACTAAAAATAGAATTACCATACAAGCCAACAATCCCACTACTGGGCATATACCCAGAGAAAACCATAATTCAAAAAGAGTCATGTACCAAAATGTTCATTGCAGCTCTATTAGGACACTAATAGACACTTAGAACATGGCAGCAACCTAAGTGTCCATCATTGGATGAATGGATAAAGAAGATGTGGCACATATATACAATGGAATATTACTCAGCCATAAAAAGAAACGAAATTGAGATATTTGTAGTGAGGTGGATGGACATAGAGTCTGTCATACAGAGTGAAGTAAGTCAGAAAGAGAAAAACAAATACTGTATGCTAACATATATTATATGGAATTTAAGGGAAAAAAAAAAAGGTCATGAAGAACCTAGGGGTAAGACGGGAATAAAGACCTACTAGAGAATGGACTTGAGGATATGGGGAGGGGGAAGGGTAAGCTGGGACAAAGTGAGAGAGTGGCATGGATATATATACACTACCAAACATAAAATAGCTAGTGGGAAGCAGCCGCATAGCACAGGGAGATCAGATCGGTGGTTTGTGACCACCTAGAGGGGTGAGATAGGGAGGTTGGGAGGGAGGGAGACGCAAGAGGGAAGAGATATAGAAACATATGTATATGTATAACTGAGTCACTTTGTTATAAAGCAGAAACTAACAAAAAAAGAAAAAAAGAAAAGACATGCACCCCAGTGTTCACTGCAGCACTATTTTCAATAGCCAGATCATGGAAGCAACCTAAATACCCATCGACAGACGAATGGATAAAGAAGATGTGGTACACATATACAATGGAATATTACTCAGCCATAGAAAGGAACGAAATTGGGTCATTTGTTGAGACGTGGATGGATCTAGAGATTGTCATACAGAGTGAAGTAAGTCAGAAAGAGAAAAACCAATATTGTATATTAACGCATGTATGTGGAGCCTAGAAAAATGGTACAGATGAACCTATTTGCAGGGCAGAAATTGAGACACAGATGTAGAGAACAAACGTATGGACACCAAGGGGGGAAAGCGGCAGGGGGGTGGGGGTGTGATGAATTTAGCAATTGGGATTGACATGTATATACATTATATACTGATATGTATAAAATTGATGACTAATAAGGACCTGCTGTATAAAAAAATAAATTAAATTAAAATTTTTTTTAAAAAATATATTGCACAACACACGGAATATAGCCAATATTGATAATAGCTTTAAATGGGGCATAATCTATAAAAATACTGAATCTCTATGTTTTACACCTGAAACTAATATAATATTGTAAATCAACTATACTTCAATAAAAAAAATCAATCCTGAATGTGTCTTTTCCCAGTGTCTCACCAGCAACCATGGTGACTGACTCAGCTTCTAGAACACTCTGATCATTTTAGCAAGTAACCACTTTAGTTTTAGCTCTTTCTATCATAATTTCTCAGTGCTGGATTAACATTTATATTCAGTAAGGATTTGTATCTGCTCAGACTCAGCCCATAGTTTAAATAATGTTAGAGAAATAACATAATCATGCCAACAAAAATATCCTTCAATATATAGAACTGAAAACACAACATATACAGGGTAAGCATTAACAGATCTACATGCATGTAATGAAGGGCAACAGTGACTATGAAGTTGGGACAAAATTTCACGTACGTTATACAGCAATGAAGAAGATAGAAAAAGGATTCACTATCTTGCCATACCTTCTGACCTTCTCCCATACATTCCATGAGGAACACTTGAGATAATTTTGGAGGTACGTTCTGATATATCTGGAAGTTATTTGGCCTGCAACTTTAGAGGTATTGCTACATTGTGAAAACTGGAGAGTTGGCTTAATTCCTAAAGAGATTTATCTATATTTCAAAAGTTATCATAAGGACTCAAATTTACTACATTTCCAAGGAAACACACACACACACACACACACACACACACACACACACACACACACAGAGAAATGGGGAAATTGGTCTCTTTGCCCTTTATAACAGAGAAAATTATTTTTATTTACTCAAAGTATAAAGAAACTCATTTGAGTTTAATTATTTGGGGTTCAAAAAAATAACACAGAATCCTATTTTGAGATTGGAATTTTAGTGGAAACACTATGTATAATCACAAAGAGTAAAGTGCAAAGAAAATATTAACTTAACCCCAAATAGAACTTCAACATAGGAATTAGTTGTAGGCATTGTATAACAGTGCCACTGATTTCCATTCTCTTTGTTTTGTCCCCTTATTTTAACTACATTTGCCCAAGACCTCCTATGTCTTGACATTATCCACATCTTGAAAAAGAAAAGCACTTTCTTCAGTGTTCTAACTCAGTGTTGTCCAATAAAAATAAAATTTAAGCTACATGTGGAATTTTGAATTTTCTAGAAACTACATTAAAAAGTAAAAAAGAAAACCTTAAAATTAATTTAATAATACATCTTATTTAATCTAATATATCTAAAATATTACCATGTCAACATATATCAATATAAAAATTATTGAGATATACTTATTTTAACCAAGTCTTTGTAATCTGGTGTGTCTATTAAATTTACAGCACCTCTCAATTCAGACCACTCACATTTCAAATACTCAGTAGCCACGTGTGGCTAGTGGCTACCATATTGGACAGCACAATTCCACCCAAATGCATAAGGAACATGTCATGCCTGCTCTGTGATGGCGGCACACATAGAATTTTATTCTGGGATTTTAAGTTACAGGCCAATGAGATCACATTTTTCAATTTCTATTGTGGTTTGTGGGTAATAATTACAAACATCCCTTACTAGCCCCTGAGTTCCAAATTGAGAAGCAGACCCAAGTTTCATATAGATATAAATTAAAATATCAGCTTCAATTTTTTAAAAAAAGCTATATTTTGTTATGTGGCTTAGATCTGTATCTACACTATACTTCCTAGCCCTGTTCGCCAGGTCTAGCTTTAGGGCTGTCTGTGTGCATGGGGATTTGTGGAGTGAACTGAACTCTTCCTCAAGTGTGCTTCCCTCAGAGAAGGAGATGAGTGGACTGGGTCCTGCCTCCCTGCAAGGAGAACCCAAGAAGAGTCTTTTTCCATTTTCAATAATCAGATAAACAACTTCTCTCTCTTTTTTTTTGGAGGGAGGGAATTTGAAAAAAATTATTTCCAATACTATTTTGCATTGGGGAACAGAATGAACAGGAGAAAAGTAAGTCTGTAAAGCTATTTCTAATTTCCCAAGAGGAATAAGATTTTAATGATACTATGGAAAACTATGTAGCACCATCTTAGAATGAGGTACACAAAAAACTTTTAGCTAGAATTATGAGTGATTTTTATTTCTAGATGTAAGAAAAACCTACAGATCTACGTTAGGAAGAGGTATGCTAAAAAACTTTCAACTGAAATTATGAATGAGTTTACTTGAATATTTACCATACCATGCTAATTAAAAACCAACAAGTTCTTTTCCCATTTAGGTTATTACAGAACTTGAAAAGAATAGATGAATGTATATATATATAACTGAACCACTTTGCTGTACACCTGACACTACCACAACATTATTAATCAACTATACTCCAATATAAAATAAAAATTAAAACAACAACAACAACACACAAATATCCTATCTTTCTTACTCAACTTTCCAGGTCTCTGTTTCCTACCACCTTCAGAAATCTGTCAGAATCTGACTGATTAGAATGAAAATAAGTGCCCTGGGCCAGGCATATGTAGTTAGGATGACTTATCTATTGTTGATTACAGCTCAGTGAAATGGCTGGCATTTCATGCCCCAAAGTGTGGAAGTTGCCTTATCTAAGCTTGCTTATTTATTTGTTTGTTTATAATGCTGAAACAATCATTGACCAACTGAGATGACTTAACAAAAACTGGTTTCTTCCATTTGGCCACCTTAGTAGTTTTTTATGTTGAAAGTAGCCTTCTAAATGTAAGTTTGGCTTTACATAATTTCTCCCCCAAATACATGATTATCAGGTACAGTCACAAAAAATCCTGAATGGGAAAGAAAACAGATGCCTTTGTTTACTCTTTACTATTTTTCTTTAGTTTCCAAACTTTACTCTTTTTTATTTATTTATTTATTTATTCAGTATTTTATTTTCAGTATACCAAAAAAGAGAATAAGACCTGATATTGAGTCAAATCTGAGGTTGTCTGTTCTGAAAGATCTTAAGCAGTTGGGGATTAGAAAACTATATGTAGTTTCAGAAAATCTAGAGGGCAAATTATTAGGGCTCTACCTAGCTGACGCACTGAGTTCTGAGAGGAAGGTGGCCGGAGAGACCATGGAGGGACACTGGAAACAAACTTTATGACTGCACAATTTTTGTAGGGAATGACCTTGTCAAGATCATGTATTTCTTCTTCTATTATTTGATACCATTATTTAACACCCTTCCTTTACGTCTTTCTTCCACCTCTACTAAATACCACACACTTATTCAAAATCATTTGTTAGCATTTTCCCTGAAATGGGAGTGTTACCCAAAAAACTGTGTTTGCCTCTTAGCAGATGTTGAGCCAAAAGACACAACCGAGACCAAGTTTGGGAGAAGAAGAGATTCGTCACTTGCAGCAAGTAAGAAGAACACAGGTCTCTTTCTCAAAGCAGTGTCATGAACCAGTACTGTACTGATTTTTAAAAACTTTCTTTCCTGAACATATACACTAAAGATGAAAATCAATGTGAAACTTATGAAATATTTAGATATAATTAAGGACACTGAATTATTTTAACAGCCATTTTTGCATTCCTACTATGTGACATACCTGCTAGAGGCACTAGTGATATCAATAACAAATATTCAGTCCTGACTTCAGTGATTTCAAATCTTATCAGCTAGACTGTAATAAATATGTGGACAAAATGCTGTGTTAAAACAAATGAGAAAAGACACTCTTCTCACAAAATATCTCCAGAAACTTCCTTTGGAAATTTGAAGGAAGAAGAATATCTTATTACCTTCAGTGTGGCACAGATAGACTTCAAGGAAAGTCTCTGCAAAGAAAATGACTAATAGGAGTTTCAGGTAATTCCTCACACAATCTGCCTAAATAGCTGATTAATTTAATGAAAAATCCATTTCCATCTGTTCTTTGGCATATTATAGACAAAACTTAAATACCTGATAAACTCAATGTCTACAAATTATCTGATGCCTGAAAAATCAATGAAAAATATACAGTTGACCCTTGAACAACTTGGGGGCCAGGGGCACCGACCCCATGCACAGTTGAAAATCCACATATAACTTTTGACTTCCCAAAAACTTAACTACTCATAGCCTACTGGTGACCAGAAGCCTTACTGATAATATAAGTAGTTCATTTACAGATATTTTGAATGTTATATGTATTATATACTGTATTCTTACAATAAAGTAAGCTAGAGAAGAGAAAATGTTATTAAGGAAATCATGAGGAAAATACATTTACAGTACTGTAATGTATTTATTGATATTGGAAGTTTATGTCATCTGTTTATAAGATGAATCATCTGTCTGTCAGTACCTACATTAATATTGTCTTATATGATACAAAACAATGTAGATGTTACACACATTATTAACATTAGACTTGATCAAAAAGAAAAAGATAATGTGAAAAATAATATTTATTTACAGGTATAGCCATTTATGCATTGACAATGAAGAAGCAACAATACGACTGCTTCATGGTTGCCTAGCCTATACACTAATGAATGGATCCTTATAAATTTTTTATGGCATATGGTTTTTCAGCCATATTCATAATATAGTATTAGAAACATTTTTACATTAAAAAAAACCAACATACCTATGATGATCGGCTAATACACAGTTTCTCTGATTACAAGAGGAAGGCATACTGTACAGTAATGTAATTCTTTGAAAACAAAGTTATAAAACAATAAGAAAGCTAACACATTAATATTAAATATTACTCACCTTATGCCTGTGTAAGGATAGACTGGGAGCTACATACATTTTATGCATTTATGACAAAACTTTTTTTTAACTTTTTTGGTATTTCTAGGCTATGCAGTTTATCTGCAAGTTTTTTCAAATTGTTGCAAATCTCAAAAAAAATTTCCAATATATTTATTGAAAAAATCTATGTATGAGTGGACTCAGGCAGTTCAAGGCTGTGATGTGCAAGGTTCAACTGTATTCCAACATTTGGCATGTAGAAAATGTACCTGAATAGCTAACTAATTTCTAGATTTGTTGACTGGGCCAGGGGAGGCATTATTGGGGTGGGAAGTGGGGAATTGAGGAGGGCAGGATGGTAGGAGAGAACAGAGTTAAATAAGATATCTGCTGTTCAATGGTCACCTCCAACTGTGGGCCAGGCTGAAAATACGACACTCTCATGTAGGGGAATCAGAATGATGGAATTATTAACACACATTGGAAGACTACTATGAAACAGCTTTTACATTACACTAGTTCAGAATAGTGGTACAGATATTAATTAGTGTTTTAGTGGGGAAATAGTGAGCCCTTGGCTAATTCTATTGTGGCATAGCTACTGAAGAATAACTCATACCAGCAATTCATTTTCAAGAAACTAGCATGAAAGATAAGCTAACTATGCTGAATAATTTTCACACTTTTTTCCTGCTTTACAATTCTTTTCATGGTATCCCTGGCTGTATCATAGTGGAATAAAACTCTTCAAGCAGAGCTTAATGTAATATAAGTACACTGGATTAAACCTTCAAAAATTTATTTTTAGCCCAAATGAGTTGCAGATATTGGGTGTTAGGTCTTCAGATTCATCTGAGGACAAATTACTATAAAGGAATTAATTTATTTTTGAAAGGATGACTGTAATTAAATTCTTACCAGTACAAGGGTCCAGAAATAACTGTAGTGCCACAACATATTTAATTTTTGCTTGCTTGCTTTTTCGTTACACACAAGTGCTCCTACATATAAAATGAGACCCTCATAGCTGTATTAAACAGCTCACATTAAATGGACATATCATCATGGAGAAGGGTATTTACTGCTCACCTATTACAGGCAACATTATCTTAATTGCTGGATTATGGGTAGTTTTTCAGCATTTGCAAATTACTAAAAAAAATCTTTTGTTATTGCTTCCTTAATTTTCCTCATTGGGAGGGCATCAAACCACACATGAGTTAATTTCTATTCCTCATGGTTTAAGACTCTGTGATCTTAGATCAAAGGAGAGCAGAACTCATTCTTGAGAAATTCAGAGGACAGGTGGCCTGGCTGAGGAAGTTTCAGGGACCAGGAAAAACTGTAAGAACCAAGACAAATTGACAATTTCATAATTCTGGTAGTTTGGCTCCAAAGACTTTTAGTTTTTATCCCTGTTATGTTTTTTCTTATACCCCATATCCATTCTATGTTAACATCTTCATGAGCCCTACTATTATTGCCTGAATTAATACTGAATCTGCCTTAGTCTCTATTTTTCATAGTATGTATCACCTTTTAATATAACATAATTGACTTGATTTTTGGTCAACCACTGTTTCTCCCTCACTGCTAGAATATAATCTTTATCAGGGCAGGAATATTTGTCTGTTTATTTCCTGATTTACATGAAATTCCTAGAACAGTGCTCACCTCATAGTAGTGCTCAAAAAATATTTATTGATTGGCTACACAAGGCTGACCTCTGAGCAAAGACATAAATGTGGTAAGGGGGCAAATCATGTGGATATCTGCAGAGACCTTGTTCCAGAAGAAGGGAACAGAAAGTGAAGAACCAAGATAGGAGTCACAAGCAGTAAAGATGCCAGTGTGGCTACAAGTGAGTGATGGGTAAAGTATAGGAAAGAAAGGCACATGGTTAGTAAGTGATGGAGCCTAAATTTAGGCCCAGACGGTCTGGCTTAAAGCCTGTGCTCTTAACTATTACATTTAGATCAATATCCAATTCTGTCATTTACTAGCTATGTGACTTGAAGCAAGGTTCATGAATACTGTCAACCTCAGTTCCCTCACTAGTGATAGAGGGGTAAATACCTCATAGAAATATTGTGAGAATTAAGTCAAATATCGTATTGCAAAATGCCTTACAAGTGGATTAATAAATATTAGACCTCTTCCCACCCCACGCCCATCTCTTGGTTTGTTGGGTACAGTGTAGTTGTTTAAGTCAGAGAAGAACTCTTAAAAAAAAAAAGCCCACCAGTCCCCAAATCTAAACCTGAAAACCATTATTATATCTAACCCACCAAACTGATATCAAAGAATATTCTGAAGGATTATGAGGAAAGAGTAAATTCTCAGGTAAACTCAGGTCAAAACCAGCTGGCACTTGATAAGTTGTCTAATCAGGGAATTACTCAGGGATGGACAATGAATTCTGAGTAATGACTTAGCCTGCTGTCAGCCTCCAGATAGCTGAGTTTCCCATTTAAGAAGAGTCTGTGGTGAGAGATAAGGACCCAGGGCAAAGATAATCCTAATTACAGTCTAAGGCAGGGGACCTCCACTTCTATACTGGGTGGGGATGGTGGGGGGCGGGGGGGGGGGGGTTTTGTCAATGCCAAAGTTGTATTTCTTTGCCTCTTTTCAACTTGTATGGAAGAAATTAGTGAGCATTTGCTTACTACGTGGGAGATTATCTTTGCTAGGTAGAGTATGGACCTGACAACTTCAAGTAAGGTTTAAAGAATTAGAGGGCTTTATAAGAAATGTTGATCTCCAATAACCCAAAATATTTCCATATTATAATAATAATCCATGATTGTGGTCAACATGAAAGGTACTTACAGTCTTATATTTAGGAAGAGGATCACATTTAAATATTATCTACAAATTTAGTGGTTTAGAATTGTCTTCAATGGGTTTCTGTGCATAAGTCTTGCTCTCCAATTAGAAAACAAACACATTTAGTGTGGTCACTTTCCTGCCATAGATGATCCTCACTCCGCAGCCCCTAACACACTGACATACCAATCACAGCTCTAGATATGTTGAAAAAATTACTTCACTGACTAAGAAAGGAAAAAAAAAATATATCAGTTTAGGTAAAAAGTCCAGAAGGAGAAGAACTGCAGTCAGACAATAATAATCAGGGCAGGTATCCACTGAGCACAGTAGGTACTGTACCAAGGGCCCACAATAATTTTAGGAGCCCACTCTGGCGGAGGAGAGAAACCTTTCCCTTTACCCTTTCTAGGTTCTTCTAGCTGGTTTAAGAATAAAATTGAATGAGACAGATCAACAGGAGAAAATCAAATATAATTATGTATGTACGAGGGTTCCATAAGAATATAGGGTCTAAGTATATATTAGGCAATTGAGGCTCATATGCCATTTGAGAGAAGAAGAAGGGGGTAGGGGTTTGGACCTCAAAGAGAAGGAAGGCAGTTCACATGGAGACTGAAAAACAAATGTTTGGTAAACAAATGTTCCATGTGTCACGCAGAGGCAGTGGGACACAGAGAGGACTTTGGTCTTCAGGCCCTGCTGGGCTCCCCTGCTACAATTAGCCCATATTCTTTGTAGGTATCCTTGGTGATAGTGCTTTTCCTGGATAGTGCTTTTCTTTATATAAATTCTTTAGGCAGCTAATGGGGAGGTAAAAAGACAGACTTCCTGTCTGTCTAATCAGCCTAAAATCATCCTAATGCCACAGAAATGCTTTTTGGGCTGTCAAATTTTGCTTCCCTATACCATGAACATATTTTAACTTCTTTTAAAATCAGAAGAAAAAACAATGTTTAGGTCAAAGAAAATGTTTTGATATATGGTATTAATATATGCTTTTCATTAATGTGATTATAAAATATAATTTTTATATTTTTTAATGGAGGAAGGAGTCCCTGAAGGCAAACATGTCTAGGGCCCATGGAAGTCATGATGTGACTCTGAACTCAACATATGTTTGATGTTTAGAATATAAGCATTGCCAAGGGTTCTGGTATAGCTCTACTATGCCCATCTTTTTTTTTTTTTTTCTTTTAAATGTACCTCTCTTTGTTTAGAGCCTATCAAGAAAGCAGGGAGCTGTATTCATAAGACTTCTACTAGAAGGCAGGTTCAGATTGGCAAAAACCTCCAGCACAGGAAATCAGAGACCCTCGAATCCCAGCTCAGGCTCTGCTTCCTTAATCCAAGGTTTGTTCTGGTCCATGAGCCTCAACCATGGCTCCATTGCTTCCCTTCTGTTCTTAAACTGAGTTTGGTGGTCTGGTTCTCATATGCTGAGTTCTTTCTGTACCTTACTTTAATTTACTGGCTTTGCTTCACTCCAAATTTGCACTTTTAGCTCAGAGATATGATCTTCAGGCTGGAAAGCAAAGCCTAATTCTCAGAAATTCCTTTCTAGAAAAGTTGTGTACTATATCCCTGGATGAACCACCAAACCACATCAGTTTTGCAGGAATGGGTCATGCTTCAAGTCCTGATACTGAGTGTGAGAGAAAATACTGTCCTTCAATCTGATGTAATTCTAACTACAAAGCAACCTACTTCTCTGCAATGATCTCCAAAGCTCACAAAATTTCTATTCACCTCTCACAAAGGGAAAGTTTAGGATGTGGTGTTATTTTTAATTGTTTATTTTTAAATTATTGTTATTTCATAATTCTAGCCCTTGTTTTGCAGTAGGTGAGTGAAGGATGAGTATATAGTACTAGGTTAATATCTTCTTGTAATGGACATAAGAAATCAGGCCTGAAAAAACTAATTCTAAGAGGTGTGACATTTTTATTGCATTCTTTCATTCACTGATTCATTCTGTCAATCAGGTATTTAGTTTAAACATAATCAAGATATATTCTATATCAAGTATGGCTCACATTCCTTGTTGTATTTATTTTGTACTGTTTTGGTCCTATACCTGAAGTATTCATTGATTGATATTTTACATCATAACTTTATATTAAATATATTTGATAAACAAAGTTAGTTTATATCAGTATGAGGAAGGTCTTCTGTGGATTTTATGGACATTGTAAATAGGATCCATTGATTTTAATTTGTTACTCTTTCCCTGTTTCTCTGGGATTGAGCTAGGATACCTGTAATGGTCTACACCAAGGAAACAACATTGGCCCCGTGGGTCAGGGCCACTAAGTGGGGATTCAGAAAACAATATTCAAGGTAATAAAGATAAGTCAGACAAATATAAGGCAAAAATTACATAAGTTGGACCTTTTTCCAATCCTCTGAGGATCTATGAATTTTTTATGGTATGCAAGGAGAGGACAACACTTAATAAATAGGATTACTTCTTGCATTATCCAGGATCAGACATGTTATGAAACCTCTGTATTGATGATAGCAGAGGAAAAGACAGACTGGGAAATTGCGTACGGGCTTTTACAACCTCAGTCTGGAGTCAACACACTATTTCTATTCACATTTTACTGGCCAGAATTGGCAACCTGCCCTGTTGGTTTCTGGGGCTGGAGAGCATATCACTCATTATCAGGGTAGAGTTGCCAGATTATATATACTTAATATGTATATACACAGGACATTCAGTTGAATTTGTATTTCAGATAAACAACAGTAATTGGCATATTCTAAAAATTGTCCTGGTTTATCTGAAATTCAGATTTAACTGAGCAACTTGTATTTTACCTAGCAACCCTCCCAGGAAGGTAAGAGACCTTGGTAAACACTAATGGCCACTTCAATTCTCTAATCAAATGCCCTCAGGCATTTGCTTCTGTCTGGGGAAACATTTTCCGCCCCCCAGGGAAATCCTTCTAGTGACTCTCAAAGCATACCACCTTGGCCCTGTCTTGGGTGATTAAAGAAAGCTATTTACTATTTTTATTCCTTACTTCTATTTTTCTTTTCTAATAATCCATTTCTGTATAAACCATGGTTTACAAACTAGCGTCACAGTGACCTATATGGTGGTAGAGCAAATTTAGCTTGCTAAAGTGTGTCCTGAGGTGTCTGCAGATAGTACCTATTGACTTTTGTTGAAGGGCAGAGTTTGACTCATAGAAATAGCACAACTTGCCCCTAAGGCTATATTCCACGAACAGAGCAAAGTTAGAATGGATGAGCAGTTTTAAAGTTACACCAGAACAGAAACAATAGTCCAGGGAATCAAACTTTTAGAAACTAGCTTTAAAAGTTGGTCCGAGGAGATGTGCATGAATGTGAATTTTAGGAGAAATGATTTATGCACAGAGGAAGAAATGTCTGGGGGAAAGAGGTGAAAGGACAGGTCATGTATTCAGGAAAGTGCATTCCAAGACCATTTCTGAGGTTTGGAGGAGATGCCTAAACTCCGATATTTAGATGAAAGACAAAATGAACATCATAAATAAGACAAAACAAACAAGACTAAAGGATCTGGGGTACAACATTAATCGAGATAGTGTAGACAAACTGCTTGGTCAGTTCCTGACTTAAAATGCTTATAAGGGTTTAATAATTCATATTTTAATAATTGATATTTTACATCATAACTTTATATTAAATATATTTGATAAACAAAGTTAGTTTACATCAGTATGAGGAAGGTCTACTTGTATGATACAAGGTCTACTTGTATCTTTGTAAGCCATTATTATTCATTTTCATAGATTCCAAAACAGATTTTTTTTTTCCACCATTAAACCTTTCTTAAAGTCAGGCATACTTAAAATCTACAAAGTCTTAAAATTGTCAGATGCCAGGTGGTAGTGGTGACTTAATAGTGTAAAAACCTTCCTTTGACACCTGTGGTTAGATCAAGAGATTGCATCAAAGTGTCTATGATTAGAAAAAATATGGCGTTATTAAACCAAACATGGCTAGATTGCTCGCAAGAAATATAGCAGAGTAGAGGGAGCAAATAAAAAATAAATAAAATGCCTCCATGTTAATCCAAGCAATGATCACAGGCATTTCACTTAATGATTCAATCTTAGCCCCTCTCTCATAGTTTATGCCCCTTTGGGGAAAGTGCAGATGGATGGGAAGCAGATAATCAGTTTGGGGTCAAGAATTCCAGGAACCTGGAAAATGAGATCTTGCATAACTGAGAGTTGACTCTGTTTTTCCTTGTGCCTCCCTCACTACTTGCTCAGTTCAATTAAACCAAAATGCATAGTTCACTAATTGTAGTAACAGAATTTTCAGTAATCAACATAGTTTGAGGGGATTATAGAAAAGGGTTATTGTGCAATATAAATGAGGTAATACACGTAAAGCACCAAGAATGTGGTCTGCCAGAGCATGAGTAGCTGTTCTTATTATTCTATCCATTTTATTTATTTATTACCTCATTATCATTTTAATATAATGCCTCCTCAAATTTAGTCTCATGAAATTAATACAAATAGTTACTTCATTACTTCATTTCTTTCTCTCCCTAACCTACCAAACAAACCCTCTAGACAATTAGTATCACCTGATGATACTTTTTGCATTCTTACCTCATTTTCCTTTAATTGGGCCCATCTCTAGTCTCTTCACCTAAGTTCTATTTATATGTTGAGCGGCATATAAATTTCACAATATCGGGGTATCCATCCTTAGGGTCCCCCCCGAGATCTCTGTCTTCTCAATCTCATTTGACACATATTGTCTAGACATGTTTAAATTCTAGCTCCATGTATTACTAACTTTAAGAATTACATTTTCGTTACCTGTAAAATGGGGATAATAATTATACCTATCTCAAGAGGCTGTGAAAATTAAATTATAATATAAATATGCTTGATGCCTAAAGCTACTTAATAAATATTGATTCCCACCACAACTCTTGGTGGTGGCTATTGTTAACTCTTTGCAAATTTACATACTTTCTACCCAAATATATTTTCATTTCCTTGAAAACAGCCAACATATTCTTATGTATGTATGCACCTGTTTTGGTTCCTAGTACCATGCTTTTCATTTAATGTGTTAAGCCAATACTTGTAAGATCTATTGATCTGGGGATTTAAAATGCATTGCATGGTCAGCGATCTTTGTTGTGATGGAATTGCTCTGTATCTTGATTGTTTAAATATCAACATCCTGGTTGTGATATTGTACTATAACTTTAAAAGGTATCACCATTGGGGGAGAATGGCAAAAGATATGCAGGATCTCTTAGATTATGTCTTACGACTCTATTTGAATCTGTACAATTATCTCCAGCTAAAGTTCAATTAAAAATATATTGCATGCTGACTACTGTTGTTTGGTATTTCTTTTGCTGTGGCAGAATCCTGTTTTTGTTTTATATAACTTGAAGGGCTGCACATAAAATTATCTTTAATAGGGCTTCCCTGATGGCGCAGTGGTTGAGAGTTCGCCTGCCGATATAGGGGACACGGGTTCGTGCCCCGGTCCGGGAAGATCCCACATGCGGAGCGGCTGAGCCCGTGGGCCATGGCCGCTGAGCCTGCGCATCCGGAGCCCGTGCTCTGCAACGGGAGATGCCACAACAGGGAGAGGCCCGCGTACCGCAAAAGAAAAAAATTATCTTTAATAAAATAGACTAAAGAGAATAAAGCAAAAATGATTTAAGTACTGATCCATGTAAGTACATTTGCCTCTTTTTGTAAACTGTTAAAACCATTTAAGTCATCTAAAATTGTTGGGCACTTGGGAGTTGCATATATTCAGCGGCTCCAGTTAGTTTGTATCTTTTAATTTTCACTTCCTTTGCCAATCTAATGCCTTATTTGCCATGGTCGGCTCCTCTCCTCGGGAGTCCTTTCATCTTCCCAAGCATTTTATCACCTCGGACACAACCCATCTGTGTTGTTTCAGGCCAACTGTAGCAGAAGAGAGCCGTGCCAAGTCTTCTGTGAATTCAGGTACTTTCTTCTGCCCTTGAGCAACTGGGCCTTTTGGAAATGACCTTAACTTTTCTTTTTTTTTTTTTGAATAAAATACAAAATAGCTTCAATCATCCAGTGCTGAAGATCTGAACAAAAGAAGCCAAGGTGGTAGGGGAACATTTTACCAAGATCTCAACTGTCACTTCAGACAGCCAGGGGAGAGGACCTTAATTAAAGGTCAAACCTGGGAGATGCACCTCTGGGGCTGCTGTGTCACTGAGACAGGATCAGGTTTCATGATCTCAGCTCAAATCCTATGGCATTTCTGATATTCTCCTGTATTATCATCTGAAGCATGTGCACCCACAAAATCCAGGGGAAATTCAGTCACAAGCTAATGACCTATGTGTTTAGGTATGTATCCAGGGAATAGTGGTTTTATAATGTAGCTTTGGGTTCAAGTATTTTACTAAAAGGTATTCTTCTAACAGTGAATTTGGAATTGTAACATGATTAAGAGCTGTCTTTCTTAGAGAATAGTACTCGGCAATAATAATAATAATAATACCAAATATCCAAAGAGACAGCAAACATTGCCTTATATCATCTATTTTGGAAGCCTTTCTATCCCATTGATGCTCCAAATTGAGGTACTAGCTTGACTTTCTAAGAGCTAAACTGCTAGAATTTTGTAAAGATGGGAAATAGAAAAAGGAGAAGGAGGAAAGAATTACATATATCAGCCTTCCTCTTTACCACTTCAACCACTCTTATTTTGGGAAGATGAAGCATAACACTCTTTCCATACTCTCACACTGCAAACTACAGTGTTCCCTCTGTAGCTTATTATCTTCTTCATTGAACTGTGTGTTATGTTTCACTTAAACAGACTTGGATAAAATAAGGGTTGTGGCTGGGTGCACAATTTGAATTGCCCAAGGCTGATCTTTCTTTAGCCTGACCTGGATAATAGAAAGAATATTGGAGTGGATATATATGTGAGTGTGTTTAGTGCATACAAGGAGGTTTGGAAGGATATACCCAATGTGATAACTTTATAGAGTGGAAGTAGGGAAGCCAAAATTGAGGGGAGGGAGGAGATTAAAGGATATTTTAGTTTCCTTTATTTACATATGTTTAGTTTCCTTTATTTACTTATGTTTTACATAAGAACAATGTAATTATGTATTATTATGGGAAAACAACTAAATTAAAGATATTTACAAGGCAGTCTTGCTCTGAAGTATTGTGCTAGTATCCACCCTTGGGTAGATAATCCTAGAATGCACTTCTGCAGACTCATGCACTTGGGAAATACTAATGATGTAGTTAAGGGATCACCTTCCCCCACTTTCCCCTCAAATCCTGGATCCTAGCAATGACTTCAGATCTGCTTGCAGATATTTAAACAAATGAGTTGATAAAGGCAATTGATAACGGCCATTTAATTCTGAGTGTTTGGAGGTCTTTGAGTGTTTTTGAGGATGTCTCTTTCTGTTCGGTTAATCCTATTGTTATTCCCAAACTGAACAGATTGCATCTAAAAATATGTGAGTAAATCCCACAATAACTTACTACCTCTATGATTATCAGGACTTGATTTTTCGGCTGTTTTTGCCATTTATTTAAATATAGCCATGATAAAGAGAATGTGGGCATGTTGCCATAAACTTTCTTTTATTGTTTTTCCTTTTGTTGTTGTTCTTGATGATTGCTCTTATTGATTTCTGAAATACATGAAATGATCCAAAGTAAGAAACATGTAGGCCTAGAAGAGAGTAGAACATACTCTTTTCCCTCCATTGGCATTGATCTCAAGAGAACTCTTTAATAAGCTTTCTACATGCCAATTTCTATCTCAGTCTTTATCTGCTTCCTGAGGAACCCAACCTGCAACATACCTTAAGCAATGTCAAAAGACAAATAACAACCTGGAAGATAATATTTACAATATTTAACAGAGATAAAGGACTAATGAAAAGAGCAACCCAAATAGAAAAATAGGCAACAGGCATAAACAATTTATGCAAAATATGTACGAATGGCCCTTACACTTGTGACTAGATGTTCACTTCTCATTATAAGAAAAATTCAATTTAAAACTACACCAAGATACCATTTCTAAACTATCATATTGACACAAATATAATATTTTATAATACATTATAATGTTGAAGCTGTGGAAAAATAGGCAGATTCATGCATTGCTGGTGAGAATGCAAATTGCTACAACTGTTATGGAGAGGAGTTTTGCAATATCTAAATAAAGCTATTCATATGTTTACTTTTGGACCCAGAAATCCCACTTGCAGGAATTTGCCATGAAGATACAACTCCAACAATATGAAAATGTATATGCAAAAGGTTATTTTTTCTAGAATTGTTGGTAATTGCAAAATATTATAGACAACCTAAATGTCCACATATGGAATACTGGTTAAACCAACTAGTATGTTTACACTTTGTTAGTACAATGCATCATAAGAAAGAATGGGGGAGATCTCAATGAACTGATATACAGATTTCCTATATGTATTAAATACAAAAAGAGTATAAAAGAGCATATGTAGTAGGCTAGTTTTTTGTGTAAGAAAGAAGGGGAAATAAGAAAATACACATTCGCTTATTTGTGCAAAGAGAAACGCACAAGAAGCAGATATTAATGATATTGGTTAAGTTTCATTGGTAGGAATGAAGTTGAAGGATTTGAAGTGTGGGATTATACTTGTTTGCATAAAACTTTTCATATAGCATCAACTTTGGAATGATTGATGTTTTACATACTCAAAAATAAACAACAGGGAAAAGAAACAATTAAAATAGAATACAAACAGAAATAAATGAACTTAATTGTATTTCAAATTAATATATAATCACACTAAGAGGAAGTAAGAATTAACTCAAGTAACTTTTGAACACAGTATTGACTACTGTTGGGGAAATAGAATTGAAAACAAAAACTTCTTCCAACCCAGAAAACCCTCCACGAAGGTAGTGGGGGAAAAAAAACAGTTTTATTACTGAATAAGCATTAAACCGGAGTATGGTGTGCATCACAGGCAGTCCATTAAGAGACTGCAAAGACAGGAAGGAATCTCACCCTTTTATATAACCAAGCATATAACATCCATCTCAGACATGTTCTCCAGATAAACAATAACTAGTCCTTAAGTAAAAGGACTTGATACCATCATTTAGTACATATAGTTCATCCTAAATTTACCTGGTAATTGGGGTAACCATCTGTGTTAGTTAATTGGCCTTATACAAAAGAAAAATAAACTCCTATCTTAATGAAAGAAGGTAGGTTTGCAACTTGGAGCCAGGTGTCAGCTAAAGTTAGGCTCCTAGGCTCCCACAGAAACTGGGAGATACAGGCATTATCTCCCTTGTTGTTTGTTCACATTTAAAAAAATATATTCCTAAAGTCCTTGAGAAAAACTTTCCTGGACTGTAAAACTGTCAAGAAGCTTTAAAATATATATATATTTACCTACATTCATAACTACAAGTTTACAAAAGAAAATGTTCTAAAAAATGGGTGAAGGAGGAATGTTTCTGTCCTTATTTTTATCAGGGAGAATTAAGCCTCTTATTTTAAAATTTTGTTTTTACACTATTATCAGTTTAAAGACAAAAAGAACTGTAAATAAATACCAATCTATGCTTATTAGTAGGTTTGCTTTTCACAGTGATATAGAACAGCAATTCTGAAACTGCTTTCTGTATTTTCTCTGATTGAGCGAATAAACATATATTAAGGATAATGGGAGCCAGGTTCCTCACTGACTGGAAAGAGAGTTACAAATACTGAAGGGAGAATATTTAGAAGGCACTGTATGCTGTTGGTTTGGAATTGGAGGTATCAGTATCAATTTATGACTTTAGTATATAAAGGTAGATATAGAAGAAGATATAGAGACAAGCTCATATCTGCATTCACACACTGACACTTTCTAGCTCTGCCATTGAGAAAGCCTAAATGAAATAATGCTCCAGTGGCAATGTTCTTGGTTACAAAATATCATTTTGCCTTGAAAGGAGTCTAGGCTCCTTGGAAAGAAAGGTGATTATAGAGATGGAATTGGAAAGTAAAAGATAAGGCAGAAACATTTTTTGATTGAGAAGGAAAGGAAATTCTCAAAGAATGTGAGAACGTGTCAAAAAGACACAGTAGTCAGCTTGAGGAGATTCTCACTGGCTAAATTCTAGACAACTTGAGAATCAAAATTATGACTGAGAGTAATGGATTATATTGTGAATGAAATAAGAATCTATGTGTCCATAATGATATAAATATGTAAATGAAAGAGTAGATAAATACATGGAGGAGAACAGAAAGCTCTTCAGGAAAGGTACAAGGAATGACAGATAAGAAAATCATAATCTGGCAATTACCAGAACAGTCATTTGTCTTGGCAAGAATCATCAATGGATGCTAAAACTAATAGGGAAAAGTCTGGTGAGTAACAACAAAGTTCTCAAACTATTTACTCACAGATTACTTATTAAATGCAGAAATAAAATCAGTAACTGCTAAGTGAAGAAACTTAGATACCAACTTACTCCAGTGAACAAAGTTAACATAATCAGTAAGGGGATGTACAGACATCCTGCACCTCTTGATATGATATGCTAAACAGGGAATAATATCACTTCTGTGGTACTCCTGGAAAAAATGCATAATGCTAATCTAGTCATAACAAAATTCAGAACCCACATTTAAATGACCTTCTACAAAATAACTCTCCTTTACTCTTCAAAAATGTCCATATCATTAAAAAAATTTTTTAAAAAAGAAAGGTTAAAGTTCAGTTCCACATTAATGGAAACTACAGAGGTTCTTAGACTAAGGGGAAAATTTTAAATAAAAACTACAAAGGACATCACTGACACAATAGATAAAATTTTAATATGTATTATGAATTAGGTAATAGTATTGTATAAATGGTAAGCTACTTGATTTTTATAATTGTATTTTGGTTCTGTAAGAGAATATTCAGATTCTTAGAAAAGATACATTATAGCTTTTGGGGGTAATGCATCACAATGTATGCAACCTATTCTCAAAAAGTTTAGAAAATATATATTATATTATATATTATGAGTATTTTCTAAACTACTATTATATACATAGCATATATAACTAATAATTATATATAAATGCACAATTTATTATATATAATTATTTTCTAAAAAATACGTATTCACACACATGAAGACAGAGAGAATCATAAGGCAAAAAGGACAAAATAAACACAATTGGTGAATCTGTAAAGTGTATGTGATGATCCTTTTACAAATCGTGCAAATTAACTGTAAATGTTAAATTATATAAAAATAAAAAGTTATAAAAATTATATTTTGATAAATTAAATATGGTTAATATTCCCAAACCTGTGTTTTCTAACATATAAATTTTTAAGCAACAAATGAGTTGATACTGTGGCAGCTGTCTGTTCCTGAGAGCCATTAAGAATAACAAAATGAATAACCAACATTCACTGAGCACTTACCACATAGCAGCCACTATGCTCTCTTTATTTGCATTATGTAATTCCCACAATATACTTTTGATACAGGTGCCAGTATCTTCATTTTACAGGAAGGCGTTTTTAAAAAGTTAAATAATTTTCCATAGGTCACTGAACGAGACTGGCAGAAAAAAGATTTAAATTCTAAGGCCCCAGGTTAACGTTTCAATGCTTTATCCTTTGGTTCTTTCTAGAACTGGTTTATTTTCCCACTATGGTAAAACAAAAATAATTTATAGATCAAATAGACAAAGGGGTGTGGTTAGGTGAAATCTATTATTTAGTAGGTATATTTTGGAATTCTGGAAATTTGGAAAGCCAAAGGACCTAGAAATATTTACATGGTAGCAGATTAATGGTTATGTTCTGAATGCTTACATTTTATATTTTGTCAAAGATGTCAAAGCAGAATTATCTATATCCCAGATATCCAAATAGCAAAGTTTCAGGAGGTATCTATGGAAATTTATCCACCAATGTTTCAAGATATATAGTAAACTACTTTTCAATGGCACAATATTAGATGTGTCAGAATCCATTTCTTCCATCTTTTCTGCTGCATCTCCTATTGTCTTCATAGTGCTAAAGGATATGTAACCGCACAACCAGACGTCAATTCATTATTTAGATATGAAAAAGAAAAATATTCTAATAGCTAGAAACATAACCATAATATAAAAATAAAGTTGTATATATTGGTAGAAAGATCCATTTAACCAAGAATGAGAGGAGATTACAGGGGAAAGACAGATGTCCATGCATGTTATGAACAATTATTATTGCTTTGTACATATTTTGAAATTGTTTTGAATTACATTTCCTGGAATTATCCTATAATGACAATAACAGTCACTCATTCATTCATTATTAACCCATTCATTCAATTTTTTTTTTTTTTTTTTTTTGCGGTATGCGGGCCTCTCACCGTTGTGGCCTCTCCCTTTGCAGAGCACAGGCTCCGGACGCGCAGGCTCAGCGGCCATGGCTCACGAGCCCAGCCGCTCCGTGGCACATGGGATCTTCCCGGACCGGGGCACGAACCCTTGTCGCCTGCATCGGCAGGCGGACTCTCAACCACTGCGCCACCAGGGAAGCCCAATGCAGTTAATCTTTAAATAGGATTCCAATTCAGTGAAGCAGGAAGAGATCTTAGGAAGTCTGTGTCTCCACAACAGTCACATTCAGATATAAATTAGAAAGTTAACCAGGGCAGTAATCTAGATATTATCTAGGAGGGCAAGAAAGAAAATCCACCTCAGAAGACAGAGATGACCAAGTGGAAGCTTCTGGTTGCTAGGGACCAATGAGGATAGAGAAACCTGGCTTTGAACATGTCACCCAGATCCCTGCAGAGGCTCCAAGTGATGAGAGCTATGGCATCTTCCAGGAATTGCAGCCATGAATTTAAAGCTGCACCACTCTATTTCCAAATCCCACTGATTAATGACTAAGACCTGATCAACTAAGTGACTGTTAATTCTTTAAATACAATGTGCCCAACATTGTACTGAGGTGTTAGGAAGGATTAAAAAGAAAGGACAAAGATTCATTCTGTATTTTCTATGCTCAAATACATGAATTAGCTGCAAAATTTGGTCAACTTGTCAAAAAGCTTCTCAAAATACCAAGGGAAAAAAATTATCATACAAAATTTAAGTCTTGGAGATCATCAGTGTGTTTGTCACACTACAGTAAGTTTACTTTGTACAAAAGATACCATATTTTGAAGAAAAAGGTAATTGTGGAACACATCAATTTACAATCACTTTATTATTCATGTTTTCTCATAAGCTTAGTATCTTGAATAAACAAATCTCCTATACAGGTAACATTTTTGGAATGGGGAAAATTGAATTCAAACTTTCTTCCAGTATGGTATATTGTAGTTTTCGTTATGATGATGAATGTTTTTAATCCAGTCACTTTAAATTAGTTATGCTTCATTTTCATCTATAACTCTTGAAATATCTTTCAGTTAGGGGCCAGGAGAATTTAGTATCAATACAAAATGGCTCCAATGACAAATGGTCTAAAACAAAATACTTTACTGATATAAGAAACACTTAGGATAGCAAAATTAACTTTTTAAATACAACTTTTTTGTTTTGAGCCTACAAGTTTTTAAATGTTTCTGCATATTAGATTGAAATAATGACATAATTATAATAACTCTTCTAGTACTTATAGTGACAAATTTATTCTTAGTTAATTCATTTGTTTTTATGTAGGGACTTCCATAGAATTGTGCTTTAATTAAGTACTAACCAGGCTATTATTTGAAAGTGTTTCCAACTCGACAATAAATGGTGGTGATTTCGTTATAATTAAATAGAAATGAGTATATGAAAGCCTAATGAAGTTCTGTTTCAATACATTTATATTATCTACTCACCCTGTAAATTGTTATACTTCATTGTAATTAACTAGAAATTAACTCATTTAATTAAAAAAAAATTCTGGTCACAGAATTCTTACTTTGTTATATATCCATTGAAAACCTAATTGAGAGTGCAGGAAACATAATGAATCAAAACAAAAAAATTAGTGTAGGATTGCAAGTGAATTATACTTGAAACTGTTTACCGAATTATGATGGATCTGTATCATCCAACATTTTTCTGCATCGCATGTCTCTGATACTAAATATCTTTACATATTTAGTGTTCAATGCTTTATCAGATGCTGTACATTCTATTTCTCTCCTGTCTTTTATTATCTGATATGAAGGGCTTTATCACATTAGTTCTTGTCAGTAAGTCATTTTTAATTTCTAAAGGATGGAGTACTCTACTTGTTTCACATTGCTGTGTTTTAATACATTTGCCTAGCTGGGCAGGATATGTCTTTTTTCCCCACCCTCCCCGCCCCCCACCAAGCTTAGAAAATGTGAGGAATTAACTGAGTGGCTGCAAATTTTTCTTTTGTTTTCTACTTCTTCTTCTTTTTCCTCTTCCTCCATTTCTTCTCCTTCTCCCTTTCCCTCTTCTCCTTCCCCTCGTCCTCCTCCTTGGGTCCTAGACCCAAAAGTACGGACTGGGTGACACTGGTTTTTCACCCATTGCTTCTCTGGCAACAACAGAGCTAACTGGTCAAGTCCTTCCTTATTGTTTGTCTTTTGTTTCCATATTAGTCAACTGATTCATCCTAATCATGGATCCTGTGCTAATGGTTATTTTGAAGGCATCACTCAGCCATTATAGTTGAGAATGTCCTAGATTATTTTTGAGATTCTTCATGAGGCTTTTTTTCCTACCATTACATAGTTGTATGATGCTTTCCTGGAGATGTTTCAGTGGGTTGCTCTCCCTTTTACATGTGGTCTGTCAAACTAGACTTCATACTAATCAGCACATAACCTTCGCCAATCCAAATGGAATTCTCACGCGCTGCTCCCTACATTCCCACCCGTTAGCTTATTGGGTCATCCCAGTGTTTCATCCATCTACACTCATGGTTGGATATGTTTATGGAAACTAATTTCTTCACTTCTACAGTTTCTCAGTGATAGGGAATCTTTTTTTTCATTTACTTTTTTATACAACAGGTTTTTATTAGTCATCAATTTTATACACATCAGAGTATACATGTCAATCCCAGTCGCCCAATTTATCACACCCCACCTCCCACCCCCCACCCCCGTGGCTTTCCCCTCTTGGTGTCCATACGTTTGTTCTCTACATCTGTGTCGTAATTTCTGCCCTGCAAATAGGTTCTTCTGTACCATTTTTCTAGGTTCCACATACATGCGTTAATATACAATATTTGTTTTTCTCTTTCTGACTTACTTCACTCTGTATGACAGTCTCTAGATCCATCCACGTCTCTACAAATGACCCAATTTCGTTCCTTTTTATGGCTGAGTAATATTCCATTGCATATATGTACCACATCTTCTTTATCCATTCGTCTGTTGATAGGCATTTAGGTTGCTTCCATGACCTGGCTATTGTAAATAGTGCTGCAGTGAACATTGGGGTGCATGTGTCTTTTTGAATTATGGTTTCTCTGGGTATATGCCCAGTAGTGGGACTGCTGGATCATATGGTAATTCTATTTTTAGTTTTTTAAGGAACCTCTACACTGTTCTCCATAGTGGCTGTATCAATTTACATTCCCACCAACAGTGCAAGAGGGTTCCCTTTTCTCCACACCCTCTCCAGCATTTGTTGTTTATAGATTTTCTGATGATGCACATTCTAACTAGTGTGAGATAATACCTCATTGTAGTTTTGATTTGCATTTCTCTAATAATTAGGGATGTTGAGCAGCTTTTCATGTGCTTCCTGGCCATCTGTATGTCTTCTTGGGAGAAATGTCTACTTAGGTCTTCTGCCCATATTTGGATTGGGTTGTTTGTTTTTTTTAATATTGAGCTGCATGAGCTGTTTATATATTTTATAGATTAATTCTTTGTCCGTTGATTCATTTGCAAATATTTTCTCCCATTTTGAGGGTTGTCTTTTCGTCTTGTTTATGGTTTCCTTTGCTGTGCAAAAGCTTTGAAGTTTTTAATAAGATTATGCAGGTTGGATAAACTGTTTATCTTTCCTCAAACTTATTGATTTTATCCTGTGTTATCTCTACTTTACTCTAAGACCACCCAGTAAGGTTTTTACTTGGTTATTATATTTTTCAGTTCTGAAATTCTTTTTTGTATTTATTTTGTAAGATTTTCTATTTGTTTCAAGAGAACTTGTAACTACTTCTTAAAGCATTTTTATAATGACTGCTTTAAAATCCTTGTCACATAATTCTAACAGATGAATAATCTCAGTGTTGGTGTCAATGGATTGTTTGTATTTTTCAAGTTGTATTTTTCTTAGTTCTTGATACTATAAGAGAGTTTTTATTGTATACTTGACATTTTGCATATTATCACAGAAGACTCATTATCCTATCTAAAACTTTTATTGTAGCAGGTAGTCACACTATTAGGCATAGCAGGTAGGTCCTTGACTACCTTTGTAAACTGCAATCCCAATGACAGTTTACTTTTCAGAGACTTGGCAATGATATTTTTCTGATGTGTTTTGTTCTTCTGTGCTGTACACAGGTACCAGTTGGGCTTCCCAGTGGGAATGAGCTGGGTATGCAACCCCACTCAGACTTTGCTGATGCTGCCACTGTGGGTGGATTGACCCACCTCCTGTCCCAGGTGTGGGGTAGGGAGCCTGATAATGCTGACACTTTAGCAGAGCAGGCCTGTCATCCTGTGCATGTATCCTGTGGGTCAGGAATCCTGCTGTTGCTGCTGCTGAGGCAGATGGGACTGCCATTGTTGAGATGGGTATTTGCCTGGGATTTACTTGGCCATTCTTGGCAGGCTATCAGAAGGTGTGGTGTGAGAAATGGGTTGGCCTACTTGGCTCTGCTCTTGTTATCACTGTGGGCAGATCAGCCTCTACTTCTGGTGGATGTACAGTGGGGATGGATTGGCCTAACTGGACTTTGCTGATATTACTCTTCCAGGCAGATTAGTTGCACAATAAACTGTTAAACATACATCATATGCAGCAAAATTAAATAAACATGCAGCAGAATTCTTACATAATTTTGTTTTAAATCCTCTATATTGAGATTTTGTCATAACCCATGGCCAAGTGCAATTTGGAGATTTTCTCTTTTCCGTTCTCATCCAGCATTTTCTTTTCATGCTTTTCAAGATCTTCTGATTCTCTTCTGCATGTCACCTGTTGTACTTCACAATCTGTCCTGGGAGAGCCATGCCTTTGAATAAAACCTTTGTTACTGTTTATAGAATTTTTAAATGTCTATATGTTAAAGTTAATTTTAAATATCATCTTTATCCACTATTATAATAAGAAAGATATGCTTCTCTTAAATACGCTCTGCAAATGCCTACTAGTACTACTTACTAAATTTTCCTAACTTTGTCTTATGCCTCAATATCTGCCTCCGTTTACCCATTATTTAGTAATAGAGAGATTAGTTAGTATGAAAAGTAACTTCCTGGATATAGTCCAACATTGACTTTTCTGAGCAGAAATAAAGATGCCATTGCATTGTATCTTTTATCACTATGAAATATCTCATGAAGGAGGAGCTCGAGACATTTTACATTGGGACTGTTTAATACCCAATGAGAAAATGGCTTCAGAAGCACATATATGCCTAATTATATGGTCAGATAGACGTGACTGTGTATTAATTGCCATTTTACATTATTTTGTCTTCCTCTATAACTTCTAAATGTGTCTATTTAAGATTTATTTTAAGTGTTTGTGTTCCTAATTTCCCCAAGTAACAGATAAAGTTATAAAAAATTTACATTCATTTATTTGACTTTTTACTCCAGTTCTCAGTATCAGTTAGTACTTTTATCCAATTTGATATTAAATGTATCCCAGACTGTTTTATATTTAAATATCTATTTGACTCATCAAGCCTATATTTTTTATTAGTCATTCAGAGGAAATGCTATCCCAGGCTACTATATAAAATGACAGAGATAATTAAACCATAAATCAACTTAATCTTCCTCCAAAAATAGAAGATAATTTTATAATTACTTTTGCTTGGACCATAATATGATTTTTCAAATTGTTCAATCAGTACAGGAGTTAAGATAGGAGACCTTGAGGAATCAATACTAACATGCAGCTTTTTTTCATTTTAAAAAATATGTAAGAAAATGTATTTCATTATAATATATTTAAACATTATAAACATTAATTCTGGAAAATTCTGAATCTCTTTGTTTTAAAAAAAGAAATAGTTAAAAAGAAAAGATCAAAACAAATTAAAGGGCAAAGAAGATTCTATCTGTCATCTGTGTTTAACTGTGCTAATGCCATTTCTTGAGCAGCTAACTATATGATATACTATTACTCCCCCGACTTTGGCACCTGCTTTTGCAACTGTGATTACCTCTGAAATGGCCTTTTCAGCCCTAACTAAAATGCCATGCACAGATGAGACTTCTCTCTTTACCTCAGTGGGGAGGGAACTCTTAACTATCTTCCACTGAATCATTTGTTATCGGTTTCTCTTTTATTTGACCCTTCATTGAAGGCCTATGTTAATGTGGCTGTTTGTTGCTTACCTTTGTAAAATGGAAATTATAATGCCTAAATTTTATTGTTGTCATCAATTTTAAGTAATATTTTACACACACACATACTATATATATATATATTTACATATATATATATTTGCTTTGGCATGAGTTAGCATATATTAATTAACCTCTTCTACATCACAAACTCTTTAGTAGTTATTTAGCATTGAGGTAGACTAGGTAAAATTTGGAAATTAATGCAGATTTTACAGACACTAAGGATTATAAGGCAATGTATGCAAAACATATTATGTATTCATAAAAGTGTGAAGAATAAAAAATACTGAGCCCTGATTCTTTGGCCTATTCTACAGGTTGGTTGTGGGATTTTTTGAATGTTCCGCAATAACTATAACTGTGGATGAGCACCAGTGGACCTCTGGAAGATTGCGACATTCCTCCTCTTTGCTGGCACAGTTGTAATAAAATTGCAGTATGACTCAATGGTTTACAACATGGATCTTAAAGAAGAAAGGTCTACCTTTGAATGATAAAATTTTCAAATATTAGGTGTATGACACTGGCAATTTTTTAAACCTCTCTAGGCCTTAGTTTCCTCATGTGAAAATAAGGTATTAATAATAATATATATTCATTGGGATGTTATGAAAATTAAATGAAAGTGTGCAAAGTGTTTAGCATTGTGAGTGCCCATTAAAAGCATGTACTGTTATTAAGTATTAATGTTTGGATTCTTAATATAATGTTTGCACCCTCTATTTCACACTGCATTTTTGTTCATTTACAATAGAGAAGGGTAAAGAATAACATTTGTTGTTGCTTTCATAGAAGAAACTTTCAGGGAGTTAAAAAGGTAACATGATCTTCTTCACCTTTTCTTCTAAGATTCATTGATCACAGATATTATGATCTAAATCTGACCAAATTGTTGCATATGATTTGTAATTCAACAACCTAAGAATCATGATAAACGCAAAAGGTTACAGAATTCAAAGTCTAAAGTATTTATAGAACATTAAAATTAGTTAATATAAAGCCAAATGAAAAGGATAATATAACACTTGAAATGGGAAAGAGATAACACAATTGCAGATACATATTACAGCTAATGTATATAATTTTAACCTGCTGTGAAAACCAGTTTCTGGGATTGCTTTTCAAGTCATGTTAGCATGTTCTCTCAAATGGAAAGATAATTGATTTGAGAATTTCACACCATTGGTGGACTGCAAGTGGGAAGGTCTGATTTCATCACTATGCCCGTTGGATATTTCGTGAACCCTTAAACAGGCTATCCCTCTAAAATAATTTGATCAGCTGATCCCTTGAGATAAGTAGGGAGAAACTAGGCTTGGCAGGAAGAAATTATTAAATCACTTTATGTATTCCCATCTCCAGTTTACTATGCATTTTAGATTAAGTTAATAGAAGGATTTGAAAGATATAATATGGCTAACTCTTTCAACAAACATGTATGGAGTGAGTACTAAGGTTTAAAAACTATTATGGTCCTGAGGGATACTTGGGTGGCCCAGACAGACCCAATATCTGTTCTAGTAGAGCATATATTTTTCAAGACTATAAAAATAGAGAAAATAAATAATAATTTAAAAGTCTAAAATAAAATTTACATAATGATAAAACCAAAAGTAAATAAATAAATAAAATACCTGATGTAACTGTGTGTAATTGGGGGAATGATGGTAGTTTACATTAGGACAGTTGGGGAAGGCCTCACTGGGAAGCTGAGATCTGAATGATAAGAAGCAGCTGATGAGCCACCTGGTAGTGGAACATACTACTGTATAGAGGAAGCAGTAATTATTAAGTCCTAGGGTGGGCACAAGATTGCTGTGGATGGCCAATGAAAGATAATTGGCAGTAGATGAGACTGGAGGATAAACACCTCAGGTCAGGCAAGGCAAATGCTTTAAAAGTTTACTTTAAAAGTTTGAATTTTATACTGTATATAATGAAACACAAACAAGTAGAGTAATTTATTAATTCAATAAACAATTTTAAGCAACTATTCTATGAAAGACACTATAACTGGTGCTCTGGGAAATTTGGATACAAAATGAAGACATAGGAGATATATGGAGATCCTATATCGGAGACAATATATAATGTAACTCTTCACATAAGACAAAATGTGAGCAGAATACCATGAGAATTTAGAAAAGGGTACATCTGATTGAGCATTTTGATGCATCTTTATTAAAGGGGTGATATATGAGTTGAGTTCTTAAGAATTAGTAGCACTTTATTGAGCTGAACAGGGACAAAAGAAAGTAGAAAATAAAGAATAGTTTTAGAGAGAGAGGCTATTTTTTTATGCAACAGCTTTTATTTATTTTTTCCAGATTTATTGAAGTAAAATTGACAAATAAGAAATATATATATTTAAGGTATATGCCTTGATTGTGGTGATTATTTCATAAGGGAGAGGCTACTTTTATTGAAACACAAGGTAAATGTAGAAATGTAACAAGTCTGGAAAGGTAATGGGGCTTGATCACTATGGCTCTTAAATGCCAAGGTAAGAAGATAGGATTATTTTTCTTTCAGTTATGGAAGAGGAACATGAGTAGTTTTGAGTAGGAGATAAGCATAATCCAAGTTATGCCCCAGAAAGGAACAAGGAGAGCAGCTTGAAAGGTGACGGCAAGGCAGATGAGGAAGAAAGGTGATTGAGGGATTGTGTAGTGCTCCGGAGAGTCTAATTCTAAAATAGCCCCTGGGACATACTTTCTATTTCCCACTGCCCTAATCAGTGTTTCACAGTTAGAACTTTGATCCCATCTGTCTCTACCTCCTTTTTCTCTCCCCACAATATCACCATAAAAATCCATCAAAACGTAGGTATTTTCATGCAACAGGTGAAAAATAGCAAATAAACTCCTGGGACTAAGAGGATAAAGCCTAGCTCTAATATGGTTTTCAAAATCCTCTAAAATCTTGCTTCTTGCAATTTCACCTACTCTCCCTCACTCATTGTTTACTGGATTATTTACAGTTTCATAAACATTGCAGGAACTTCAATTCCTCTCAGTCTTTGTTTATAATCTCCCTATAGCCTGTGATCTTCTGTGCTGCTTTCTTCACCTGTTTCTGACCTGCTCATGTTTCAGAGACAAGCTTTTTTCACATCTCCCCTGGTAATTTCTCAAATTTGTCAACCAAATTTATTTACTCCTTGCTCTGGTTACCTTAACACCTTGTTCATAGAGCTACTATACACTAGTCCGTGTTGCTTTTCAAAAAAATATTACTTCCAGCCCAGGCTGCCCTCAGAATATCAATGTGGTTTCTGATTGGGAACATTAAAAAGTTCTGAAAATAGATTGTGGTTATGGTTGTACAATGTTGTGAATGTACTTAATGCCATTGAATTGTATACTTAAGGATGGTTAAAATGTTAAATCTTATATATATTTTACCATAATAATATATAATAAATATATAAAACTTGTATCAAAACAAAAAAATTAAAAGTGAAACATTATTAGCATTTTCATCAGGAACAAGAGAAGAATACTTCATCACCAGTACTTAACAATATTCTACTGCAGGTCTTAGTGGAGGAAGGAAACTAAGAAAAATAAATAAGAAGCATTTGGATCAAAAAGGAAAATCTTGTTTTTAGAAAAGATGATTGCCCATATATTTAAAAAATTCCAAGATACTTCAATGAGAAATCTGAAATATTCTATTTTCTTATTTAAAAAAATCTGAAGGTAAAAAAGAAGCAAAACTGCAAAATTTTGATGAGCACAAAATGTTCATTATGAATGGTGAGTAAATAAGTGATTGTTGTTATATTTTTCTGTTATTCTGTATATATGTTTCACTTTTACTAAAAAAAGGTAGGGAGGAGGAAGAATGGAAATCAGGTCCTGGTGGTTTCATATGTAAATTGTATCAAATATTCAAGGAAAAAACATACACATGCAGTATTTAACACATTTCCCAGCATATGGAAAGAAAAAGATTCCAGAAATATAACAAGAAAAAGTGGCAAAGATAGGACTTAAATACAATTTTTAAAAACCTAAATAAAATAAATTTCAGCTGTATTACAATATTACCAAGCAGTATCATTCTTGGAATAAAGAGAGCAATGTTAAGAAATATATTAATTTAATTCAGAATATTAATAAATTAAAGAACAAGAAAAAGATAAAACCACCTTGAGAGGTACCCCTTAAAAGAGAGCTAGAAAATAAAAAAAATATTTCTGACTAAAAATTAAGCCTCACACAGAACAAGAATATGAGAACATTTAATTAACATGGTTATGTTCATTCTGAAAACAATGTCTAAATTCTTAATTTGGGGTAAAATGCCTAATCATTCCCAAATAAATTAGGAAGAAGACAAGGGGAGCCTCTATCATTACCATTAACATTTTCTTTAGGGAGCCTTAGACAATGCGTAAAGACAAGACATAAGAATAAAAAGCTATTCTTAGGAAAGGAATAAATGTACCTATATTTACTACTGATGTCATTATATGCCTAGAAAATCCAATCAAAACAATGGAGAAACTATTGCAAGTAAAACATTCAAAAGATGAGTGTCAATACGATTAAAACAAAAAATCAAAAACATTTTTATATAAAACTGTAACCTGTTATAAATGTAATGGTAGAAAGATTCTATTTTTAATACTCAAAGAGAAATAAAATTTCAAAGACTAGGTGTAACAAGAAGATTTCAAGACCTATTTAAGAGAATGTCTACACTTTACTGTGGAACATAAAAAAATTAATAAAAAGAAATTTTGCTTCAAAATTGATTAATATTGATTGAAAAATAATTAGTGACATTGGTCAACTGTTCAACTTACATTTCAGCTGAATTCATAATAATCTCATGGCTGTGCTAAATAGGGTTAATGTGATCCCCAAATCTTCATTTTCCAACTGTTTCAATACATGCACCTAAGGAGAGAAAAAATGTGTGATCTTCTTAGAAATGATAGGTTGTTTACATGTCTCTATATGTGGGCAGTGTTTCTACTCATTTTGTTATAGTCTAAAAATAAAATTCTTGAAAATTCAGTTCTTTTTATGCTTAGAAACTAGCACTTTTTTCAGAAAGGAAAAAAATTGAGGCTATAACTTTTTAAAATCCAAGTAAATTGAACTGTAGTACACTGGGACAAGATAAATATTCATGAAACCAAAGTATAATTGAGACATCACTCTAAATTAATCCAAATGCAAGATATAATCAAACAACCATTTCAACCCAGAAGAAGTCTTATATTTTCTTATAGTGCATAATGGATTCTAAGTATCATAACAATTAAAAATGATAACCCATGTTACTTCTAGATATTTATTTTATGTTATTTATTTATCTAGTCTTTTCATAATAGATGGATTCTATGACAATGGGGAAAGCACAGAACAAAGTTTGTCAACATAGTAAATATCCTATTACTGAATATTCACAATGAAATATATGTAAAATCTTTTGTGAAGTGGGCGTTTGAACAGTGACATTCTGAATTATGCATTATTTTGACTCAACTCTTAGGGATTTATTAGGGTTTTCTTGTAATAAATGTATTCTTCAGATAATTTTGGTTAGCAAACTCTTTGCCTAAATAAGTAATTGTAGTATAACAATCAACTATTCAACAGATTTAGGCAGAAGTTAATCCAACTAAGTTTAGGATGAACAAGTGATCACATTCAATTAATGAAAAAGAAAAGAGTAAAGGAAGAATAGAAGAGTAGAAGATGTGAGATATGTAGAAAACAAACACCAAAATGGCAGGCAAAATCAACAATATCAATAATAAAATTAAATGTGAAACAACCTAATCAAAAGGCAGAGACTGTAAAACAGAATTAAGAAACAAGCAAACAAAATACAATATCTGACTGTCCACCTGTGTGCTTTCTACAGGAGATGTACTTTAAATTCAAACTGTGTTTAATAGGTTGAAAGTAAAAGGATGGGAGGAGATATGCATATAAACTGCAACCATATGATAGCTGAAATGGCTATATCAATATCAGACAAAATGGAGTTTAAGATAAAAAAAGTTACTACAAATAAAGAGGGACATTTTATAATGATTAAGTGTTTAATAAATTAGGAAGACAAAACAATTATAAACATATGGACCTAAAAAGAAGAGCTGTAAAATACATGGAGCAAAAATGGATATCATTGAAAGAAGAAACTGAAAATTCAACAGTAATAGCTGAGATTTCACTACCACTCTTTCAAGCATGGATGGAGCCACTAGGTTGAAGGTCAACCAGGAAATAGAATACTTAAATAGTGGTATAAACTACTTAGACCTGAAGACATTTATAGAACACCTCACCCAACAACAGTAAGAAATATTTTCATCTCAAGTGCACACAGAATATTCCCTGGGAAAGGCCATAAGTTAGATGATAAAACAAGCCTCAATAAATTGAAAAGGATTAAAATTATTCAAAGTATGTTCAGCAATTAAATATTACTAGAACTAGTGTAGCAGTTCAGCAGGATGTAATGTGGCAGGATATAAGATCAAAGTAAAAAATCAACTATATTTCTACAGGCTAGCAATGAACCATAAATGAAGTTTAAATAATTCCATTTTAATATGAATAAAATAAATAAATTTATAATTTTTTTTCATAAATGGAATTAAAATAATTCAATTTAAAGTACTGTAACATAAAAGGGAATGAAATGCCTAAAATTAAATTTAACCAAAGAAGTGCAAAACTTGTACTGAGAAGCCTAAAACATTGTTGAAAAAATCAAAGAAGACCTACATAAACTGGAAGACACCTCAAAGATATTCACAACAATACTCAAAAGAAGACAATATTCTTAAATTGGCAGTAGTTCTCAAAATAATCTATAGACTCAGTAAAATCCTTATCAATCTATCAATCCTTATCATCTATCTTTTTGAAAAAATTGACAAGTGGTCCTAAACTTATATGAAAATGTAAAGGACAAGTAACAGTTAAAATAATATTTAAAAAGAAGAACAAAGTTGGATGACACACTTCTTGATTTCAAGAATTTACTCCAAAGATATATCAAGATAGTGTGATTCTAGCATAGGCTAGAAATATAAATTAATGAAATAGAATTTGGAGTTCAAAAATAAACTCTCACAATTATTGGTTAATTGATTCCTGACGAGTGTTCCAAAACAATTCAATGAAAAAATAATGCTATTTTCAAAAAATGGTGCAGGGACAACTGTTTACATGCAAAAGAATGAATTTATGCTTCTAACTCCTTACCATATTTAACAATTACTGGAAATGGATCATAAACCTAATTCAACAGCTAAATTTATACAACTTTTAGATGAAAGATACAAGTCAATTTTCATGATCTTTGGTTAGAAAATTTCTTAGATATGAAAAGCAAACAAAGAAAAAAACATATAAATTGGGCATCAACATTAAAAACTTTTGTGCTTCAAGGGATATCACCAAGAAACTGAAAAGGTAATCCACAGAATGGGAGAAGATATTTGCAAATATTATACCTGATAAAATGCCAGTATCCAGAATATATAAAAACCTTCTACAGCTCAACAATAAACCATATAGGTTATCTACAAAATGGGTACAAGATACAGAGACATTTTTCCAGGAATGATGAACAAGTGACCAGTAAACATATAAAATATACTCAAACTTATTAGTTATTAGAGAAATCAAAATCAAAACCACAGTAAGATACCATGTCACAAACACTAATATGGCTATAACTAAAAACACATAATAGCAAGTATTGGTGAAGATATGGAGAAATTTCAACCTCCATGCAATGCTGATAGTATTGTAAAATGGTGCAGTCACTTAGGAAAATAGTCTATGTTTTTAGTTGGTTAAACTTAGAGTTACCATATGGCCTAGTAGTTCCACTCCTAGGTATATTTTCAAGAGAAATAAAAACATATGTTTACACAAAAACTTGTATATGAATATCACAGGAAAAATATTCATAATAGCTAAAAAGCAGAAAAATTCAAATGTCTTTTAAATGGTGAATGGATAAATAAAATGTTACAGGCACATAAAATAAAGTATTATTCAGCAAAATAAAAGGAATGCAGTGTTGATACATGCTGCACATGGATGAACCGTGAATACATTTTGCTAAGTAAAAGAAGCCAGGCACAAAAGGCTACATATTGTATGATTTCATTTATATGAAAGGTCCAGAATATACAAATATAGAGAAACAAAAAGATTTGTGATTGTCTAGACCTAAAGGGGTCAGAGGAAATGGGAAGTGACTGCTGATGTGTATGGGGTTTCTAGTGTAGAAAACATTCTATAATTGACTATAGTGATGGCTGTACAAACTCTTCGAATATACTAAAGAAATTGATTTGTACACTTTAAATGGGTGAATTGTATATCATGTGAATTTTACCTCCATGAAGCTGTTAACAAACAAGAAAAATATCACAAGGGTCAAGAGAAATTCTTTGAACTCTATCTCCATCTTTAAAGGGAAAACTCAAGTTTCTTCCTTCGGTGGGGAAAAACCCAGTTCTTCCTTACTGTGTATTTCTTTCCTGTGTGTCTCCTTTGCTATTCAAACAGAACACTTAACTTCTGACACTTCTGGTCACTAAATGTGTGAAGGTTTTCCCCCACACCAAGCAATTCTCTGCAGCACCAGCTGAGTGTCCTACATTTAACTCAATTCTAATACTATCTTCCTGGAGATAGTGTCAGATTCCACAGGTTAAGGGCTCAGTCCCATAAGTCTGGCCCCTCACCTCCCCCACACACACTTCAGATGCCAGTCACAAACCCAGGTTATCACCTGTGCTTCTGAGCAAATGGCTATAGATCAGAGGTTCCAACGACCCCCTCCTTGGGTTCTACTAATTTGCTAGAGCTGCTCCCAGAACTCAGGGAAACGCATTTACCAGTTTATTAAATGTTTTCCAAGAGAAAGTCTACCCAGTCCATGTGCTCATAGCTAAAGGAATTGCTTTCTAATCTGCAGATGGCAAGAAATATCCCTGTTTTGCTTCTGCAGGATGGCTCATTGTTCCCTTGGCATATTCCATTCAATTTTGTCCTACCATTTTTGAGAAGATGAATACAGTATTCTTTGAGACATAGTTAGTCTTCGTATTTGGCCAGAATAAATGACAAAGTAAATATAAATTTTAGGTTGAACTATAATTTCTTTTTGTATGTGTATATATCTGTTAGATGCCAGACACTATGCTAGCTGCTAAATATCCATATTCTATAGGAAGATAATAGATATTTAACTGAGATTTGTTAGCTGTATAGATAAGTGAATGGAGAGATATATAGGTGATATATAGATTTTTTTAAGAGAAACAATTCCCTTTTTAATTAATCAGTACTGAGAGATTGAAAACAAAGTTATTCTATTTCTGAAGTTCATCTTTTCATTAAAAATAGCACTCCACCAGGGCCCTAAACTTGATATCTTCCATTTTCAAAAAGCTGAAGGAACAATAGAAGTTGATGTACGTTTTAAAACCATTTGGAAAGATTTTTTTTTTTTTACTTATTTATGCTTTGGATAAAATGTACATTGTTTTGACTTTCCTGGAAGAAAGAACAAAAGATAAAGTGGGTACTGATCATGTTTCTCCAACTCCAACGGTTCCTCAAGAATATCAAAGCAATTTATATAGCATCACAGAATTTGCAATTTTCTCACAGAAATGAAAGGGGTTTGTCCACCTCTCACTCCCTTACCCTGAACCATAGGACCTTTATTTAGTTCTTTTTATTGTTTTTTTTCCCAGTAAAAGCAAGACTCATCTTATCTTCATGTACTTATTGCTTCTTATCTTGCCTGTAGATTGGAACAGTAAAGTTGATATGAATCTCTGACGCATTCAGGCCTCTATCACCTTAAATTCAGGACTTCTAAAGATCTAATCTGAATTCCCATCAATCAGAAAACCAACTGTTTGTTTAAGTAAGTCACACATTTTTGATAATGCATACTCAGTAACCTTCTGTCTACAGTATCACCTGTTTTATTTTCCATCTCAATTTCATACTTTTGTGGGCAAAACCACTAGGGAAATATATTTCAATGACAATATATGATAATGCTGCTCTCTGCGCTCCATCTCATTACAGAAGTCTTGTCTTTCTAAAACGGAAAATGGATTTACGTCCCTTAGTATTATTTCTGCCACACACTGATACAGTGAAACAGCATTTGGGTGGCTTCAAGTAAATTTAATTTTCTTTGGCTGCTTCATGAAGTGTGAGTCACTCTGAAGCAAATGATGTCACTTTCAAAGTTTGTTTTTTGGGGGATATGAAATAAGGGCTCCATAACTAAGTGTTTTTTGTTTTGTTTTGTTTTCTTATGGAGCAGGTATCATCTGACATTTTCAGTGATCTTAGAAGTCATTTCAGTTTGTGACTTTCCTTTGAGGAGTTTAAAAACTTCAAGAGGTATTCTAGTATATTTCCCTATCCTTAGTTAGGGCTGTATTTAAACCAGTCTAGGAAACAGTTATTTCTGTTGTCAAAGAAAAACTACACAGGATGGAGCAAGGAAGACTTTATTCAAGGCTACTGAAATAGAGTCAAGACTATTGCAACAGAGGGGAGAGACTGGACTCAACACCCCTGAAGCAGAAGGTGGAGGAATTTTAAGCACTGGGATGAGCTGGTGGTGAA
The DNA here is from genome assembly GCF_003676395.1 of Aethalodelphis obliquidens. Taxonomy (NCBI): domain Eukaryota; kingdom Metazoa; phylum Chordata; class Mammalia; order Artiodactyla; family Delphinidae; genus Aethalodelphis; species Aethalodelphis obliquidens. The sequence goes on from NW_020837956.1 coordinate 741,728, forward strand.
GTACTGAAGGACTTTAGGTGGGGGGTTGATCAATGTGAATAAGCCATCAGTGTTTGCAAATTGGCTCCCATCTAATCAAACTCTTATCATCCCACAGAGACCAGGGAAAAGGTTCCTATCTTTCCTGATGATTACATTTCAAAGGGATGGTGTCCAGGTCCTTGTGAAAGTTATTCCTCTCCTGTAAAACTGGCAAGACACTGGGAAAAAAAATCTACACTTCAAAGGGGCAGAGAAAGAATTTACAGTGGGAAGTAAATGCTCTAGGACAAGGGAAGTCAGGGGCCTATAGTCAGGAAGAAACCTGTCTATAAAGTTTAGTCAAGCTAAAGGAATATTAAGGCAGTCTTGGTCATTGTTCTTTAATGGAATACTATAACATAATCCTTTGCATGCTTATTTAACTCATCACTTCCAAGATTAGAATACTTTTTTTCTTTATCTCTATATTGATTCTTTTCCAAAAAGTTTGGAAAGATGGAGTGGGCATTTGGGGTCAAGTAAGTGCACCACACAGTTAATTATATAAACAATTGAACAGATCTTAGCATTTTGATTTTAGACACTTAAAAATGCTAAATAATTTTTTTTTATCTTCCTTCCTTCCTTCCTTCCTTCCTTCCTTCCTTCCTTCCTTCCTTCCTTCCTTCCTTCCTTCCTTTCTCTCTTGCTGCATTAAGTCTTCATTGCTGCGTGCAGGCTTTCTCTACTTGCAGCAAGTGGGGGCTACTCTTCGTTGCGGTGCAAGGGCTTCTCATTGAGGTGGCTTCCCTTGTTGCGGAGCACGGGCTCTAGGCATGTAGGCTTCAGTAGTTGCGGCACGTGGGCTCAGTAGTTGTGTCGTGGGCTCTAGAGAGCAGGCTCAGTAGTTGTGGAGCACGGGCTTAGTTGCTCCGCGACATGTGGGATCTTCCCAGACCAGGGCTTGAACCTGTGTCCCCTGCATTGGCAGGCAGCTTCTTAACCACTGTGCCACCCGGGAAGTCCCAATACTAAATAAATCTTGCTAGGAATTTCTTTTGAGCATATAATTTAAAGAGGACTTTTTTTTAAACTACAGAAGTAAATATATATGTTTAAATTCAGTATTGTTTGCAGTATTCATTTATTCACATCTTCAATAGCAACAATATTATGTTTAGTGCAATTTAAAAAAAATTATTGCCTGGCAATTTACATCCTTTAATTAAAAAAAAGAATTTAGTTTATGTAATATGGCATGAAATGTGCTCAACCTAGCCCTTAGTGTTTTGTCCCCATTTCCCTTTTTATTTTCTTTATCCTCTGGTGTAAGAAAAAAAATGAAAGACTGCATGTATGAATTTGTAAAACTTGTGATACTATTTCAGACTTTATCTCCACTGTTGTAGCCCAACAAAATGTATTCAAATATTTCATTTGCTACATACTATGTATCTGATTATACTGAATATTTTGAAGACTAGAAATCTTCATATAACTGATTCTGTGTAAGAAACCAGATGGAAAATAACATTTATTGCTATAGATGGTACTCTGCATCCAATATTTTGGGGTTTCATTTATCTTATGTCCATTTTCTTAACAACCCTATAGGGTAGGCCTTGTTTTTTTCTTTTTTCTTTTTTTTCTTAGTGTATGAAAAAGCTTCTAACTGTAAAATCTATTTGGTTAATTTAACCAACTGATTCTTTCTGTTCCATTCCCACCGTCTGATTACAATGTGAAAACTGATTCAAACTGCTTAACCATTTGTGAATTTTGAGAAATGAAGACATTTGGCTAGGCGAATACCAATGATATTTAAAGAATATATGTTGAGTATATATTATAGATTATATAGTTATTCCCATCTTTTTTTTTTTCTGCAAGAGGCTTATCCATTCCTACCTTTTGCCTTGTGACTTGCCTTATGTGTGGTGGAGGAATCTATATCTCCATGATACCGTTTTGGGGCTTGTCCAAGTGACTGGTTTTAAACAGTGAAATGTGAGTGAGTATGACATGTGCGACATCTGAGCAGGGACTTTTAAAGCCATTATGTTTTCCACCAGTCCACTTACTCATTTCCCTAAGCTATAGAAACATTATGTTACAAATAGGGAGTGCTCTTTAATTCTGGAATTAAAGACACATAGGGGAGACCAAAGCCGTTGATTCACAGCCCTGATCATGTGATATGACTAGAAATAAATGTCTGAAGTTTGGCAATTGCTTGTCATGGCAGCAAAGTGACGAATATAGTATCAATATATAACTTTGATTAAGTAAATGTAGTATACTACTGATATAGCTATTCATAAATAGCAAAAATCAAATGTTACAGTAAACTTTATGGGGTGATGGAAATTCTTAGCACTTTAGTGTAATTTTATTGTATAGAATAGAATTTCATTTAAAACATATTGAAAAAAAATTGTTAGGGAATCCTTTGAATACATGGATATAAGTTTCAATGTGAGGGTTCCTGTTGCAATGAAGATTGGCCCATTTCGGTACTGCTATGTACTCAGTCAGTAATTACATTTTCGATATTTTCAATGTTTCTTATGTATAATAAGATCCATTTGTTGATGTGCTACTCTGTGAAGGGTAACTGCCAATACCTTCAAGGAAGAGAATATGTCTTCACTCTCTGATAGATATTAGGAAGCAGCTGAGGAATGTGGAAACCATGATGTTTGTCTCAGTTGGCTCCCTCTTACTCTGAGACACAGACACATTCAATCGACACTGCTAAATTCCTATTTGCTAAAATTTATGTCTTTCCCAGTAGTGTTTTACATTTTCGTTTATTACAACCTGAGTGCTAACTCTACCCTTGAAAGTAGAGATTATTCTCAGGACATCTGATTGCTGTTAGATACATCATTATGCCATATTGGGACCCTTGGCAAATCACAGCCTGAATCCTAGTAGAAATGAATGAAAAGAGCAACCCAATGAGTAGTACATTTTGCCTCCTGACAACCTAAGTCATGTTCCTGGTTAAGATGATAGTTTTTTTTTCCACTGTGACTAACCATCCTCAAATTAAACAAATATATACTAGCTGTCTCCTGAAATTAAAAAAACCAAAAGTATATGGAAGGTCAGTGTGGCTTTAAAAGGTTTCACAATGCAAGCAGCTTCTACCTTGTAGACTTCCGTACTATTGGTGGACTTGTCACACGCCTTGCACCCTTTACAGATTCATACTGTTTGGATTTAGAGATGGAGAGTCATTTACCCCAAAAGAATAAAACATATAAATCAGAATGAAGCTTTAATAATTTGGAAAGGGAGAAGTTGGGCTGACTGCTCTTGTGGGGGAAGGAAACTAACTTTACCTTTACCGAGAGCTAAGCTCTTGGCTGAGACACGCCCTGCAATGAAAAGCTTAACAGAGAAAAACAAACAGAGGTTTAATAATACATATATCAATACTTCCTGCATACATGGGAGATACCCAGGAAAACTGAATAACTCCAAAATGGCCCAAGCCACTGCCTTAAATAACATATCCAGCTAAAGACAACAGACTGGGGGGCGGGGCAGGTAGGGGGGGCAGTTGTTAGAAGTTACCAGGAAAAGCACAGTAAACACAGTATTGTTAAGCAGACTTAAGTCAGTAGCCTTCTCCATTGCTAAGAGTTTCTAGAGAGTTAGAGTCCTCCATCTCTTCCTGGTACAGAAAGGGAGACACGCTTACAAATGGATATTCCCTTATCAATGTAAATACCTCTTAGAAAAGAGTAACTCTTACTCTGTTTTCAGAGCTTCTCCCGTGTCTGCAGTTTCTTAAAAAATAATCAGCTCAACATAATCCTTATGTCAAAGAGACATATTTTGCGATGGCAAATTTTGCTTTCCTTCACTCTCTTCTATAGGCAAATAGCACAGAAGTACCAAATCTGCAAATGTCTGATATATTCTGCATAGGTTTTGTGTTATGGCTCTTAAAAGTCATTATCATTTGCCCTTTTTTGGGGTGGGGAGAGATGGAGACCATTACTGCTCCCTCTTTGTTATGCTTCGTTAATTAATATGGGCCAAACATTGTGCAATATTGGAGATATTTTATCTCCATTACTCTTAGAAGACCCCATGTGGTAGATGTAATTGCAGAAATGTAACTCAGAGTCACACACGTAAGAAAAACAGTGAAAGCAGATTTGAGTAAGTCCACACCAATCTGGACTACACTGCCATTCTGGACTACACAAAAGTACATTGGGATGAGCAGGAAGTCATTAATAACGATGATTTGTTTTTTATCTTTTGAATCCCAAGTATGAGATTGAGATCTTAGGATAAGTGTCTTTCCCTTTTTAAATTTTAAATCTAAAATATTAACTTACACATGATTTTGAGATTGGAAAGTAAAAATAGCAGTAATTCTAAGCCAGAGAAGTATCAGAAAGCTACTTGATTGGCTCATAAGTGCTGATAATTACAGTTTATCCAATGGTAGAAAATATTACTCCAACTGCCTAAACGTGCTTACCCTAGCAAACCCAGTGTAAAACTCCCTCTTGCCTTTTAACTTGTTTACCACAATGAGCAGACAAAATTCCTGTCTCAAAACTGTAATGCCATTTAAACTTTCCCATATAACACAGCTTTCCTTCTGACCTAGCTTCCAGATTTCTGTTTATCCACACTCATAGATCTAGCCTTCTAAGAAATCTCTTCTATTCAAAATGCCTTTCACTTCAGGCTGGCAGACTGCCTTCCCTGCTTAACACTAGCAAACTCTTAACAAGTGGCCGCTAACTCCACCCCATCCCAATAATAGCAGTAAACACTTAGACAATAATATGTGCCAGAAACTCTTCAGCCAATTAGAAAAATTATCTCATTTAATCCTCACAACAATGTGGTTATTGCTATGATTCCCATTTTATAGGGGAGGGAGCTGAAAGACAGAAATGTTAATCAATTTGTCTAACATCATACAGTTTAATAAGTGTCTTAATCAGGATTTGAACAAGGGCATTTGGCTGCCCTTGGAACTACTGTTCCAACCGACTTTAAATCTCAAGCCTGATCCATTGATAAGCCTGGTAGTATCTCTGTTCCCGGCCACATATTTTTTCCCATAAACTATTTTCAACAGATGCTTGCTGAATGCTGGTTTCATGTTATAAATGATTACTTAGAGCTTCTTAAATTGAACCCAGGCAGAACCTAAAGATGAACATCATGTTGAAAACCTTTGTGTGTACTTTTTCTTGGTGGCTTTTTAACCTCTAAATCTATATAGAAATGTTTACTCAATAGAACATGCTGACTCCAACGATGTTTAATATTTTAGGAATTTTAAAGTGGTGAGAGCTATTGCCAGGCATATCTATTTTGTTTTGTTTTGTTTATAAGCATACGCTGATGTGCATTTGAAAACCTATTGTCATTCCTTTTTCTTTTCTTCCTCTACTTCCTTCCCTTTTTTTTTTTTTTTTTCCCTGTTACTTCCCTTCATGAACAAATCAGACCAAAAGCCAATAGATGGGCTGAGCAAAGTAGGCATCCTTGTGGGTCTGGGGGGACTTCACAACTTGGCACACGGTTCGAGCAAAAGCAGGAGAAAGACACTAATGGCAATGATCCTGCCTGGGGCTCTGGAGCCTGAGTAGGGTAAAGAGAGAGTTTAGGAGGGCAGACAGAGCAGGGTAAGGAGGGTGTCACAAATGGGATGGCAATTAGAGTAACCTGGTCAGTGGCCAGCAGAGTGAGGAGAGTGTTCCTGCAAGAAGACAGTGGCAGTGGTGGCCCAGTATGGGGTGTTGGATTCAGAAGAGGATGCGAAGGGAATTTCCATAGGGGTTAGAACAGAGGTGAGAACAGGTGACTGGTTATATGTAGGAGGGTGTTGATCAAATAAGTAAATTGGATTCCTTGCTGTCCAAGAATAGTTACAAATATGGAATGAACCCTGTGTGGTATTAGATTTGGATTGCTGATAGTATAAATATAGTTATCAATATAGAGAGGTAGATATAGAAATAAATACAGATGTAAATGTGAGTATGTCTAAATGTATGTTGCTAAGGGTTGAACGTTTGTGTGCCCTCAAAAGTCAAACTTTGGAAGCCCTAATCCCCCGTGTGATGGTATTGGAGGTAATTAGGTTTAGAGGAGGTCATGAAAGTGGGGCCCTCATGATAGGATCAGTGCCCTGAAAAGAAAAAAGAGAAACAAAAGCTCTTTCTCTTTCTCTCTCCACAAGCACACATTGAGAAAAGGCCAGGAAGTGGGTTCTCACTAGGAAGTAAAACTTCTGGCAGCTTGGTCTTATACTTCCCAGCCTCCAGAAGTGTGCAAAATATATGTCTGTTGTTTAAGCCAGCCAGTCTATAGCATTTTGTTATAGCAGTCTCAGCGAACTGCATCGGCAGGCGGACTCTCAACCACTGCGCCACCAGGGAAGCCCCTATAACACCATTTTATATAAGGGACTTCTGCATCCTCAGAGTTTAGTATCTGGGGGTGGGTGTGGGGGTGGGGACCTGCAACCAATTTCCCCACCAATACCAGGGAATGACTGCATATCCTTTTAGAGAGTTCATAAAGCCTCAATGCTCATCCATTGCCCCTTTCTCCTCACCCAGATGCCCTGGGTGGTAGGTACTGAGATGTGCAGACAGACTCTCTTGGATACACCAAGTTATGCTGATTATTTGAAGCTAAGTGATAGAGTGACAGGCCTTGAATGTTAGGAGGACAGATAATACAGAGTTCCAACAGATCAGCTCTCTGAAGAAGTACTCACTTCTCAAAAAGCTGAGTCAGGAGGATCAGCAAAAGAAATATACAGGGCTTAAACTAAAAAATTAAATAAAGATTGGTCCTTAAGATGCTGTCTGACAAATCAAATAAACAGTTGTTTTTTGTTTTGCTTTTTTGCTTCTCAGCTTTATTTAGCTATAGCCATAAACTCTTTCCTATTCATAGACATCCAGAGGTAGAGTACACTTGATATGAATAATTGGAATATCTACCTCAGTAAAACTCAAATGGGACAGAGGGGGCCACGCAGTTTTAATAAGGGATGATTAACATTGATTTTAGGCCACAGCACATTACTATGGTTTCTTCCTTAACCATAGTCTTTATTTCCAAGGCACTGCAATAGTTCAGATCGTCCTAAATAGCAATTAATTCACTCATCAACTCACATACAAAGTCAGGCGCATTGTTGATTGAGTATAGAGATGAATGAAACAGGTTCTTCACCCTTAGGAATTCATGGTCTAGATAAGGAAATAGGAAAACAAGTCACTGACAGGATGAGACCTATTCTCCTATGCCCTTGTCCTGGACATCAATTAGCATTCTCCCTGCCCAGAAACCTTATTCCATTTCTCTAGCTCCAGCAAATAAAGAAGTGACCAGAGTTGCTATGGGTGTGAGGCAGTGGTCTTGTGATGGCAGAGCTGTCCCTTATTAAATACAGGATCTGAGCCATAAAACCATGGTTTTTTGGCATTTAATTGATTAGGTCTTAGTACTTTTCTTTTGAGTTAAAAATACTGACTCTAAATATAGAGAACAAAAATATGGACACCAAGGGGGGAAAGCGGGGGGTGGCGTGGTGGTGGTGGGATGAACTGGGAGATTGGGATTGACATATATACACTAATATGTATAAAATAGATAACTAATAAGAACCTGCTGTATATAAAAAAAATACAATTCAAAAAACAAAAAAACAATACTGACTTTACACTAGTGAGTACCATTTATCTGGCCATGTTCTGAAATCTGATTTATATCAAAAACTGTCATAATCTCTAAATAAACACAAGGAATGATCAAATTCAACAAAATATTCTAGAATTGTTGGGTACCAATAAAATAGAGAAAGAAAATTTTACAGGGGAAATGTGTTGAAAGTTAAACACAGTTTTAGAAGATACAGAATGTCATTTCAAATTAACGCAAATAATTTTACCAATGCAGAAGAGATTGATTCTAACATGGTTGATTTTTCAGAGTCCTAAATCTGATATTACTAAGTTAGCTCTAATTTAAAAAGATAATACTACTTACTTGGCAGGTGAAATGACACCTCATACTCTTTTAAAATGATTTTTAACTGTGTTCATCTTCCATGATAAGATTTCCTTTTTACATCTCATTCATTTAATTTAATTTCATACAAACTCTTGGTAAGTCAACTTTTCTAAAGAAAATGTAAACTTTCTGGTAGGGAAATGTCTTCATAGCTTTGAAAGCCAGCTCCTTTGAAATAGCTCAGAAAAACAAGACCACAATGCATATTTTATTAATTACTGTCTTCAGTGGATGGGCTAACTGCCAAATACCAACCAAAGTTTAAACAAAATAAGGAATGAGAAAGGTAAAGGAGTCAAGTATACAGAAGCTATCAAATGCTGGTGACCTAAGTAGTCAATTTTAATTTTGTTTTTCTCTTGTTATTTTGTTTTCTCTGGAAATAATATGCAATAACACTGGAATTGCCCAAACTTTGGATAACAAATTAAAGCATTCCACAATGATAGGCAAGAGAAAATTACACAGTATATCAAAATATGGATCCCACTGCCTTTACTTTCTGGTATGTACTCCTAAATTTGAATTTCTAGAGGTGGAAAATCATGTTGTAATAAAATACAAAATCACATAGCCATTGTTCTCTTTACAATCATGTTCTGTACCAAGGTTAATATAATATTCAGACAAGATAGATTTAATAGCAAAATATTTTGGGGGTATGTTGAGTTAAAGAGAAAGATTTTTGTAGCTACTACCCAAATTTTTAAAAACTGCATGCATGATAGATAGCATAGATAATATATATGCAATTAAAGCTAGGCAGGTATGTGATCTGCTTCTTTTGAGTTAACAATGTATTACTGATACCTTTTCAGATCTCTACATTAAAATCTAGCTCATTTTTTTCCAACTGGCTGCCTGGCATTTCTTAGCATATGTGAACCATCGATGATTCATCTTTTGTATCAGTGGATTTTTTTCTAAAGTTTGCTATTACAAAGTATCCAAGAAAATGAACATATGAATAGTTTTGTGTAACCATCTCTTCTTTAAATAAGAGAGTCCTAGCAGTGGATTTGCATATTCAAATACTATCCATTCATATATTTTTTTCTTTCATCAAACAAATATTTATTGAGTGCCTAGTATGTGCCAGGCACCATTGTAGGTGCTGAAGATACAGTGATAAAGAAGTGTTCCCTTGGAACTTACCTACTATTAGAGGAGACAATCAATAAAAATGTATGCAAATAAACACAGAATATAATGGCAGGTTGTAGTAAGTACAATGAAAATTTTAAAAAGAAAGGCAAATTAAGCACATAGGTAATGACAGGGTGTGGGATTGCTATTTTAGATAGTATGGTAGGAAAATCTGAGGAAATAATATTCAGGCAAAGTCCTGAGTGATTTGTGGCAGACAGTCATGCCATGAACAGAAGCAAAGGATTTCAGACAAAGGTAAAAGCAAGTGTAAAAACCAGAGTGATGACTGGTTTGAGGCACAGCAAAAAAGAGAGTGAGGCTGGACTGCAGTGAGGAAGCAGAAGGAAGAGTGGTTAAGAGATGAAGTCAGAGAATTACAAAGGGCTGGATCATGTAAGATACTGTGTTCCATGGCAAAGGCAATTAGATCTTACAGTTAAGTGTGAAAGGAAGAAGTAGGAGAATTTTAAAGAGAAGGTAGAGGGAGGATCTGTGGGAAGGCAGGGCAAAGTGGGTTGTGGGGGTGGGAATGACATGATCTGATTTGGCTGCTCTGAGGAGAACACAGGGAGAGAGGATGGATGTAGGGGACTCTTAGAAGACTACTGCATTAGTTCAACCTACAGATTATGATATGTTGGACTAGGACTATGTATTAGTAAGTATTGGCGTACTCAAGACGTATTTTAAAGGTAGAGCAGACGGGATTTTTTTATGAACTGGGTAGACAGTGTGAAAATGAGGTGGATAACTTCAAATTATAAATATTTTAAACTTTAATAAATAATGCCTAATTATTTAACAAATAATTTAACTATGCACTTGCTAATAGTGAATAAAATAATTCATTTAACTTTACCCTTACTGGTATGGATTTATCAATACTTCTAACTTTTGCCAATCTAATGAGGAAAGAATTATTATTTTAAAATTAGTATTTTCTGGGAAGCAGCCGCATAGCACAGGGAGATCAGCTCGGTGCTTTGTGACCACCTAGAGGGGTGGGATAGGGAGGGTGGGAGGGAGGGAGATGCAAGAGGGAAGAGATATGGGGACATATGTATATGTATAACTGATTCAGTTTGTTATAAAGCAGAAACTGACACACCATTGTAAAGCAATTATACCCTAATAAAGATGTTAAAAAAAATAGTATTTTCATGAATAGTAGAGGGGTTGGATACATATTATGTGGTTATTGGCATCTTCTATTTCTAAATTGCCTGGGGTGTTTTTTGCCTATTTTGTGGGCTATTAATTGGTGTCATTAACTTATAGAAAATGAATATATTATTGATATCAACCCCTTCTCTTAAATGATTCATAAATATTATCTCATTCTCATTTTATTTCAACTTTACAGTGTCTCTTGAAATAGACAAATTTTAAGTTTCTATATGAACAAAAACATTTTCCTCCTCATTTTCTAAGTTCTGTTTTTTGTTTGTTCATTTATTTTTTGGTTTTTTGTATTGCCTTATTATGGAGACATCACTTTACTATAGATTATTATTTTAAAATCCTATTATTTTTAAGGACACACATGATAAATTTCATGTAGAACCACAAAAGACCCTCAAGTGACCAAAACAATCTTGAGACAGCAGAATAAAACTGGAGGCATTTCACTTCCTTATTTCAAACTATATTACAAAACTAGAGTAATCAAAACTGTATGGTATGGTATGAAAACAGACACAAAGACCAACGGAATAGGATAGAGTTCCTAGAAATAAACTTGTGTGTTTGCATCAACTAAATTTTAACAAGGGTGCCAAGAATACATAATGTGGACAGGACAATCTCTTCAATAAATGGTGTTGGGAAAATTGGATATTCACATGCAAAAGAATGAAAATTGAACTCCTATCTTAAAAAACTCAGAGATGTTAACTTGAAATGGATTAAAGACTTAAATGTAAGACCTGGAACCATGAAATTACTAGGAGAAAACACAGGGAAAAATCTCCTTGACATTGGTCTTGATTTTTTTTAGACATAATACTAAAAGCACAAGGCAACAAAAGCAAAAATAAACAAGTAAGACCACATCAAACTGAAAAGCTTCTGCACAGCAAAGGAACCAATCAACAAAGCAAAAATGTAACCTACAGAAAGGGAGGAAATATTTGCAAACCATATATCTGATAAGGGGTTAATATCTAAAATATGTAAGGAACTCACATAACTCAATAGCAAATAAATTTTTTTTAAAATGAGCAAAGGACCTAAATAGAAAATTTTCCAAAGATGATATATAAATGGCTGGCAGTTACATGAAAAGACAATCAACATCACTAATCATCAGGGAAATGCAAATCAAAGCCACAATAAGATGTCACCCCACACCTGTTCAAATGGAATTATCAAAAATACAAAAGATAACAAATGTTGATGAGGATAGAGAAAAGGGAACCATTTTACACTGTTGATAGGAATGTAAACTAGTACAGCCAGTGTGGAAAACAGTATGGAGGTTCCTCAAAAATTTAAAAATAGAACTATCATATGATTCAGCAATTTTACTTCTGGATATATATCAAAGGAAACAAAATGAGTATCTTGAAGAGATATCTGCACTCTCATGTTCATTGTAGCATTATTCATAATTGCCAAGATTTGGAAATAATCTAAGTGTCTGCTGATGGATGAATAAAGAAAATGTGCTATATAACACAATGAAATATTATTCAAGCCATAAAAAAGAAGGAAATCTTGCCAATTGTGACAACATGGATGAACCTGGAGGTCACTGTGCTAAGTGAAATTAGCCAGACAGGGAAGGACAAGTACTGTATGGCATATTTTTTACGTAGAATCTAAAAAAAAAAAAAAAAATCAACCTCATAGAAACAGAATAGAATGGTGGTTGCTAGGGACTGGAGGGTGGGGGAAATGGAGAAATGTTGGTCAAAGGGTATAAACTGTTAGTTATAAAACAAATAACTTTTGAGGATCTATTGTACAGCATAGAAAGTATAGTTTAATTAACTTGATTGTGGTAATCATTTCATTATGTATAGGTATATCAAATCATCACATTCTACTCTTTATATATATACAGTTTTATTTGTCAACTATAGCTTAATAAAATCAATCAATCACCAGAGAACACAGAACATTCCACAGGTGGCTGGAAAAGAGTTAACAAAATAGAAGGATAAGAAGAGAGGGCACTTCAGGGTAGGTGAGAAGGTGCTAGATAACTCCTTTCTCAGGCTGTTGGTTAATATCAAGAATTATATTTCTAGGCTCCTTCAGTGAAGCCCAGATTTGACATGAAATCATTTAAGTGCCCTTATGCACCAGTCACTATGTGGGGATATAGGTGACAAAGTCAGAGGATAGTCAGGCTTATGATTTCAAAGAGAAGGATACTGTGCAGTTGGCAACCAGAGGGAAAAATGTCCAGCTTCAGCAGCCTCTACTGCTGCAGAGACATTTTGAGACTGAATCAAGCCCTAAATAATTATCTTGGCAAACCGTGGTGATCATTTAATATTTAAATAAACAATCAACATTGACTGTATAATTAAAAAGTAGTTATGTGATATTTCTGCCCATAATTTAATAACTAAAATTAGTGTCTCATGCAATTGTTTAAATCATTATAGACATTTTTTTCAATATACATTACCTTATCCTCATCTTTCAAATTATAATTTTCCTTTATAATATCTTTATTGACATTTAATATCATTAGGAAATCAAGAGACCTATGGCATCATTCAGTCCTGATTCCCATTCCCCAGTCTCTAGCTCTGCTCTATTTTATCTTCAAAGAAATAGTCCCATGGGATGAGTCACTTGCACAAGTTCATATGGGTAGCTAAACTGTACTTTTGTAAGCAGCTTTACAATTGTGGGTCTACATTCCCATTCAAGGAGAAGCTAAGTAATCAGTGAAATAAAACTACATAATTTAACAGTTCTGCAGTAAATAATATGCTTCTGCTTTCTGTAAAAAGGAGTTAAGTGACACGTAGAATATATAAAAATGGGCAATGAATAATCTGATGAATGGGTAGATAGAGATACAGCCATAGATAGTAATAGTATCAGCATTTATGCATTCCAAATTCTTTAGACTCTAAATTCATAAAGATGATAAACACACTTTTTCCTATTTAGAAAGAAGAATATTCTTATTAAACTTTTGACCAACTTAAATCACATTTTTTTTGTTTTTTTTTGTTTTTTGTTTTTTGTTTTGTTTTTTGCGGTATGCGGGCCTCTCACTGTTGCGGCCTCTCCCGTTGCGGAGCACAGGCTCCGGACGCGCAGGCTCAGCGGCCATGGCTCACAGGCCCAGCCGCTCCGCGGCATGTGGGATCCTCCCAGACCGGGGCACGAACCCGCGTCCCCTGCATCGGCAGGCGGACTCTCAACCACTGCGCCACCAGGGAAGCCCTAAATCACATTTTTTAAACCTTAAATTTCTTACCTTCAGTGAAGATGCTGCATGTGCTTCTTTTGTTTAGAAAGCCCTATTCCAAAATATCATTTACTTTATTAAATAAATGCCTTATATCAAAACACTGGCACATTTCTAAATGAGGTTAAAAAAAAGTATTGCTGTCTACATGAAATGAAACTATTTCCCCTTTATACTGAAGAAAACAAATCCTATATACTACCATCTAGCCACTTGGATATAGTAGGATACAGAACACTAGCTGACCATTCATCCTCATAGCAACTGCTTTTCCTACGTAATTGCTGACTATATAAAAACAGAGTAAATACCACTGCATAAACAAAAACTTTCAAATTCCAATGGGGAAAAATCTATGTGTCTAGGATACTTCATATCACTTTTCTTATTAAAATTAATAGCAGTATCTTAATACTCTATGAGTGGAATTAGCTCACATTTTGGCTTCTAATACCATTTACAATATTAAACGAATTATAATAAGTAACTCTGGAAATTTCTTCATATTGCCAGAGCTAAAATAAAATAAATGTTCTAGAATCTTCCTATACAAAGTGTGGTCCATAGACCAACATCATGGACATCACCTGGGAGCTTATTAGGAGATCTCAGGCTTCAATCCAGATTTATAGATTTCAAATATGCATTTTAACAAGATCCCCAGGTGATTTGTATGTGCTTCAAAGTTTGAGAAGGAACACCTTAGGAGACATGGATAAATACATATTCTGCTCCTTCCTGTCAATTTCCTCTAATGCAAATCTCTGATACATCTCCATTTCCACTCCTGCAGCCCCTAGTTATTCACATCAACTTCCTGTTTACAAAGATTCTCCAGGTCCACTTACTTGTTATAATTCTCTTCTCTATTGGTTGACTGTCAGGGTTCCTATCTATCCTTTGAGTCCATAATCAGTCTCTACTTCTCTCATGCCTTGTTGGTTTTCCTTGGTTTACCTACCGCATGCTCTGCCTCTCCATGGCTTCCACACTCCTAGCACATTCACGCATACTTAATTTGATTTATCTTCTTGGCCTAACCAAGATCATACTTTTCCATTATATTCAAATATATTGAAGTATAAACTTCATAATTAGAAAAAGAGAAAAACATGTGAGAGATTTTTAAAAATTGTTTTCATGTTCACCTTACACTTTGAAGAATAACTGAGGATTCTTTGCCATGCCAAAGACTTTGCCACTTTAGAAGCACAAATACAAATATAATGTCTTTAAAGACCAGATGCCAAATAATGTTTAAAAGAAAAAAAGAACAATCACAGAACTTAATGGTGATGTTGTTAAAATGCTGTTATACTTCAGTTCCAAAAGTCAGTGTTGATTGGTCAAGCATGCTTTGTGCTTCTATCTCTGGCATTTTGAAAACTTGACAGACCAGTGATGTATGGAGCGAAGCAAAAGCCCATACTGATTCAAAGCTATCTATCAATAGCTACTAATAATCCATGAGTCAAACCCCAACTTATTCCATGAAAAAATCACATTTAATTTGTTTAATGGAGAGAAAAAAATTTTTATTGATTTTTGAATTGTTCTTATTTTAGTATCCAGAATTAAAAACTTTTTTCTTGACCTAATGGAGACGTATCTGTACAAAATTTACCAAACATTTTTATTTTAGATATGACAACATATAATGATAAAACAAGGTAACTATGTATCAGTTGACTTCTGTACCATATTTATCACTCTTATGAATCTATGTCAGTTACTTATATTGATGCCTCTTTTTTTTCCAGTTTGTCTAAATCCTGTTTGTAAAGTGTATTTAAGACTTGTTCATGAAGAACAATAAACCACAGATAAAGTTCTTGTCTGTAGATGAAACCACAAACAGGCAGTTGGGAGACCTGAATTCTAGTTCAAATCTTGAGCTCTGGCAAGTATGATATCATTTCTGATCATCAATTTCCTAATTCCCAAATTCAAGTGTTAATATAGACATTCTATATCGTCTTCTATGTGAAAAACTCTTTGTTTCCTACCATAGCTAAGATGTTCAACCCTTTCAAATTTGGGAGAAAGTATTTTCAAAGCACTTTTTTTTGTGTCTGAAAACTCTTCCCTTTTGGTAAGATTTTCCTGCTGCACTTAGTTTATTTCTCTGGATTTCTGGGCATAGAGCCTACTTTGATTTTATTTTTGTTTATGTTCATCATCTTTATTTCTATTATTGAGGCTGAAGCTTCATAAATATATTATTACACACTGTAAAGTTGGATAATAATACCATAAAATTGATTTTCTGTATTTGCACATTCTTGAAAACCTTGGGTGTTTACTGCAATTAGCCTAATTCTTCAGATCTGAGCTGTCACCTCCTCCCTTGCCTGAAGCACAGCAGCAGGGAGTGCAAGTCACACTCAACAGCTTGACACCAGGAAGAGGAAGCAAATACCTCTGTGCATAATTTACACATCTGACAGTGTGTCACCATATGGAAATGGAAAAAGACAGCTTTTATTTTAGAGAATCTTGGCACTCTTTCTAATAATTAGGACAGCAAAAATCAACTTCTACTTTACAGATGGAAAGGGATTTCAGAGACACACTCGGATTGGCTCCTCTTTATGGCCACTACACTTAGTGCAGTGCCTGGTATAGAATAAGTGCTGAATAACTGCTTGCTGAGCAAATGAATTGATGTTATTTTGATTAAAGATACATTGTTAAAAATCACTAACAACTCCATGTCAGGAGTTTGGAAGTCATTCCCATCCTTACAACCACACACACACACACACACACACAAAACCTGGACAACTAAAAATCAAGGCATTTTATTGTATTCATCAGAGAACTGGAGTTGTAGGGCAAATAGCCATCTTGATGTCTGTTGAGAAAGAAGAATTCAGAAAGTCACAGCTGAGATCTTCTTACCTGGAGTGGAAACCTCTGGAGTCATAAACTGGGAGAGATACTTAAATGGTAATTTTGACAAATTGCTAGCAGCTGACTGTGGATTAGGTAAGAGTGAGAAACTCCTGGGGTCTTAGAGGAACCCCCCCCCCATACTTTTGCCAGGAATCCTACCTGTTTATCACCATGACTATTTGAAAAAGATCCCCTCATGTCTCTGAGAGATGAAGAGAAGATAATCTCTGTGAAATATGCCTAGAAGTTTCTTTGTAGCAAAGGGCTACTCTCTAGGGGGAAAGACTACCAAAGCCTTGTCCCAGAGCCATGGGGGAAGGACATTCTTCTCACTCCAGTTTCCTCTAGCCTTCCTATCTTATCAAATGGATTAGGGGCTGAGAAATTTTGCAAGAAGAAACACTTGTAAAAGTCACAGGCCAGAGACAGAGGCCCACTAAAAGACAGATATTAAATTGGAAGTTTATAGAAGAGTTCCCTATAGCTTACTATCACACCAGTAAGGCTCCAGTGTAAGTAATGTTTCACTACTGAGACAGCTGCAGGATACAGATTCTCTCTGAGGAGGAATATAAGGAGAAGTCCAGAGTCAGGAGGAGAGACAAGAACAAGAATACTAGAGGCCTCTGACACTTACAGCTACCACAAACATTAAACAAAGTCCAACTCCCATCCAGATTACCACACATCATCACAATTAGAGACCTATTCACCTCAGTTCTCGTTACCTAGTAAAACATGTCTAGCTTTCAACAAAAAAAAATTACTAGGTACACCAAAAGGTAAGGGAAAAAAATCCACAGTCTGAGGAGGCAAAGCAAGTATCAGAACTATAGTCAGATATGGCCCACATGTAGAATTCTCAAACAGGATATATACAATGACTGTGATTATTATAAGTATTCTAATGGAAAAGTGGACAACATTCAAGAAAAGTTAGGTAATATAAATTGAGAGATGGAACCTCTAAGAAAGAATCAAAAAGAAAAGCTAGAAATTAAAATAAAAAAACTATAACAGAATGCTTTTCTTTCATGGACTCATTAGCAGATTGGACACAGCTGAGGAAAGAATCAGTGAGCATGAAAATAGGTCAACAGAAACTTCCTAAACTGTAAAACTGAATTAAAAAAAAAAAAAAGACCAAAACATAGCAGGACATCCAAGAACTGTTTTTAAAAGATGTAAAAATTTTTTAATTTTTAAAAATTAAAAAACAATTTTTAAAAGATGTAACATAGGGGCTTCCCTGGTGGTGCAGTGGTTGAGAGTCCGCCTGCCGATGCAGGGGACACGGGTTCGTGCCCCGGTCCGGGAAGATCCCACATGCTGCGGAGCAGCTGGGTCTGTGAGCCATGGCCGCTGAGCCTGCACGTCCGGAGCCTGTGCTCTGCAGCGGGAGAGGCCACAACAGTGAGAGGCCTGCATACCACAAAAAAAAAAAAAAAAAGATGTAACATATAGATCTAGAATGCTAAAAGAGAACATAGAAACAGAAGAAATATTTCAAGTGATAATACAAGTATTATTGAACTATAATGGCTAATAGGAGAAATAGTGTCCAACGACTTTCCAAATTAATGACAGACATCAAACCACAAATTCAGGAAGCTCAGAGAACACCGAGCTGAATAAATAGCAACAAGCTACACTGAGGCACATCATATGCAAATGGCAGGAAACCAAAAGCAAAGAGAAAATCTTAAAAGAAGGCAGAGGAGGAAGTCTTGTTACCTACTGAGAAACAAGGATAAGAATTAAAGTGGATTTCTCATCAGAAAACATGCAAACAAGAAGAGATGGAATGAAATATTTAAAGAGTCGAGAGAAAAAAAACCCCACCTTTGTAGAATTCAATATTCAGTGAAATTATCCTTTAAAAGTGAGTAAGAAAGATTTTCTTCAACAAACAAAAATTGAGGGAATTTATTACCAGCTTATCTGCCCTGCATAAAATGTTAAAAGATTTTCTTTAGGCAGTAGGAAAACGATATTGGTCATAAGGTGGATCTACTTTTTTTTAAGGAAGAGTATTGAAGAAGGAATAAATAAAGCCACGGAATAACTACTGTGTGAAAATAATTTGCCTGATTAAATACCACAAATTATGTTAAATTTAGTGTTAAAAAAATCAATAATAGACTTTGAAATTAGAACTATTTCTGTTAGGATTCAGTGGTCTAGAATACATAAAGAGCTTAAAATACTACCTGTGCTTGATTATGTATGCAACATAATTTTGTTCAATTTCTTAATTAAAAAATGTCAGTAAGCCTTCTTGATAGGAACACATTACTTAGGTAAAATAAAGGAGATATATACAACTGTGTCAGAAAAAAAAAATGGAGTAAGACTCAGTAATACTGCTGTTTATAAGAAAAAGTGTAGTCTGAGATTTCTTTTTTTTGTGGTATGCGGGCCTCTCACTGTTGTGGCCTCTCCCGTCGCGGAGCACAGACTCTGGATGCGCAGGCTCAGCGGCCATGGCTCACGGGCCCAGCCACTCCGCAGCATGTGGGATCTTCCCGGACCGGGGCACGAACCCGTGTCCCCTGCATCGAAAGGCAGACTCTCAACCACTGAGCCACCAGCGTAGCCCGCAGTCTGAGATTTCTAATTGCCTTCACACACTAACCAAAATAATTTAGAAAAGGTATATTCCTCATTTTTAATAAGCTAAATAACACATTAATATAAATGGAGAAATGAGGGAGAAAGGAAGAAGTTACTTATGAAAACTTATGGGATTCAACAAGATAATAAAAAAGGCAAAGAACCTTGAGTTACTTGAGTTAAACTAAAAAGCAGGTAGCGTTAATTCATGAAATTTAATGAGTAACATGAAAGCTTATTTCATATTTCCAATAGGCAATTAATAATACATGACTACAGAAAGATTACTGATGAATTATGTGCATGGGCTAAAGGGACTGAATGAAAATAGTTTCCCTTTCTCTCAACTACACTAATCCTTTAAAAGAAACTAAAGTATTTAAGTCAGCAGACAATAAATACAAAAATATGATTTGAGATTCACCTAATCACCCTTTCACCTAGCCCTCTCCTCCAAAAATGATATTTATAAATAATAAATAAAATTTGAAATACTTTTGCATAGTTTTTCACAGAAAGTCCCACGGTAACAGCTTACTTTTAGATGAATTAAAAACATAATTCCAGGCTTCCCTGGTGGCGCAGAGGTTGAGAGTCCGCCTGCCGATGCAGGGGACACGGGTTCGTGCCCCGGTCCGGGAAGATCCCACATGCTGCGGAGCGGCTGGGGCCGTGAGCTATGGCCGCTGAGCCTGCGCATCCGGAGCCTGTGCTCCGCGACGGGAGAGGCCACAACAGTGAGAGGCCCGCGTACCGCAAAAATAACCCAAAAAACCAAAAAAACACCCCCCCCCCAAAAGAACATAATTCCATCAGTAGCCCTAATTGGACACCTAATGTGTACAGAATGCTCTGTCCAGGCTAAAGAATAATATCACTGAGAGATAGTGATCCTTATCTTCATGATCCAGGAAAGGATTCTCTGAGGGCTTGTAAAGGTGACATCAGTTAAGGAAGATTACCAAGGCAATAAATAAGAAGGCAAAGCCTGATACAGTGAAAGTGAAAAGCAAAGTACAAAAACGGAGGTCTATAATAATACATTTATCTGGGAAGGCTTCCTGCAGAAGCTAAGTTTTGAGCCAGATTTTTAAAAATCATCATAATCTCTTCCAAACAGTTCTGAATAAGTATTTTATTTTAGGAAAAAGAATATTTCAGGCACACTAATGTTAGTCATTTTCCAAGACTATAAAATACAATAATGAAATTGTTCATGTGGGTCTAACTTTTTTTTTTTTTTTTGCGGTACGCGGGCCTCTCTCTCACTGTTGCAGCCTCTCCCGTTGCGGAGCACAGGCTCCGGACGCGCAGGCTCAGCGGCCATGGCTCACGGGCCCAGCCATTCCACGGCATGTGGGATCTTCCCGGACCGGGGCACGAACTCGTGTCCCCTGCATCGGCAGGCAGACTCCCAACCCACTGCGCCACCAGGGAAGCCCGGTCTAAGTTTTAGTACATGCCCATACTACCAACAGAAGGACTGTTCTTAAGTCTATCTCTAATATTTAAAGACAGATTTTAAAATCTTGCCCTATATCTTGGCTGCCTATACTAAATGAAATGAGAAAAAGAAAGCTGTGCAATTTGTGTGTGTGTGTGAAAGTATGAGGCCCTAACTGAACTCTGCTTTACTTAAAACAGCAGAACTATGAGGGAATTTCAGTAATCTAGTAAAACTGAAATAAAATTTACCTTAAAAAAGGAAAATTTATAAATTACAAAGTGTAAGAGACAAATCCAAAATCAGTTAGTGTTGTATAGCCTTCCAACAGGTAAGGAATACAAGTTAACAATATACCTTTTAAATGAAACACATATATAAAGATACAGACACAAGTATTCAGTTGGTTGAAGGAGCAAGGATACCAAATGGAAGGACTGGCTCTGAAATACAGGGTACGTTATTTCAAGTGGAAAGATCTACGGGATTTAACCAGAGAACCAATCACAGCCTGAATTCAAGATTATAATTGGTAATAGGAACCACAGAGTGTATCACACATAACAAGAGTAAGTATTACTTAGTCAAACTTTTGCTTCAGTTACACTTTATACATTCCATGCACATGTATACTGGACCACAATATAAAGTTCAATTTTTACTATAAATGGCAGTCAAGAGTTTTAAAGTCACTATCCTTAAGGATGCCCAGACTGCCCATTGTACATCATTAAAGACACTCTCCTATATAGAGTTGGGAAGAAAAAGCCAACAATGAAATCAAGGAACATAATCAATATTGTAAGATAGCTGAGAGTCTTGATGATCTGTTCAGAAAGAACAAAAAGGTAGAGAGATGACAAAACTCTAGGCCTTGCTTCATGATTTTAGAGTGAGGATGGACTACTAACAGTGTGACAAAATTGAATTAATGACAGGCCTGCCTTACTTAAATTAGCGATCTACCTTCAGAAAACAAACATTGGTTGCCAGAAAGTTGGGGGGGGGGGGGAGGCGTGAATTAGGTGTAGGGGATTAAGAGGTACAAACTTCCAGTTATGAAATAAATTAGCCATGGGGTTGTAATATACCACATAAGGAACATGGTCAATAATATTGTAATAACTTTGTATGGGGACAGATGGTTACTACTTATCACGGTGAACATTTCATAATGTCTGCAAATGTCAAATCACTATGTAGGACACCTAAAACTAACATAATATTGTATGTCAACTATATTTTAATTTAAAAAATAAATCAAAATAAAGGATTGAAGTTAAAAAAATATTATAATTGGGGGTAGGGGTAGAGAATGGGGAGGTAGAACTTGAGACAGAGGCATACAAACAAGATGGTACTGTTAGTAAGGAGGCAAAGTTATAAACTGCTAATTCATGTGGAGATCCAAAGACAAGAAGACATAGCAATGAGACTTAAGATGGGTCAGAGATCATGAATGAGGGATCATAAATAAAGGCTCCAGTGATGGAGGACCTCGTTAAGTACTTCCACTTGTATGAGACAAGAGGAAGCCACACAGGTTAAACCATCTATATACAGGGCATGTTGTTGAGGTCCACTAGTCATGAGGTCTGCTACCCACACTGAGACCACAGCGAACTCCAACAGCAGTCCTCAGCATGAAGTCTGGGAATACTAATGATTCAAGTTTTTCCCCAGATTGAGGAAATAATAAAATCTGTTTCCTCTCTCTAGAAAGCAACCTTACAATGGAACACTTGAGAAAGGATGTTCAGGCAAACGAGTTACATTTCCTGAAAAACTATAAAAATCCTCTTGCAGTGCTTCCTTCTTTTTGGTTCTTCCCCTACCCTTGAGACTCTTTTTTTTTCTTTTTGCAATCTTCTCAAGAGTGCAAATGTGAAAATGCTGTGAAACGGAAGAAGAAGCATCAACTTTCTATGGCTTGGACTTGTTAACATAAAAATAATAATATGTCTTGCTTTTGCTGGACCAAGGTAACACTGTCACTCCATTCACTGGCATAGCAATGTACTTTTATTCCTTATGAAACAGTAGAAATATTAGTATTCATTTATTTAAGCAGATTTACTTTGAAAAAAGGATGCTAGGATACTGTGTCAATTAGCTTAAACTGTACAAATAACTAGCAATATATGTTTCTCTATCCTGTTACAGACTGATCATAATGTGCTGATATATGCAACAATGTGGGAAGGGACGGTAGGAAGGTTCTAATATATGGCCTGTATAAATGATAAAATATTTCTCTAAATCAGTAATTTTGCATGAGAAGAATGAAATAAAATGCAGGTCTACTGCATGGAGTATATTTGCCCCCTCCCTCCCTACTAAAAAGCTGAGATACCATCACTCAATTATCATAGTATTTCTTAAGATTTTGAACTTGAGTGATCTCAATCTCTACTCTGGACTTCAGCTTCATGGGTTAGCAGAAATACAACCCTCTAGCAATACTTTTGAAAGGCAATAATTACAAATATAGCATAAGACTCTCTGTTTTCAACAGTTTTAACATTGTTGTTTTTAGAAAGTAATTGGTTTTTCTTTGGCTTCCCCCCCGTATCCAATGCTCAATGCAATCTATACTGCCTGGAAGCCAGACTTTAATTGAAGCTGATGCTCCAAGTTTAAACTCTGCACTGATGGTACAGTTGTTTCCTAGCAACGCAAAGTTATGAAAACTTTAAGAACACCACTTCACTCAATACAGTTTCTCCCATTTAGTTTCATGTACTCAGTGGGTTATTATAAAGAAATGAGTATCAAGTCAGAATCAGCTTGATCCTGCATTAATAAAAATGAAAAAAACACTGCATTGATTTTGAATGACAGACATTTCCAAACCTTGGGCAGACAAATCAGGCTTCATACAATACTTTAAAAGAAGGTTTTCAGAATGAAATTTAGGAAGGACTGTATAGAAAGGTGATAGATTTAGGCCATAAAAATATACAAACAGATACTTTATTTTAAAACATCTAGACTTTCTGAAGAAATGGCTAACTTAACCCAGGCAGGTGAAATAGTGTTTAACTGAAATGTTCTATACATTCTCAAACATTCTGGTTTTAGAAACCCTGTAGATTCTTAAAAATTATTGGTTATCCCAAAGTGCTGTTGGTTATATGGGTCATATCTAGTAACACCGCATTAGAAATTAAAACCTAGAGATTTTGTCTTCATTTATTTATTTTGAAATAAACATATATGTTGAAATAAGTAACATATTTTATTAAAAATCTCAAAACAAAAACAAAGACAGTTTAGTGGGATGAGTGGTGTTGTTTTACATTTTTACATTTCCTTAAGGCCTGACTTAATAGAAGACAGCTGGGTTCTTATGTCTTCTTCAACGTTTACTCTGTTGTGATATCACACATCACAGAGCCCATAGAAAACTCTACCATGCCCTCCCTCCCCTTCCCCTTCCCCTCCTCCTCCTCCTCCTTCTTCTCCTACTTAAATGAGTAGCAATAAGTATTTCTTCCTTGTATAAGAGGATGATTTCCTTGTATAAGAATTTTCTTGTATAAGAATATGATTTCCTTTTTCTTGGCTATTGACATTAGGCAGTATGATGAAGTGATTATATTTCAGATATGTAGTCAGCTTGCCTGAGTTTGAGTTTCACTGCTCTCTTGCTCTGTGACCCTGATTAAGTCACTCTAAGTTTCACTTGTATCATTTATAAAATGGGTCTAATAGTAACATTACCCCTACAGTACTATTAAGAGAATTAGGTAGGAAGTAAATGGAAAACACTTGGCATATTTCCAGTACATAAAAGTAACCACTGGATAAATATTGTCCGATTTTATCTCTGATTTTAAGATTGCAAAATAGAACACTAAGACAAATATATCAATAAATCACTCAAATAACCACCACTTCCACCCTAACGTCATTCCTAAAAAAGAGGAAATAACATGGACCCATGATTATCAGACACTTATGTACTTTTATGTAGAGTTGAAGTTTGCTTTATTTTTTAACATCAAGGGAAAGTATCAGAAACTATGTGCTAATTCTTTCTTATGCACTTCTTTCCTAACACAATCTCTTTCAATATCATCTAGTAGAGAGACAGAGGGGTGAAGATGTGTGCCTTTGCTTAAAGAAAGAGTGGAAATAAGTACTAATACAATTTGAAAAAAGCATAGAATTACACAGTTTGGTTTTAATGATTGATTTCTTGTAATTGGTAGATTTATGCTTGCTTTGACCTTTGTTCTGGTTTATATAATGGCCCAAAATAAAAATTACCACAGGTTTTAATCACATGCTGATTTCTCTCACTCACTGGATCAATTCCAACTACACCAACAGCAGTACACTCTTTTACAGCAGTTGCAAGAATGATCACAATTGCAACACCAATATCATCTTTCATTCCATAATTTCAAAGCACTCTCAGTATTAGCTCAGTTCTCATAACAACTTTGTAGCTAGATATGTAGTAAACATTTCTTCTTTTTGCCTTGGGGCATAGCTTCAGAGAGTAATGGACTGAGATTGCACAAGATTTTGCAAAGAGCCAATGGGGGAGTCCTGAACTCCACAATAAATGTCACTTCCTCAAAGGAAAATAAATGGATGTTCTTGAAAATCAAATCTTTAAAACGGGAACTTATTTTTGAACTTTAAACATTGGTAAAATACAAAACGATGTTTAAAAATGCAGTTTAACAATTGAGCAACAATCATATTTCTTTCATATTAGGCATTTAAAAAAATGCTACTGCTTATTATACTAAATCAGTTCTGATAGTCTTTGTTAGATAAATTGGGGGTTTGTAGGATGTTTGAGACCTGGGGTATTTAGCCTGTTTAAGAGTATTTTAAAAACATCTTAGAATATCTGAGCATTGTGTTTGAATAAAAAAACCACTTTAATCTTTTGCCACAATATGATGAATTTTTATGACATCAAAGTGGAGAACCAAGAAAAATAAAAGATCCTTGGGCATCCTCTCACCTGTTGTCTTTGAGAGAAATAAGCATTGAACTATGGTGTCCTTCTTTGATAAAATATGCTGTAGTTAGAAGCTCTGTTTTCAAATTTTGGTATCACAGTTCATAAGATGAATGTTCTGAAATACATTTCTGAACTTCAAATTCCTATAAAATAGTATGCTAAATATACCTATTTTGCAGATTTATTGTAATGGGTTAACATATACAAAAGAGCCAACCAATCCTCAAAGAAATCAATTTTTCCTGCTTTTTCTTTCCTTGCTTTTTTTTTCTTTCACTACTTTGTTTACTGCAAGCCAGTTATTTTGCCTGTTTTAGTGTTTAGCCTTTACTACAGATGCCAGTAGCAATCAGATCTCATGAACCCACTTTCTTTTGCAGTACATTTAAAAAGAAAATGTTGCAACCACAATTTGTTGAAATAAGTTATAACTTTGTTAAGAAATGTATTTTTTAACCATTGCTCAACTGTTTTATTTACGCTAAATTGAGTGTAAAGTATTTTTAAATATCAACAAAAGTATTATCATCATCATTCCATATAATCATCGATAATACTATAGTACTATAATAATTCAATAATATAAAGATAATAATAGTATTAGAGTATTATTGTACTATAATAATAGTAATGTAACATACTTTTATCTCAATTTTACAGAAGAAAATACTGAGACACATATAGGCACATTAGCTTTTTGAACATCACAGAGCTAATAATTGTCAGAATAAGATCCAAACTGAAGTTGTTTTGTTTCAGTCTGGGCATTTAACTACTGCACTAGATTAACCATATTTATGTTTTTGTTTGAATAACTGCCTCCAGAAGCTCAGAAAAACTAAAAGATATTTTCCATACTCTTCACTTTAAAGAAAATATGATAATGAACTGGTTTGACTTTGGTGAAATCACACAATAACTCATACTTTGAGACATGTTCTAATGTCTCATAGTACAAGGTTATACCTGTAGTTAGAGGTTTCCACTGACAGAAATGACCATCCTAATGTCAACCATCCTGGGAGGAAATCAGATTCAAGGACTAAAATCAGGAACTTGAAAGGCATCTCATTGACTGAGCCCAGGAGGGAAGGCCTTCTCTCTGGGCTTTTCTCCCATGCTTTTCTCTTTCTGGAGCTTGCCCAGCAACTCCCTAAATGTGCTGGAAACTTGCTTCTTCCTAATGGAACCAAGATAAAAGCTTTGAAGAAATGGAGACTGAAGGTATTAGGCAGGCAGATTTCAGAAAACTTCATAAAGATATAGCCTGTGGGTTTGAGAGAAGTTTTGGAAATAAAAATAAGGTATACATTATTTTCTGTGCTGTAATTTCCTTCTATTATACAAAGTAAGCATCCTCAAATATATGTTAACTGTGACTCACACCTTAGTATATTGTAAATACAAGTAAGATCACAGGGAAATTTAAACTTGGATTCTACAGGTGTGAAGGATCTGTAAACTTGTTTATAAATGTAAGTACACAAGCAAGCAGAAGGATAAAGAATATGTAATTATTATTATCAAGAGACAAAAACAATTTCCACTTTGAGCCATGATGCAGTAAGAGAAACTGGATTTACACTTCCACCTTAAACTAGAAAACTGGAGAAAATATAGAATACAGATTTGGGACATTAAAAAATGGATGATTAAGATTTCTGGATCCTACTGACATTTTGGATCTGATAATTCTTTGCTTGGAGGCTGTCTTGTGCATTGTAGGATACTTAGCAGCATCACTGGTCTTACCCTGCTACATGCAGTAGTATCACTCTAGCTGTAACAACCTAAAACATTACCAGATATTGCAAATATCTGCTAGGGGGCAAAATCATCTGTTTGGAAACACTGGCCTAGAGGTAGTCCTTAGAATGTAGCATTGAGCAGGTAAATCCAAGTAGAAGAACAAGCAGCTCTGCTGAGTTAAGAAGACAGAGAGCAAAGGTTGAAAAGTTCAGAGTGGCTATAATTTGAGAAGCAGACTACCAGAGAGGAGGGAGCTCCTGAAACTAATATAATATTGTATGTCAGTTGTAACTCAGTAAAAAAAAAAAAAAAATTGTGACCAGAACGAAGTCCAACACTACTTAAAGAAATACAACACAATCTAGCATTCAGTAACATAAAATTCACGTCAGGCATACAATCAATGAAGCTAGAAAATATTCCTCATAAAACAAGGACATTTGCAAATATTTAAAAAATATAAATATGTGCCATAGATTCAAGAAGGTAAAAAAAACATGAGTATGATGAAGAGAGAGGTAAGAGATGCAAAATATTACAAAATGAACACTTATAAAGAAAATATATACATAAAATAAAAAGTACACTGCATGAAGGCATAATAGAAACAAAGCACAGATTAAAGAAAAAGACTGTACATAAAAGGAGCCACAGTGAGTTGTGAGACAATAATTGTATTCTATCATGTATAATTGGATCTAGAAAGAGGAGGGGCTGTGAGTCATAGTTTTGAAAATAGAAGAGCAGAGAATTTTCCAAATTTGGTTAGAACACTAAATCCACACATCCAAGAAGCTGAACAAACCCCAAACAGAATAAAGAAAACAACGTTGGGACACATTAAAATCAAATTGATAAAATTAGTGATTGAGGGACTTCTCTGGTGGGGCAGTGGTTAAGAATCCGCCTGCCAGTGCAGGGTACAAGGGTTCGAGCCCTGCCCGGGGAAGATCCCACATGCTGCGGAGCAACTAACCCCGTGCACCACAACTACTGAGCCTGCACTCTAGAGCCCGTGAGCCACAACTACTGAGCTTGTGTACCACAACTACTGAAGCCAGCACGCCCAGAGCCTGTGCTCCACAACAAGAGAAGCCACCGCAATGAGAAGCCCATGCACTGCAACAAAGAGTAACCCTTGCTCGCCACAACTAGAGAAAGCCCACGTGCAGCAACGAAGACCCAATGCAGCCAAAAATAAATAAATAAATAAATTTATTTTTTTAAAAAATTAGTGATGAAAAGAAACATCTTAAAAGCAGCCAGAGGTTAAAAACAAAAAAAAAGGACCTATTATGTACAAAGGAACACACTTAAAAGTGACAAAGCCTTGTTTGTCAAAATTTATGCAAGCCAAAAGAAAATGTAATGATATTATAAAAGTACTTGTGGGGAAAAATAATCCAGAGCTGTCAACTTGGCTGTTTTCTACCTGGTTAAAAAAAAAAAATCCAAAAATGGAAGTGAAAGAAAAACTTATTCAGATAAATAAAAATTGAGGGATCACATCACTTAGCAGGTTGGAACTACAATAAATGTGAAAAGTTCTCCAGACAGAGGAAAAATGGTATCAGACAAGAATTTAAATATACACAAATGAATGAGGTGTCAGAAATTAGAATTATATAATAAATATATTTATGTAAATCTCTTTAAAATAATTAAAATAGTTAATTGTGTGAATAAAAATTAAAATACAATAGTTTATAACACATATAGAAATAAAAATAACATCAAAACACAGAAGTTGTGAAATGTATGTAAAATCTTATCTACTTCCTATAGATGGTCAGTGGCATTAGATTTGAAGGTAGACTGTAATTAGTTGGAGATGTATACTGTGAAGCCTGCACTATCATAGCAAACAAAGAGATATGAGTTATAAGACAACAGTGTAGAGAAAGCAAATTGTAAAAGTAAGCAACTAAACTGAAAGAAGACAGGGAAAATGGAACAGAAAACAATTGGAACAACAGAAAACAAACAGCAAGATGGTAAGTTTAAAGCCAACCGTATTGATAATTGTATTCAACCTAATTGGAATGATCTAAAACTCCAATTCAATGGCAGAGGTTATCAAGTTAAATAAAAAGTAAGACCCAACTACATGTAGTATATAAGAAACCCATTTAAATATAAACATACCAATAGGTTAAAAGTAAAAGGTTTAAATATATATATATCATGAAGATACTAAGAAAAGAAAGCTGAATTGAGTATATTAATATCAGATAAAGTAGATTTCTGAGCTAAGAATATTACCAGGGAAAAGGGAAACATTTTATACTAATAGAGGGGTCAATTCAATAAGGGGTTATAATAATTTTAAATGTGAGTGCACCTAATTTTTAAAAAAGCTTCAAAATACATAAGGAAAAAGACATAACTGAAAGGACGAATATACAAATATACACATAGAGTTGGAGATAGTTAAAACTTTTTTCTCACTAATTGATAAAGCAGATAGTGAAAAGAATAAAGAAGATTTGAGCAACACTATCAATAGTTTTCCCTCTTGAACAACCAAAAATAACAAAGTATAGCAAGTTAAATCTAGCAATATATAAGAAGAATAAAACATGACTGAGTATGGTTAATATTTGAAAATAAATCAATGCATTTCATCATATGAACAGACGAAAAAGAAAAAACATATGATTATCTTAATAGATGCAGGAAAAGTATTTCACAAAACTCAAAACTCATTAATTATTAAAAATTTCAGCAAACAAGGACAGAAGTTAATTCCCTCAATATGATAAAGGGTATCTTTGAAAAAGCTACAACTACCATCATATTTAACAGTGAAAAGAGTGTATATTTTACCCCAAAGAAAATGACTTAATGAAGTTGTTGAAAATATTCTACAGGCTCTGTGACTGAAACTACTCCTATCTCTAAGCTTGCATGGACATAATTAAAGTACCACTGGGGCATTTCTGCTGGGCATCTACTTGAAGAGATAAGGAGCCTCTTAGGAAATGACTCAGCCTGAAAGAAGAGTGAGTGCTGGCACAGAAATTTGTTTTTGCTGTTTAACAACAGAATAGAGTGAAGATGAGGTCAGCCTCTGTAGATTTTATTCATCTTGTCCAAAAGTTTAACCACTAAAAAACCCTGCCCTTATTTACCTCCCAAGTCCTAATACGAAAAGCAGATCAATACACAACAAAAGATTTAGTTAAAAGATTATAGTTTATTTTTCATGTGATAATGAAGACTGAAAGCAATGAGAGTGGTCTTGGTGTTGATACTGGCAACCTTGATGTCAAAGGGCTCCTCTCCCTAATAATAGCTAAACTTCTCCTTTCCCTCTATCTCACTACCATTATCAATGCTATCACCAACAGTACAATATCATCATCAGACTTTCATCATAGAACTGAATCAGCTAATGGAAATCAGTTATTAATAGCAATTATTGTTTCACTGTAAAAAAAAAAAAGATAAATCTATTGATAGCAGTTTTATTCCAGGAAGCATTTAGAAAGATGCTTATAAATTCACTCATGACCTCTTCCTTGTACTCCTTATTTTTCCAGTGGATTCCTCAAACACTTAAACATTTATCACGAAATTTTGGAGGAGCCCAATGACAGAAGTTGGAACATTCTAACTTATATGTTTATTCCTTACCATTAAGAAGCCAATAGCTGACTAAATGGCTTCTTATACTAATGTTTTATTTATTTTCAACTTCTCTGTATTGGTCAGAAAAGTCTAGATTATACCTTTTTCAGCTTTATCAAGATATAATTGACAAATAAACTTGTAAGATATTTAAAGTGACAACGTGATGATTTGATATACATATAAATTGTGAATAGCTACACCTTGGTAATATACAGCCCCAAGTTTCTGACAAAAAAAAGCAAAGGTTTGTTTCTTCCTCACATTCTATGTTCATCATAGTTTGGCTAGGGGCTGTGCTTATCAGAGTCATTCAAGAGTTCCAGGCGGATATTCGCCCCATCTTGACACTAGCTTCCATGATCACTGTAGTAAGCAATAAGAGAATGTGTTAATTCTCATATAGGCTCTTAAAACTTTGGCCTAGAAGTGATGCATGTGTCCTTTGTTCACATTTTGTTAGCCAGCTGAGTCACAGGAACACATGTAACTTCAAATGCTGAGAAGATACAATATTATCACACCCAGAAGAACTGGTGTATTTGTGGATAGCCTGAACGGCTGTCATGTCCTGTCTCTGGCAAATTCACCTATCCTACAAGAAGTAATTGAAAACATTTTTTTCAGCTATAAAAACAGATGTAAAGTGTCATGCAAAACTGTTCCTTAAATGCACAAGTATTCACTCAAGACCTATTTGCACAACTTTGTCATAAATTCAATCTGGGGGTATCTGATTTTTGAATCAAATTAAAAACAAATTTAAAATCAAAAGTGAGGAAATTTGTCTAATGTAGACAATGTGACAGCAGGGAAAGTGAACAGGGACAATAAGTTAATAAAAAATGCCAGCTTATCATATCATTTGGTATGAATGAGTGTAGAAAAAAATCCTTACACTTCACTAAACCCTGACAGCATCATTTTCTTACAGCACATACAAAAATTGAGTACGCACATGACCCATTAAGAAATGACTAAGTGATGCCCATATTCTCTATTTAGGAATACAGTAACATATTTAATTTTTGAAGTTGTTAAGAGCTCCTGCATCCCAATTGCACTTAAATGTATTTATTTATTCAGAAATTTCTATCTCCTCTCCCTCACCCACACAATATAATCTTTCAAGAATTCTTTACTAGTAAGATTTCACTATAGTTTGATAAGAAGGTGTTTTTGTATGGTGAAGTAGTTGGCTAAGAACTAAATATATCACTGAACAATTCTCTAAGAGAAGTGTTACATGCATATATTACACATGTATAAGATTACATAAGAGTATATTACACGTGCAAATAATTGGGATAAATTTAACCATTACAAATAAGTCCGTGTTGGACACAATTACCTTGGGTAGTATGTTTTTAAAATTTGTGTTTGCAAACTAACATCTTCAGGAAGACAATGGACACTAAATTAATATATCTGTAGTATTCACTGATACGTTTCCATTAGGAGTATATTCTACATAACAATAAAAGTGAATAAAGCAAATTTTCTTCACTTTCAATACATTTAAAAGATTTCACATACTTATATTAAACATATCACAAAAGGGCTTAAAATGTAATCTTTTTACTTAAATGTGTTTTCACATGATCAGAGAAAGATAAAAGAAAGCAAAACTTTTGATTCAGCATTTTAAGCATGTCAAGGAGGGTGCTGCCCATACAAAATATGAAAGACAAAAAAATGTAACAGTAGAGGTTTGTGCTCTGTTGCTCCTGCTCTGACTTCCAGGGAGGTTATTCAACCTTTAACAACTGAAGAACCACTTCACCACTGAATAGTGTCACAGAGGATCTCAAAATTGTAAGATATATTTAGCTTCATGAAAGTGCTATGTTGAATTCCATGTGGTTTCAGAGTTTGGTGGTAACAGGAAAACACCAGGGAGTATATTTAGGAAAGATGTCCTGAGGTTTGCACTAAGAGACTACAGCAAACAAAATAGAAACAGATGGGTAGCATCCTCTGTGCCAAGTGCTATGAGGATTTTGCAGATCATCTCTCTCTCTCTGTCTCTCTCTGTCTCTCTGTCTCTCTCTCTCTCTGTCTCTCTCTCTCTCTCTCTCTCTCTCTCTCACACACACACACACACACACACACCCCCACACACACATACAAACACCCCCCCACACACACAAAGTTCTCTCAGCATAAGAGCTACTTTATTAAAAGCTGGTAACTGTCTTGGTAAAGGAAAACAAGAACCATAGATGGTGTGAACTTGCAGGGGCATATTAAAGAACCAAGGGAATAGTCAAATTGATGCACTCTTTGTAATTATGTTTTCTGTACCTTCCACCATTAGCCATTACTCTGACTATACAAATTATCTTGAGATATGCATTAACAGATTTTCTGTGGGTAGAGAGATAATCATATTATATCTGATTAATATAGATCCAGCTAAGAAAAAAGTTGCACAATAAAAACCAAAATTTTAGAATAGACAAACAGTAACAATGAATGTATTGTGGGTGTGATCTGTGTAGGACTTTCAAGGGGACAAAGGATTTTCTAGTTTGATAGCAATATTCTGGAAAATTCTACATGAGAGAGATTCATAGTGAGAATGGAGAATGATACGGGAGAGGCAAAGAATTAAGGGTTTTAAGTAATGAAAGATATAATTTGGTCCATAAAACATACGCCTCACCTCACAACACTGACCTAAGAGTGTGGCTGGTAAAACTACAACTCCAACTCACTGATACCTAAAGGAAAACTTTAAATTGATCTTGTTGAATAATGTATCAGTCTGTTGTGTTCCTCCAAAACGCCCAAGTCAATGATTCACTTAAAAGAGCATTTTGAAATGTCCATAAAGGATTTAAAAGGCTCACCATGACTGGATTGTCCTCAGGCTGTCCATCTAATAAAAGAAATGGAAATCAAATATGAACTATCATAGCTTTAATGTGACTCAATTTTCTTCATCTCCAGATTATGGAAGAGGACAACAAAACATCATGGGAATAAACAGACTATGATCTGTTCATGAAAAGTAAATGAGTGTAGGGGACTCCCCTGGTGGTCCAGTGGTTAAGACTCTGCACTTCCAGTGCAGGGGGCCCAGGTTCGATCCCTGGTCAGGGAACTAGAATCCACATGCCGCAACTAAAAAAAAGATCCCACACGCCGAAACGAAGATGCCACAACAAAGATCCTACACGCAGCAAAGATCCCACGTGCCGCGACTAAGACCCGGCACAGACAAATAAATAAATATTAATAAAAAAAGTAAATGAGTGTCACTTTAAAAAAAATTTTTTTCATCATGAAAATCATGGCATTGTTAATGACTCCTAAAAAAAGACAGGAAAATGTCATATGTGTGAATTAGATGAGCTTACTAAGGGTCTAAGAAGGTTTGAGTGTGGTTATAGGAAACAGGGCAGGGAGTTAATGGTGGCTGGGGGAATATAAGAAATGTTTTAAAATTTTCTATAGGTATTGTGGCTGAGCACACAGGTTGAGGTCCTCAAACTTGGCCAAACAGCCAAGTCTACCTCATTTCTCCACCTGAATACTCCCACTGCCAGGGGGAAAAAATTATTCACTAGGTCAGGGACAAGGCTTAAATATAAATATTTTATGAATAACTCCTTAGTTAACTCCCATGTTCAATCAGGTTCTGAGCAGAATAAAAGCTTACACTAGGAAAAAAGCAAGATTTTTCTTCAATTTTTGGTCTGGTTTCTTACTCTTCTGAGATAATCCTAGTATAACGGCATGTCTGAGAACAGTCTGTGGAATTGCCAAATGGGCTAAATGCAATGGTAATGCCTGTTATCCTCACTCTTCTCAGCCAACTTATTCTCTCTCTGACTAGAAATATTGCCACAAAAATAATGCATTCACATCAGGTAAATTTTGAATCTTAAGTAATATCTAGGACAATTATTCTCTCTATATATTAACGGTGTTTTATTAAAATTTAAAGGATAGCCTCATAATGAAATATATATTTAGTAGCATGGGATAAATAGTACCACATATACCTTAGGGTAACTGGGAAGTTTCCAATTAGCTATAAATAGAGGATGCTTTTGCGCCTTTCTTGGTCCTGATCTTAACAAGTAAAAACTGAAAGAAAGAAAAAAATAGATAAACTGTATCTAGAAATTTTTAGTGGTGCCTGAACCCATATAAGAAAAGAAAGAATATGAAGTCACCATAGGCAGGGAATCATGGAGAGACATGAAGTGGTTCAGCCACATGAGGCTGGAGAGATAACTTCTCTTGACACCCACCAAGAGTCAGTGGAGAGAGGCCTGTAGTACAAGACAGGAACAAATTCAGTGATTTGAAAAGAAAAAGTTCCATTTCCCACGTTAGTAGAGAATGCTTCACTCTGATTCTTCTGATTTCCGTGAGGATGGTAAATCAGTCTAGTTCTGGGGCACGACTTGTGGAATCCTATTCCAACACCAGACTTATTTGGTAATATAGTTGATATTTGTTTCTCCATCTGCCTACTACTTTGTCTCTCTATTGCTCCCAAACTTGGGAAGGAAAGCAGAAAGGAAAAAAAAAAAACATTGAAAAATAGTTTTACTAAAAAAACTATTTTTGTCTGAAAGCAAAAGCAGAAAGCCAAGTCGCTTTGAGAAACAATAAATCAGTATACAAATTTGTGACTTTCTTTAATTAATCATTCAACAAGTACTTTTTCATAAAAACAATTGTTATTACCTGAAGCAAGATCTCGTTTCACTGTTCTTTGTCACTTTTTATTGGTTTCTCTGGCCAGCATGACCTTTCTCCTAGAATCTAACCAATCTTTCGTAACCTATATTAAATGTCCTAGTATTCATAAAGATTTCCCTAGTACCCTCCCCTTAGGTGAAGATGTATTCTTCCACAGGATCCTCATCGGACATTATTTCTCTCCTACTCCATTTTGCACTTTTTTCAAAATTGTTTTCAAATAATTTTTTTCTACTGTTACAGTCTCTTGAAGGTAGAGACTAAACCCAGCACAAATAATTGAACACAGAATGTGTTCAGCAAATATGTGTTGAATTTAATTGAATATATACCATCTAGATTTGTCACATGGTGAAACAGTGATGTGTTTGGTAGGGTAATGTGATAGTAAAACAAGGAGTGCCTTTAAGTGAGAAGGCAATGTTCTTGAAGCAAGCAACATTGCTTCAAACAATGCTAGGTTCAGCTGAAGAAGTAGTTTGTCAAAACATATATTTCAAATCCATATCTTTAACTATATTAGAGAAGTTTCAAATAGAAATGTCTGCCATTGTGCATTTTGTAGAGAGTGTAACTGATTAGTTTCTACTCTCATCCTCCCTTTTTCTATAGTCACCTAATTTTTCTGATAATAAATCATATTATGGATATAAAGATATCTGAATGGACAAGTTCTTGGATTTATACAAACTTAAAATCATGATTATGATTAGTTATGTTAGCAATGATAAACATACAGCAATCCTTTCTTCTTATTGCGATAATAAAATATGCAATAAAAAGCAATATTTAACACCTCATAAAATAATAAAAGTCAAAAGCTTCTAAGGTAAAGAAAATTAGTTATGTAATTTAGTACATGCCCAACCTGACTACTCATTAACCTTGTAACTTTAGAGGAATAAATCAGCTGACTTGAAAACAGATAAATAATGCATATACACAAGCTCATCTTTTCAGTTAATTTTCTCTTTGTTTTTTCACTGATATTTAAATTCTTTTATTTATTTCCATATTTTAGTCAGGAGGAGCTCTCTTCACATAGAATTTTGTGTGTTCTAATTTGGGGAAATTAGAATTAGGCAAATAATGCAATGACAAAAGGAATAACATAGTGACCCAAGATTAACATTACAGTGTCTCCTCTACTCTGGCCAGGGTCTACATGTATAGTATAAATAACTTATATAAAATATATATATCATTATATAATAACATTTTATTATTTAAGACTTTTCTCTTCATTTCTTCCTTCATTGGATGGAGCCATGTATCTACTGTTGATCCTTGAATAACACAGGTTTGAACTGTGTGGGTCTACTTACGTGAGGATTTTTTTCAATAGTGAATATTACAATACTGCACAATCTCCAGGGATGTGGAACAACAAATACAGAGGCACCACAGATAAGGGGAGCTGACTGTAAATTATAGGTGGATTTTTGACTTGGTGAGAGTAGGTGTCCCTAACCCCTGCATTATTCAAGGGTCAACTGTATTTTCTATAGTTGTTTGGACTTCTGTCAGATGGCATATTATTAGGCCACCTGACAAAAGGCATATTATTAGGCTTACCGGCAAATTAAATATGGCATTTTTTTCCCAATGTCACATCCCGTCCCAAATTTTGGTCATAAGGAGAAAATATCAGTATGGCCGGTGTTGTGTACTTTAGACCATAAACTTATTTACTTGCACAAAACATAACTGGTTTGGTTTTCATCTGACAACACCATGGAAAGCTATCATCTAGACTGAAGCAACTTGAAATGCACATACCACACCAAGCCTTAATTCATTTCTGCCACTGCCATTCAGGCAGCGTGGCCCAGGGCATGTGCGTGGGAGCTTAAGACGGGGGGTGGGGGTGGGGGGTGGGGGGGTGGGGGTGGGGGGTGGGGAGTGTCACACCTTGTTTGTTTGTGTTTGTTTTTTTTTTTCCAGTACGCGGGCCTCTCACTGTTGTGGCCTCTCCCGTTGCGGAGCACAGGCTCCGGACCTACAGGCTCAGTGGCCATGGCTCACAGGCCCAGCCGCTCCGCGGCATGTAGGATCCTCCCGGACCGGGGCACGAATCCGTGTCCCCTGCATCAGCAGGCGGACTCTCAACCAGTGCATCACCAGGGAAGCCCCCAATTGATTTTAAAGTGGAAAAGTGTAGGCTATTTATTAAATATGGCCTAAAGTTGATTTTCTGTGTACTTGCTTTTGTTATTCTTGCTGTTGTTATTGAAAAATAAATTAATTAAAATGTCCATTAACGTTTTGCAAATAAATGTTATTGGTACACATTTTACAGATAACAGAATTATACAAATATCATTAACAAAATGGAATGATATTCACATGAGGGAAGAAAATTATTAACCTTCAGAACATATACAAATTTAGATTGAAACTTGAAATATGGCAAATATGTCTTTGTACAGAGGCCACTTGTGTAAATAAGTGTGAAAAGTATGGTGTATTTAATAATAATTTACACTTATTATTTATAGTGTTATGTAATTTGTAGAAAATAATTTTATTTACTTCTTGTAACCACCCAAGAGGTAGGTGGCATTATAATCCCAGTTTTAAAATGATGAACACAGGTTCAGACCAGTTAAATGGATGATAAAAGATCACAACCAAGTGGCCTGCCTCTAAGCCTGGTTTTACTTAAGGTGCTACATTGTTTGGTGGAAATATGGTTGGTTATCAGTGATAGAAAACAATGTTAGAGCTCTATTTTGTGTCAATCATTTTTTTTCCAGACAGAATAAAATGTTTAATTGAAGGAAAAAATTTGTACAAAGCAAAAAAAACAATTTTTAAAAATTTGGGCTCTGGTAAGCTTTCTTAAGTAAGACAGGACACCCAGACCCATGAAGTAAAAGAAAATAGTATATGACAAAACAATAATTTGATATTTTGAATGTCAAAGGCTGTACTGAATATGATCAAAAGTAAAAGACTTGGAAAACTATTTTCAAGTAAAAAATAAAATGGCAAGTACCCTCCTTATATATAGATTTTTCTATATATTTAAAAGAAACCTTTCAGTAGAAACATTAATAAAAAGTGTGAACAAGTAAGTCAAAAAAGTGTGAATGTATCTTAGCACTAAACACTTTACAATTTGCTCAGCCTTATTACTACTCAGGGAAATGAAAATAAATCCAGTTGGATACCCTCTTTCTCATCAATTTAAACAAATTTCAAAAGCAAAATTAAAACCGCTACTGTGAGCACATAAGCACTTTCATACATTGCTGATGGGAACAAGCACCTTAGGGAAAGGGAAGTAGCAGTAGCTGGTGATTTTAAAAATACACACACCCTTTGCCATACCCTCTTATTTTTTTTATTCTATCATATATTTAAAAGCATTCAGATATAAGTACCTGCACAGGAATGATTATTGCACCAACATATATTGGCAAATATCTGAGACAAATACTTCCATTAATATGAAAATAGCTATATAATTAATGATATATTATAGAATTTTGTGCAGTTATTAAAATGAGTATTTATGCATTTTGCCTAGGTGATGCGCATGGCAAACTGTTAAATGAAAAGTGAAGTTAGACTGTACTTTAAAAAGTACAAATGTATCTAATGTACAAATACACATATATACACATACTTTCCACATCCTCAAAGGTTTTCTATATCTAATTTCTGGCTTATTTTATATGGCCTTATCTTATATGGCCTTATAATCATATAGGCCATTAAGCTTCCAATTAACTGGTCAAATATATGAAGGTAGATATGGGGCTAAGGAAGAGGAATGCAAAGCAGAAGAGGTAGGAAAGCAATCTAGGATAAATAATGTTAACTGATTCAATGTCAGGTCATTCTAACAGAGAAAAAGATCAGATAACTCACTCAGAGCATAAGAATTCTGATAATCTGAGTTTTCTGGTTAATTAAGGCTAGTGTGAGATTCCTTTTTGGCTGTGACTGAGAGCTAAAAGTCACTGTGGAATGTATGCACTTCTCTTATTGTCTTATAAAGTATAATGGAAAGCCATCAGTATTTGGTTGGTTCCTTAAGATCTTATAGTGCTACTGCTTATGTTTATAAACATCATTTTCCTACAAGATGTTACCTCTATAGATATGAGTGTGAAAGAACCTGGATTAAATCCAATTTAACCCAATGGTATAACTAAGGATATCTTGGGTCTTGAATTTTTAGTAGAGTCCAGACAGTTAAAATCTCAGAGTTGGGTGGTTGTCAATGTAGTTACATATCACAAGAGTAGAGCTTTAATGAAATTAAAATATTCAGGCCTTGATCTCCTTCTCCTGAACCAGATAAAACTTAGATGTGTATAATTCTGGTAATGTATATTTATAATGTATGTTTTTCAAAAGTCTTCAGTGAGTCAGATATACTTCCTTTGTGAAGTAAAGCTCATCCCTTCAAGCACTTCCAATTTATAGGAAATTAGGTCCCAGACGTGCTGAAAGTGAGGCAAGGACTGTTTTCTGACTCTCAATCCATTTAGTCATTTCAATAATTTATTCTTGGTATTTTGCTTTCATTGAAGGTTTGGGTACCTAGGCTCTGAGATTTATGAATGAGTACATTGGTGCTATTTTCTAAATCAGTGGTGCCTTCAATATGTGGCATCTACACTTCCAGGCAAACATAAACATTCCCCTTCTGCTTCAACTCTAACCATTACATTCACTGTTAGCTGTTTTTTCTCTATCTTTCTCTGCCCCTCCCATCTGAGACCTCACACAAAATAATGCATAATCTCTTCCTCAATTCTCACATTCACATACCCCACTTTCTCTGGCTAGCTCCTGCTTCAGATCTCCAATTAAGTGTTACTTCCTGGAGGAGGCCTTCCCAGCTTCCTGGGTTAACTTAGGTTAATTTTTTAACCTTTCCATAGTAATTTCACCATCCCCTCATCATATACATCAGTGATGTAGAAGCTCATAAATCTGGATGTCTATTCACAGTGACTTATGGGTTATTTTGTTGTTTACTAGTTGTCTCTGCTCCTATATCAATCAACCAAATAATAAAAATCAGTAAAATATTTCCAAATACATTTCAGTATTATGGGGATATTCTAGCAAGTTTTCTCACATTAACAGAATAAGTAAATTGATGTGTATTAACTGACGACTAGGTATATTAGTATTAATTGATGACTAGGTATTTTAGATGACTATGATTCCTAGGGATAGAGCACAGTCAAAAACCGAGGCAGAAAATTTACCTCTATTATGTGCCCCCTGATCAGCACAGCACAGAGTTAATCTAACTTTCTAGGCTTCTGCAGAAATACTGCCCCATACATTCTTTGGGTCCCTACTCATTTGGACTATTTAAAATTTTTTGTACCTAAGCACACCTTTCACTTTTCTCCTACCTAACCTGTACTCATCCAGATCTGGTCTGGGATGACTGGGGTGTCTTCCTCACTCACACCCTTTCCACCTCCCACTCCCAGTTCCCTACCTCTGTCTATCAGTACCTTTGTTTGTTAATATCAAGGACAGCACCTGGCCCTTATTCATCTGTATATATTTCAGTGCCCAATAGTATTATTGAAATGTAGGAGATTAACCCCTTTAAGTTATATTTCATACAGGTAGCATTCATTTTTTTTCCCCGATTGCTTGTAATTTGCTAAATCAACAAAGTATTTTGTGGCTCTCTTCTCCTTCCTATGTTTTAAATGTGAATTTTCCTGAGGGCAGGAGAAATATCTACTTATTTCTCCATTCTCCTGCATAACCTAGCACAGTGCCTTGCAGGTAGCAGCACTTCACTTGGTACTTAAATGCAACTATTTGGATAAGGAAAGATCATATTCCTTGGCAAATAATTCTCTCTTGTATATGGAAGAAATTAGATCAGTTCATTAAAAGTGTGAGAAAAATAGGAATTCTATTTTGAAAACCATTGCATTCTTCCAGAGTACCAATGCCTACTGGGGCCTGTGGAGTTAATGCTTACAAAAAGGAATCCATTTCCTGGTTACTCAGCAGAGATGCAAGGAAAAAAATATTTGTGCAATGACAGACAAGTGAAAAAATCCAAAGTAAGTAAGTATAATTCAATTTGAACAGTTATTTGTTTCACACACACACACACACACAGACACACACGAAGAATTGCCATGAGGTTCTTTAAAAGTATAGATAATTTATTTGCATCTTGGCAAATACGTTTTAGCTGCTGAGAAAAAAAATACCCCTACTATAGACAATGTATGTTTTTGAAAAAGAGGTAAGAATTGTAATGATAATCGAGTGATGTTGAGAAAATGAATACATAATGCACCCAGAAATATTAAAGATGAAGCAAACAAAGCTCTCAGTTGAAGAAATATGACTTGTTGGCTGTGTCTACATGAAACCAGAAATACCTGTTTGTATATGAAAAAAAAATCAACTAATTAAGTACATTGTTCTCAGAATGCTATAAAACTGGTTTAATTTTGGTTGAAATGACCTTATTGACATCGTGTAAACACAGACTAAATGTCATAAAAACAAATATGAACTAAATTTTTTTCAAGTTAGAAAATACCTGTGAAGGCATACAGTATCAGATGATAATGATTAGGATTCACTGATCAACAAAGTTACATCATAATCATTAGGCAATCAGGGATACATTTAAAATGAACAGATTACGGCAAATGCAAAGGACACTGCTAGTAAGGATGAACTATTTCACAGTAAGATTGTTACTTAAGGAAAATTTTTAAAAATTATCATGAAGTATTGACTTAAATAAAAATATATGAACAAAATAGTTATTTGATTGCTCTATAAGACTTGAAATTTTTAAAGTTATAAACCATGTACTATTCCTCTGCATAATGGTCAATTATTTAGGGCCTGACAGTGACCCAAATGGATTTTCCAATATTCTACTTCCATATCTTCTCTGGTAGTAGTGCTCTAAATTGTCTATATCTGATGGTCTGAAATCATGTTCACTACTTAATTTTGTAAAGATTAGCAAATAATACCTCCAAAATAGGACTGATTATGTCCCAGCAGATTACCAAAAATTGACAAGTAGAACCCCAAAGTAAATATTACTCATAGATTTTTCTAAATTTTCTCAATTTGTAATTTCATAAAAGCAGCCACAGAGTCTACTGTCATTGCCTCTTCTACTGTGTAAGTTGGTTGGTGGAAAAAAAAAAAAAAATCCTGGTTACTGACTTTTCAAAAATAATTTTTTTTTTTTTTTT
Organism: Aethalodelphis obliquidens; assembly: GCF_003676395.1. Classification (NCBI taxonomy): domain Eukaryota; kingdom Metazoa; phylum Chordata; class Mammalia; order Artiodactyla; family Delphinidae; genus Aethalodelphis; species Aethalodelphis obliquidens. The sequence continues at coordinate 784,606 of NW_020837956.1, forward strand.
TTTTTTTTGCGGTACGCAGGCCTCTCACTGTTGTGGCCTCTCCCGCTGCGGAGCACAGGTTCCGGATGCGCAGGCTCAGCGGCCATGGCTCATGGGCCCAGCCGCTCCGCGGCACGCGGGATCCTCCCGGACCGGGGCACAAACCCGTGTCCCCCGCATTGAGCAGGTGGACTCTCAACCACTGCGCCACCAGGGAAGCCCTCAAAAATAATTTTTCTAAGATATAATAAACTATTTTTCTGTTGCTCACCAAAGTGCTAGACAGTAGGTGTAAAATAAAGTCAATGCTCAGAGGCAGAGACCTGAGATCAAGATTTAGACCTGTCTTTTATCAGCTTCATTGACTTTGGGAAAATTAATAACTTCTTAACATTCAATTTGGGTTTTTTTTTTAATGTGACTAATAATCCTTACTTTGCAGTGATATTGTAATTAAGACAAGTATAATTATCTAGAATTATACATTATCTAGAGTTGCTCCTGACACATGACAGGTGATTAAAAATGGATTTTTTCAGTAGTATAAACAGATATTTTTTCAAGAAGTGTTGAATGAGTTTTGTCCTGTATGACAACCACTGGTAGAGCTACCTGTGACCTTGCATTTGAAACAATGCTGATACAACATCTGACTCAGAGATTTGTATGGATTCATGAAGGGTGTGCAACATGCATGCAACATATATTTTATTTTTCTTGAAAACGTTGTTTGACTTGCTCAAGGTGCTACAGCACCACCTTCTCTTGGCTTTGGTTTTTGTAGACATTCTAGATGGAAAAATATTTTTGTTGAGACAGAGACTATATTAATATAACTAGAAATGATGGACATATAAGAGACAATTGATATTGTACATTTGAAGACAAGTGAGTATATGTGACCATCAGTCAGACCTAAAATAAAACAATGCATCTGCTATAGATGGAGTTATTTAGAGCAAGTGACATTGCTATAAATCTTGGTAAAAGAAAGGTATTTTTATAATTATTATTTCTACAGTTATCTATTTCAAGAAATATTTGAAGCAATATTTTGATTTAAGTCAAGGAATTTGGTCAGACCCTGAAATGAGTTTACATACTGGTAGTCGTACTCAGATGTGAATAAAAGTAAAATAAATAACATGTTTTTCTTTTACCTTTAGTTTTGCAGTTGGACTAGTTCATTCTTAATATGTAACTTCCTTAGCAGCTGTATGCTAATTTAGAATTTTTTTAACCAAGCATATATTTGATTCATAAAGATGAACTATGTAGTTATATCTTGAATATTCCCTGGAATGTCACATCTCTAGAGGCCTCCAGGATCATACACATAAGATAAAGCCTCAATAGAGTGACTTTTAGGATTTAGAAAAGAGATATTCTCATTATTCTTGAGGAATCTTTAGTTGTTCCTATACTTGAGAAATAAACGAAAATATTTTAAAAGCTATTCCTGTTTTTCTTAGCAGGGTATCACTCTCTCAAATATTGTGCTTAATTGTAAATATGTGACACACATAAACTTAACCAGACTATGTAGTATTGTGCACCTAAGCTCTAATATAAGGTATCCAAACTTACTACCACTGTTTATAAATAAGTGTAAACTTCCAGCTCTCACTCTGGGGCAACAACTTGCAGCAGTATGGACAGGTTTCTCTAACTCTAAAGGATTAGCGTGGCCTCTATTAAATTGGAAGTGGTAGAATTGTGATTATCATGATGGTTTAGAATCTCAGACATCTCCATTAACAAAACAAATTTACTTTCATACACCAGCTTTTTAATGTGGGACTTTCACCAGGTGCACAGTGGTGGCAAGGACATTGATGCAAGCTGTGAGAGGACTGGAAAATGGAGAGATGTCTCAAAACAGATAAGGCTTTCACCAAGTACAAAGCATAATCCTGCTGATTGCTGGGAGGAGGAAAGAAGGGCAGAGATAAAATCATAATATGTGTCAGGTCTTCACAGAAGACTATTATAGATTGTACTTTCTGAGAAACAGAAAGATGAGGATAGGCTGGAAAGCAAAGGAAATTCCCCAGAAAGTCAAATTGGCTGTGAGGTAAAGGCGGGAGGGAGAGACAGAGAGACAGAGAGAGACAGACAGAGAGAAAGGGACAGAGAGAGAGAGACATAGAAATATCTTTGAGGTTTCAGAAAACTGCTAATTAGGTTGTAAAGCATTAATATTTCTGAAAATATCACCAGTGCTCACAACCCAAGACCTGATGAAGGAAAAGTCCTAATACCACCTTTAAAGTATTTGAACCAGAGATGAACTGAATCTACTGAATGACACAATAAATCCAAGACTGAGCTCAACCACAGATAAAAGTGACTCAATCGCTTTTATTAGCAGCCTGAGAGAGCAAGAGACATGCTTTTTTCTAGGGGAAAATTTCACCCACTTTACTTTATACTCCTTTTTAAATGTAAAGATGAATTTTGGCAAATATGTATCTTTTGAGATACACAAAGAAGTAGGAAAAAATGACCCATAATCAAAAGCAAAAATAGCCAGTAAAGTCTGATCCATAGATGGCCCACACGTTAGAATTATCAGGAAAAAAAGAGCATAAAATAACTATGTTAAGTATATTGAAATATCTAGTTAACTAACAAATGAACAGATGGATAATTTCAACAGAGAAGAATAAACAATAGAAAAGACTTCAATAGAAATATCAGAATTAAAAAATATAATCCCAGAAATTGAGTTCACTTGATGAACTAAGCTTCATACTGGACCCAGAAGAAGAAAAGATGTGAACTTTGCAGACAGATTAATATGAATAACCCAAACTAAAACATACATACATACAAAAAAATCATCTAAATCACATGTTCTTATATATATGCAATGAGGATCCAAGAAAAGGAGAGTAATGCAGAAGAAATATTTAAAGATATAATGGCTGAAAAGTTTCCATAATTAAAAAAAATATTAATCCACAAATCCAAAAACTTGAATAACACAATGCAAGATAAATACAAAGATCTCACAGGCACATCATAGTCAAAATACTGAAAATCAGAAAAGAACGAAAAAAATTTTAAAGCAGTTAGAGAAAAAAGGGACATTAGATACCATATCATCATTGTTATCATCATGATGATGATCATCATTATAAGGAGAAGAAGAGAAAAAGAAGAGGAAGGAGGGGGAGGAGGAGAATTAGAAGAAAATAAAAGGAAGAATTAAAACTGATTATTCATCAGAAATAATGAAGACCAGAAGACAGTGGAATGATTATCTTTAAAGTCATGAAAGAAAAAATAATTCAATCCAGAAGTGTGTATCCAGCAAAAATACTTCTCAAACTTAAGACAAAATACAATTCTATTTAAAAAGACAAAGGCAGGACTTGCCTTGTGGAGCAGTGGTTAAGACTCCACACTCCCAATGCAGGGGGCCCGGGTTCAATTCCTGGTCAGGGAACTAGATCCCACATGCATGCTGAAACTAAGAGTTTGCATGCCACAACTAAGGAGACCATGTGCCAAAACTAAGAAGCCGGAGAGCTGCAACTAAGGAGCCCATCTGCTGCAACTAAGACCCAGTGCAACCAAAAAAAAAAAAAAAAAAAAAGACAAAGCTTAAATGTTTTTCTCTCTAGGAAACCGTCATTATAAGAAATGCTAAAGAGATAAAGAGAGTCCCTTTGGAGGAATGAAGAGTACCAAAAAAAGGTAAATATGTGTGGCAGAATAAAATAACTTGAAAAATCTGCTTTATTTCTTTAAAGACTACTGGCAATTTAAAATGGAAATAATAACATTTTATAAGGTTATTTGCAGAAGTAAAATATATGACAATAAATGGAATAGTATGATTGAAAATTTCTTACATTATGAAGTAATAAAATACTATTTGAAGTTAGACTGTGATAAGTTGAAGATGTATATGGTAATCTTAAGGACAACAATAAAATAACACAGACATATTTAAAAGGTCAATACATGAGATAAGAAAAAAACACCTTGATTAATCCAAAAGAAGGCAGGAAATGAGAAAATGAACAACCAAAAACTATGAACAAATAGGAAACATATAGCAAGATGCAATACTTAAACTCAATAATACCAATAATTACATTAAATAGAGAGATCAAGAATGTTAACCAAAAGCAACATCCACTATATACTATTTATAAGAAGTGTTCTTTAAATATAAAGATACATGCTGGATTAAGTACAAGCATGGAAAATATCTACCATAAAAATGGTAAGAATAAGAAGCAGGTGAGGCTATGTTTATATCAGAGAAAGTAGTCTTCAAGAAAAGGAGTATTGTTGGAGAATGGGAAGGAATATTTCATAAAAAAAAAAGGTCAATTTCTCAGGAGGCATTATAATCCTAAATGTGTATGCACCTAATAAGAGACTGTAAAAATACATGTTGGAAAATTTAACAGAATAAAGAGGAACAGATAAATTGACAATCCTACTGGCAGATTATAACACACCTCTTGATTAAGTAGACAAAATCAAGTACATATATAAAAGATTTGAACCACAATATCAAACTTGCTCTAAAAAAAATTCATAGAACCCTACAACCTGACAACTATAGAATACACATTCATTTCAAGTACACATGGAACATTTACCAAGATGAACAAGCTGGACCATTAAAGAAGTCTTAGCAAATTTCAAAGGCTTGAAATCAGGCAGAGTATGTTTTCTAATAACCCTATAATAATTAGGAATTACTAAGAATGTTATCTAGAAAATATCAAAATATTTGAAAATTAATAAGCACACTTCATTTGTCATGAGCTAAGAAAAAATCACAAGGAAAATTAGACAATGTTTTGCACTGAATGAAGATTAAAATACAAAGTATGAAAATTTGTTGGATGATTTTAAAGTAGATGTCAGTCAGGTTGAGCTAGTATAACAAAGTACCATAGACTAGACTGTTTACAAACAACAAACATTTGCTCCTCACAGTTCTGGAAGCAGACAAACCCAAGATCAAGGCTTTGTCTTTTTGCTGTGTCTTGCAGGATCTCTCTGGGGTCTTTTCTATAAGAATATTAACCCATTTATGAGGGCACACTGGATATTTAGGGTTTCAACAGGTGAATTTCACAACATTCAGTCTGTAACAGTAGTTTTACAGGGAGAACTATAATTCTAAAAGTCTATGTAAGAAAAGAAGAAATCTTTTAAATAAAAAATTCTAAGCTGCTACCTTAAGAAGCTGGAGGGAAAAAAAAAAAATCACATTAATTCCAAAGTAAATAGAAGGAAAAAACAAGTATAAATGTAGAAATCAGTAAAATGGAAAACAGATAAAAAATAGATTAAAAGATCAAAAAAGTAAAGTAAAATGAAAAATATCAAGATTGTTATAGCCTTGTGAGATAAATCAAATAATAAAAAGGAAAAGCACAAACAGCAATATCAAGAATAAAAAAGATGACATTATTACAGATTTCACAGATGTCAGAAGAAAAAAGATATAAAGGACAACCTATTGCAATATATTGAATACCAAGGAGAAAAAGAAAAGTTCCTTGTTAAAGAAACTGGATTTTTAGTAAAATTTTACTACTGAACAAAACAACCCCTCTGGTCCCAGGTGGTGTGGGCAGTCAATTAATTCTATCAAAGATTAAAGAGAGGAAATAACATAGATTTTACACAAATTCTTTCAAGATCTGAAGGAGAAAGAAAAAACATTTTCTGATTCATTTTAAGAGCCACAATGATGCTAATACCAAAACCAGATAATGACATTATAAGAACAAAACAGCAGTAAATAGATCAATATCCCTCATGAACACTGTTACAAAAATTCTGCTTAAAATCTTAGTAAATTAAGTCCATCAGTATATAAGAAGGATGATATAAGTATACTTTCCCAGGATAGAAATGTTGGTTTAACATTCAGAAACCAATCATGTAAATCATCTCTTTATAGAATAAAGAGGGAAAATATATGATTAATCAATAAATGCAGAAAAAGGGATAAAATTCAGCACCCATTCATTTCAATGGTCTTTTAACAAACTATGAATAGACAGTATCTTCTTATATTTTATAAAAAAGCACCTATGAAAAAATATCTATAGATAATATCATACTTAATGTTGAACCATTGTATGCATTCCCTCTAAGATCACATATAGGGTAAGAACAGCCTCCAGAAATAAAAATCACATATATACAGTCAATTGATTTTTGATAAAGTGGTCAATACAATTCAATGAGAAAAGCAGTCTTTTCAACAAATGCTATGGGAACAATTGGATATCCATGTGGAGTAAAGTGAACTTTGACTTCTATTTCACTTGATAGGCAAAATTTAATATGAGATGAATAATAGATGAATTATAACTAAAGTCATAATATTTCTATAAGAAAATGTAGCACAGAGAATTTTTACAACTGTAGCTTAAATGAAGATTTCTTATATAGGGCAAGAAAACCCACTATCCTTAATAGAAGACACAAATAACTTAAAATTCATCATAATTGAATATATCTCTTCATAAGAAGGCACAATGACAAAAATAAACAGGCAGCCCACAGACTGGGAAAAAATACCCTATTCTCAGTACATATATCTGACAAAGGCTTTGCATCCAGCATATATAAATACCTGTATAAATTAAAAATAGAAAAGCAAATAATCCAACTATAATAGGAAAAAATATTTGAGCAGATACTTCCCAAATAAGTATATAAAAATGACCAATAAATACATGAAAAGACACTGCACATCATTATTCACCAGACAGATGTCACTTCACTAGAAGATAACTGTTCACACCTACACAAATATTTAAAATAAAGGATTCATATAGTACCAAGTATTGATGAGGATGTGGAGCAACTGGAACTTTCATACTTTGCAGGAAGTGTAGAACAGTGCAGTTGCTCTGGTTAAACATATGGTAGTTTGTTATGAAGTTAAGGATAAACCAACTCTATAATCTAGCATTTCACTCCTTTATATTTACTCTTCAAAATGAAATGTCCATAAAAAAGCTTGTAAATGTATGTTCATATAAACCTTATCACAATAATCTCAAACTGGAAACATGCCAAATGGCCATCAGTGAGAGTATGGTTTAACAAATTGTAGCATGGAGTGTATGTATTTTCTAGTTGAAAATCTAAAGATTTTAGTCTTTACTTCTATACAAATGACTGCTAAAATGTGCCTTCAGCATCAGGTCTTATTTTACAATAACTTTCCTGATTTCCTTTTTTTCAGTCATTCAACAATATATTTATTTATTATTTACTACAGGATAGACATTAGTCCTATTACTATATTTGGAAACATATAAATAAGATTCTTACTCACATGGAGACAATATTAACTGAGGAAGTAGCATTCATAAAACCACAGTAATTTTACATTAATTAAAGGTGTTGTAAATAAAACAAAAAAGAAGAAATATGAGGAAGTATGATGGTGAGAATGGATATGTGGCAAGAGTAGGGATTAATTACCTACATAGGATAGAGGAGGCAAACTCTATGAAGACTGAAATATTTGCCCTGATACCTGGTACAAAGATCTCCTAAAAAACAGGAAGTGAAAATATTCTAATAAGTTAAGAGATAATTTGATCATCAGGGATATCACTGGGGATTATAGTTGACTTTTTTTTCCCAAAATAAACCTGAATATTGTCATTATATAATCTTTTCAATAATAAGGTACTAATTAAATGCTGTCTAAAGAGCAGGCAGCAAATACATTTTGCCCAGTTTCAATACTGTATTTTGAGATTATTAGCTAATAAACTTGTAATCAAGTAGGTATCCTAAAAGAATTTGAAAGAATTGGAATGTATATATATAGATGTATATTTGATAAATAGAAAATTTTACATATTTAAATAGACAAACTAAAATACTTTCCAAGAGAATCTGACATAATTTAGTCTTGAGCAGGATAGGTAGTGTCATGTAAACTTGTTTATAGTATTCATTTTCCCAGAAAAAGAAGTTTCTAGAATTCTAACAACATGATAAAGAAGAAAACCTGTCACAACCCTCCAAAAGAGCAAAGTTTTAAATTACTATACATTTTATCTATGACAACATCGTTCTAGAGAAAAACACCAACCCATAGACACAGAACTACTAGTTAAGATTGAAATGACTTCTAAGACTTCCAAATTTTAAAAATCTAGACTAAATAACTCTAATGCCTCCGTAAGTGTAAATATTTAGTCCCGAACATCTATCTCTCTGGGATCATTTTGGCATACCCTTTGGTTAATTAATTCAGATGGTTCATACTTATACATGGAATTGGGCTACAGAAGACACAGTTCCTTCTGGTCACACTTTGTTTAATTTCACCAATGAGCAGCAACTGTACACCTCATTGCTGGCTCAGACACAAACCATTTTTTTTCCATTCTCTCCTTGTTATTTCCTCACATATTCTGAATTTAGAAATTTTAGTATACCAAGTCCATTTCTGAGGCTTTAGGCAGCAGGCTATTACTGAAAAGCCTGTAGAAATCAAAGAATAGCCAATTGCCCTTTTATGCCCGTTTGATTCTGATGCATGTCTTTATTCCTATTCTTAAAAGCCAACCTAAAGATCTCTATGCAAAGTTCCTCTGTAAACATGAGCGACTCCTGAGGCTTTTTTGTTAGTGCTTTGCAAATCAATGTAGTGCTTCTGAGTCGAGGAAACCCCTGAATGTAACTATTTTATAAACTTGTAAATTGTAGAAGGAGGGCTTAGAATCCCTTTCTCCTGCTCTGAAATCATGTTGTGGGTTATGTGTGTTATGAAGCATTGAAGTTATGAGATATCAAACCTCCAGTGACTTTTTCATCTTTTAATCAGATTGCTTAGTAATTATAGAATAGCTGTATTTTCAGATTTACTTATCTTTTTATTGCAATTTTGTACTTCAGGAATAACATTATTTTTATCCTATTTTAGTAAAATTTTATAAAACTAAACTAAATACTGCCATTTACACTAGTGGAATCATTCAGAATTACACTTGTTTATTTACTTTTATCAGAAAACCTCTAAAAAATTTACTGTCTCAAAGATCAATATGCTTCCAGTAGGGCTCCAACCAAATTATTTATCCATTCTGTTGGTGAGTTAATAAAGAATATGAATGGAAAAAAGAGCTTTGTGGCCTCAGGCCGACTACAAAAAACTAAATCAAATTCCCAAAGGATCTGTGGAGAGCAAAGAATATTTTCCCAAGGTGTATTGTGAATGTGACATGATCTGATCCTCCATCCCACATTCCATTCCCTTGACTCTTGTGGAGAAAAACCACATATAGCACTATGCTTTCTGAAGATCAGAATAAAAACGATAAAAACAAAAAAAAAAAGTCAGCCAAAGCACGCAGAAGAAAATAAGTCATCTAAATTTAAATTTTAAAAGAATGACAGGGCTTCACTGGTGGCGCAGTGGTTGAGAGTCCGCCTGCCGATGCAGGGGACACAGGTTCGTGCCCCGGTCCGGGAAGATCCCACATGCCGCGGAGTGGCTGGGCCCGTGAGCCATGGCCACTGAGCCTGTGTGTCCGGAGCCTATGCTCCGCAACGGGAGAGGCCACAACAGTGAGAGGCCCGCGTACCGCAAAAAAAAAAAAAAAAAGAATGACAGGTAGCATGAACACATCGTCCAAAGCAAAACAGAAAAAAGTAAAGATGCTAATCATGTAAATACATCTATTTCCCTTTATTTTTCATGTAATTTGTTCAAAGTAGTGTTTTTGGTCTCATTTCTTAATGTGTCTTTTCTAAATTTCCAGTTTTCTTAACTTCAAGTTATATATGCCTCCCTTGACTTATTTTCCACTGTCCCTCAACATGCACACATGCATGCAGAAACACGCACATGGAGTCTTCTCCGGATAGGCCGTTGTCTTCACCCTCTCCAAAAGGTTTGTACTCTGGCTACATTCTTTTGCACTGTGTCTTCTAATTCTCCAAATACTATTGTTCCTTGGAGACTTCACTAAGGTTCTCATACAGTATAAAACTCTCCAACTCTCTACTTTTTAAAGAATCTTTTGTTAGTATTTTCTAAAGTTGGTTGTCAGGCTGCTTGAAACCTACTGTCAAGAAGAGGTGACTGAGAAGATGAAATTGGGTGAGTAGTCCCAGGAACACTGGTGAAGCCAGAACTGGGAGTCAGAAAGCCAAAACAGATTAAAGACAAACAAGTGTCTAAGCCAGCGACAGAAGTATGGGAAAAAACCCCACAAAGGAACCCAGCAAAGTGCAGCTGCACTGCTTGTTTTGGTCCTTCTTGCTGTTGCTTTCAGTTTCCATGTTCAGATGTTTTAGCCCCTGACAGCGTGAAAAGTGCTGAAAAACTCATGTTATATTACTCCAACCTTCACTAGTCTCTTTTTCCCCTTAACACTCTTAGAATTCATTGCATGGTTAGAATAGAAAATTGTGTATGTCTTAGATAATATAATTACATATTAAAAATATTATATCTGTATAAGACCTTAGGGATAATACAGTGCAGGACTTTTCAACTTTTGTTTTGGACTCCTTTGGAAGTCTGGTGAACCCTGTGGACCATTTTTGAAAATAATTTTTTTACATGCATAATGTATAACACATGGGATTACGAAGAAAACAACAGTATTGAAATACAACTGTTAAAATATTTTGAATACACCTAATTTGTGATATAGTAATATATGTTTTATGCATTAACATACCATATAAAGAGAATGGAATAACATTATCTCAAAATATTTTCAGGTATCTGCAATATCTATAATATGATATGAAAATATCTGTGACTGATTCTGAACCAGGAGATAGATGCGCCCCAGGCTGAGCAGCCAGAGTTTGTCCCCTGTGGACAGATACTCCAAAATAGCAGGAGGGAGGAGGAACTAAGCCCTGCCTAGATAAGAGACCACATATTTCTCATTCTCGAGGTCAAGAAGACCTTCCCAACTACACATGTGCAGAAAGGCTCCTTGGAGGTCAAAGGGAGGGGACATCACCTCATAGTAAGTGATGTCAACCTACCCATAGGCTTCTTCGATAGAATCCATCTTGGCTAAGAGATGAGCACGCACACATGTGAGATAAACCTGAGATAAAACCAGGCAAAGCAAGATGACTGGCCAAAGGAAACCTGGAAGAAATGCCCCAATAAGTGACTCAAACTACCACAAGGGAGAGACTCTCTCTCTGAGTCCGCCGTGTGTCTATCCACACATACTCTTCTTCCTCCTAATAAGCACTTTACTTGCTTCACTACTTTCCATCTCTATGTGGAAATTCATTTCTACACAGCTGATGGGCTAGGGCCTTGTCACTTGCCACTGGTCCTTGGTGGTCTAGTGGCTAGGATTCAGCACTCTCACCACCAAGGCCTGACTTCAATCTCTGGCTGGGAACCGAAATCCTGCTTTAAGCCACTGCAGGGTGAGGCCATCCGAGATCAATTCCTCATTGTGTCAGATTCAGAGGTGCCACTAATAATCCTATGATTATCTGTCTACACTGGTAATGGAAGGACATACAAGATTTCTATTAGGAGCTGGTGAATAAGATTTTTTTCTCCCATTCAAATTCACAGGCCCTCTGAATTCTATTCACAGACCCCCCTGAGAGTTGGTGGATCCCAGATTTAGCACCCCAATCTAGAGAAAGTTTTCTTTTACGTGTGAAGAAATGATGGAGGGGGAACAGCAGCTTGCCCAACATCATAAATATTAGTGCAAAGCTTTGGAATTAACAGAAATCACATCTACTCCTCCGAAGGCCAGGGTTCTTAATACCACTCTCTGCTAATTCATAAGCTTTCATTTTAAGATTGTCACAAACGTTAGTGTGTAAATTGGAGGCAAATCTTCATAAATCCTCCGAAAGTATCCTGTAAATGGAGGATTTATTACATTGTGCTCACCTCTGTCTTGTAAATAACTACCTTACATCAGAATGATCTGTATATCAATCTATCACCTCCAACAGCCAGTAAAGTCTTGTAGAAAAGTCACCGTGAGATATTTATCTCATTATCCCTGGATGTTTGTATAAGACTTTGTGCGTTTATTGGAGCTGAATATAATTTACTAACTTGTTTATTTATTAAGCCACTGTCCTTCATAGTTTGCTTTTGTTTCCTGGGGCATTTTCTTGTTTCCTCACTGAACTGAAAGCTCCTGGTGACGGACCATTTTCACAGACTTCCATATTCTCAACAGTGCTTAGCACAATGCCATGTACACTTAATAAAGATTTCTACAGAGAAAAATAAACTATTTTTGAGAAGGGCTGATAATATAATTATTCAGATAAATGAAAATCTATATTTTAAATGTTTCTCAAAATACTATAGAAAAATAAATTAATATGAAAATTTCTATTAATGATCAGCTTTACATATTTTATATGCTTAATGCATAATTAAAATATAATATTTTAAAACTCTTATATTGAATGTATTGGTTTGGAAAGGTCAATACTTTTAATTATTCTCCAAACAGATAACCTAGACAAAGAGCATTTGCCAGTCTCACCCTTGCCAGAGAATCTACGACTGTGTTTCAAAGGATGGTATTCCAGAAATAAAAGTACATTGCATCTTGGATATTTAAGAAATAAATTTGAATAAATAATTTAATTTGAATTTTCCACCAACCATATTTTCTCACTTCTGCTATATTTGGATGTCATCTAATTTCACAGAAGTTTATTTTCATTACAGTCTTAAGGGAATTACCTTCTTCTCAAGTATGATTACCTATTCTGTTGTGGCGAGTGGTTTTTTATGTTACTATCCTGTTGTTAGCCATCTGAGCTGATTCCCTCAGATCCTGCTCTTATTATCTCAAGTCAGGTTGAGATCCAAAAATAATGCACAAAGATAACAACAACTGCACCATTAACATGGATAACATGTTCTAATCCTACTAAAAACTTTCCTTAACAATTTTTAATACATTTTCTAAGTAATTTTTTAAAATTTAATTTCCATTTGAGACATGACAGTAATTGGAGTTTATAAATGATCAGATAGTCTTTGCCTGTTTTTCTGTCTTGCTGGTTGTCTTTTAAAATGAAGATTTCATTATCTCATTATATTAATTAATTTACTTAACATCCAAGTCCATGGACTTTACTGTATTTGATGGTGGAAGTCATATTTTATTAAAATTCTTATTTATATTATTTTTAGTTGAATTTAAAATTGGCAAATTTCAAATGTAATACCAACTTTTGAAAGCAAAGGGTCACAAGATACTGATATGAGGGTATTTGATATAATTTTGAATTGTTCTAATGACTTAACAGTTAGGATGATACTTTTAAATTATCACTGTGTTACAGAATTTTTTTAGTTGGTGGAGAATAGGAACTATTACTCTTCCACTATTAGTTTTATCTCCTTCCTCCCTTTTCTTTTTCTTTCTCTCTCTCTCTCTTTCATTCTTTCCTTCTCTTTCTATCAAACATTCACAACATAGTAATAATAATAATGATAATAAATTCACATAATTATTTTCAAATGTTACCTCATTACATTCGTATAATAATCTTGTATAGTAAGTATTCTTTTTATCTTTTTTTAAAAGAAATATTCCAGAGGATAATAACTACCTTTCCTTATTCACTCATCACCGATTCTTTTACATTAATGAAAAGTTTGGTCACTTAAAACTAAATTGCTTGAGTTTCAAATGTTATTTGATCTTTAAATAAAGCAACTAATCATTAGGATAATATTTTAAATGTATACTTTGACAATAATCTCATCATAATTCACATCCTGATTTTTTGTTAATTACTGTAGAAGGCAGAGCGACACCATTATGCTATTATGATACCCATATGTTGCAGGAGAAGTGAAACTGGGGTAATTCAATGAACAGTGATTGGATTTACCTACATAACTTCCCTATACACATTAGGCAAGAAACATGCAGTCAAGTTAAAATTGAATTGCATAATGTCCCAAACTCTTACATGCTAGAACCACCCCTTTCCCTATCTTACTATCCTGCTGTTGGCCATCTGAGTTGACTCCCTCAAATCCTTTTTTGTTTTTTAAATCTTTCCCTCAATTGTTTTAAAAGGAAAATGATCTCCCAGTCAGACTCAGAAGTGGAGGGGAATTACTAATCTACTGCAAATTAAAAAGCTGAAAAAAATCTAATTTGTTTGTTACATAAATATTATTTTCAACCTTTTATCCCAACCTCCCTTTTGAACAAAAGTTCACACCTTCCTTTAATGCTCTTTAAAATTCAAAATGTGCTACTTATTGGTAAAGAGAAATCAAGGCATTGATGAATTTAGAATATTTGTTTTCAAAATACATGTATATCTATTGCAATACTAAATCAAAAGGTCAAGCGGTGCATCTTACTATCAGACTAAAAATTACCATCATAGGTAGATACCTAAATTGACTTCAAACAAACTTACTTTACATTGAATTTGAACATTATATTTCATTACAATATTTATTTATTCACCAAGTGTTTACTGACAATTGACTACATGTTCTACAATTTCCTAGGTGCTAGGGGTACAACAATCAACAACACAGACAACTCTATCCAGGTTACTCAGAGCTTATATTCGAATGAGTAAAATATATATCAGAAAATGAAAAGTGCTGAAGAAAAATTAAGCAGAGTAGTGGGTAGAGTGATGTTAATTAGCAGGGTACAATTTTAAATAAGGTGGTCAAGGATTATTGTGAAAGTGACTTTTGAGCAGAAACTTAGCAAGGTGAGTGAGCACTTGAGGAACTGCCTACTAAGCAGAGGAAACGGCAAGGGAAATGGCCTTGAGGCAAAAGCACGCTCAGTTAGGACAGCGTGGCTGGAGCAGAGTGTGCATGGTGGAAATAGTAAAAAAAATGAGTCCAAACAACTGTAAGGTGAGAAAGTGACCTTGTGGAGTATCATAAGGACTGATTTTTCTCTGAGTAAGATGATGTCAATTACAAATTGGCACTTGCCATCTACCTCTACAAGGATTAAATCATGAGCTACTGCAGCTGCTGACTTTCAAGACCCCCTGAAAGGAGTTCAGGGTGGAGAGCAGAAAAGAGGCACTCTGTGCTCTGGGAAAAACTGGCAGAACAGGTCTTCAGATAGTTAGATATTTTCAGGAGACTATTTTATGAGACCAATTCTTGTATCTTCTCATATCTACAAAAGCACTAAAATCCTTCATGGTGATATTTGTTCCTCATGACTAGCAGTAACTTTCACGAGACTAGCACAAACCTGCAAAAAATATGTGCTTGATTGCATGTACTCCCCCTTCACCAAAATCACCTATATACTGACCTTCCCCCCTACCTCTTTGGAGCAGTTTCTCAGAGCTGTCTGAGATGCTGTCTCCTAGGCTATAGTCCTCGTTTTGCTCCAAATAAAACTTAACTCACAACTCTCACATTGTGCATTTTTTAAGTTGGAAATGGGAAGCGTATGTGGTATGTATGGACAAAAGAAAGTGAACAGGCAGAAGCAGGGAGACTAGTTAAGGGGCTGTTCCAATAATACACAAGAAATATAAAAGTGGTTTTTCCTAAGGTGGTAGTAATTGAGGTGCTGTGAAGCAGATTTGGGGTAGACTTTGAACATGAACAGGATTTACTTATAGATTGCCTATTGACTATGAATTGGATGTGGGGTATGAAAAAAAGGGTCTGAAACAACTGGAAAAATGAAGTTGCCATTTGTTAGGAAGACTATGGGAGTAGCAGGATTTCGGGGAAGTATTAAGAATTTGGTCTAGGGCAAGTGAAGTTTGAGATGACAATTAGGTACCAAATAGAGATGTCAATTAGAGAGGTGGATAACTGTGTCTGGAATTCAAATAACAGGTCCAAGCTGGACATATAAATTTGGAAGTCATCTGCATAGAGTCATGAGACTAGATGAAATCACTATGCAAAGGAATGTAGACAGAGAAGAGAGGAGGGTCATGAGCTGAACTTTGAAGACTCTAAGCCTTTAGAGTTTGAAGAAGTGAGGAAAAACAAGGAAAAGGGGTTAAAAAGGAGTGGTAAGGAAGGAACCAGGACTGCGGCGACCTGGAAGCTGAGAGAAGACATTTCAAGCAGAATGAACAGCTGTTTTTGTTAGGTCAGATAACAGCACTGGTTTGCCAAGTTATTGGACTATGGCTTTTACCAATGTGGAGATGAGCAGTTTGATAGAGTGTTAGGTATGAGTTTATCAGGAGGTGAGATTTTGGAGATAAAAATATAAATAACTATAAAGGAATACTGCTGTTAAAGGAAACAAGGAAAGGGATGGTAGTGGAAAAAAAGATGTGTAGTCAAGAGAATTTATTAAGATACCACAGCAAATTTATATGCTTACAGGAGTAGTCCAATAAAGAAGGTAACAATTATGATGAAGGACGGAGATAAGAGAATCACCTGAATGATGTCCTTGAGTAGGCAAGAAGAAGGATGCTCAGGTAGAAGACTGACCTTAGATAGGAGAACGTACAGTTCATGTAAAGTATATATTATATTATACTGGTGACTAATGCTTGTTTAAAACCAACTTCATGAACATTTAAGTTTTCATATTCCAAAGAACTAGGTCTCATAAAACTTATATAGAAATGTGTATTTTTATTTTCCCTATTTTATAGCTATGAAAAAACATAGGTAAAATGAAGCCACTACAGTCAGAAAATATGCTGCAAAAGTGGAATTCAAATCTTCTAACACTTCTTGGGGATTTTAATTAGAAATGGACTGAGATCAGCCCACAATCCAGATCATATAGAGTCCTCTGATCACTCTAGGGGTGATATTGTTTCCAAATTTAGGTGTACCTCAGAATCACTTCGAAGATTTCATTTTGCTTTATTTTAGAAAAGAATCTCTTTTCTAAACTTTTGGATATTCTCATTCAGTGGATTTGGGGAGGAAATGGACCATCTATGCTTTAAAGTAAAGCATCACAGTTGTTTCCAGTGTGGCTTCACTGCAGTCAGACCTATAGACTGTATCAAATGGTTTTCTACATATAGATGTCCTCTGCAAGCTGGATATATTTTCAACCATGAAGAAAGATGAAATTATGAAAAGTTAGAATGTAGTTTTTATGACAAAAAACCTTTGGCAGATTCTCTCTGCTGGATATATTTTCCACCATGAAGAAAGAAAAATTATGAAAAGTTAGAATGTAGTTTTTATGATAAAAGACCTTTGGCAGATTCTCTCTGCTAATTAATAACGTTAGATACATGAATTTTCTTTTTATAAAGATTGGGGGAATTAATTTGGTGTTAAAGAGAGAGTAGTAAGACCTAATTCAAATGTTCATTTTTAGTTCTGTCTGGTACTCCCTAAATGGTGAGGAAGTATATCAAGGGCTGAATCAGGGGTTGCAAGGAAGCATGGTCCCAATTTTGACCATAATTATCTTGCTTTCAAGAGTCCTGTTTAATATTTCACTTTAAAGAATTTTTATATTTTATTAAAACTTTTTAAAATGGGTGAAATTATATGGTATGTGAATAATATTTCAATAAAGCTATTTTTTTAAAAAAAAATGATTTCTTAAAAAGACTGAATTAGACAGATGGGTATTCATCCAGGATTCAAGACCGCAAATACTCAGATGCTCAGCTTTCTAGTATCATTACTGTCTCCCTCCAGAACAGTTTTGTCAAACAACACTAATTAATAAAAAGATGCGGGGCTTCTCTGGCGGCAGAGTGGTTAGGAGTCTGCCTGCCAACGCAGGGGACACGGGTTCGAGCCCTGGGCTCGGAGGATCCCACATGCCGCGGGGCAACTAAGCCCATGAGCCACAACTACTGAGCCTGCGCGTCTGGAGCCTGTGCTCCGCAGTGGGAGAGGCCGTGACAGTGAAAGGCCCGCGCACTGCGATGAAGAGTGGCCCCCACTCGCTGCAACTGGAGAAAGCCCTCGCACAGAAACGAAGACCCAACACAGCCAAAAATAAATTAATTAATTAATTAAAAATATAAAAGAAAAAAAAAAAGATGCTCACCAATTAGTCTCATATTAATTGACACAATGCTCTAGACAAGTAGTACCATCCTATGGAGACTCCATCAAAATAAATCTATTTTGACACTTTTGTGCTAGGGTAACTGGAGGGACTTACATGCACAGAGATGAAACTAAGCAGAAGCAGTCCTTATTACTAACTTGAGCCTACCCCCTAAATTCTACAGACTCTTCTGATAAGCTGGACTAGATATGAGTAACTTTAAGAATTATTTGCATAGAGTAGACAGATATAATTCTTAGAACAATATTAAACTTCTTTGGCCCTTTCTGCCACTAAAACCACACTTGTTCTGGCTATTTCAATTTTACAACTCTGACTGATAAGTTAGTAAGAGATTTAATTAAAAATTTAAAGAAACATTTTGTGTTAGCATAGGTTCTCTGATAAGCAGAAACCAAGATGGAATTAAATATCAGTAAATTTATTATGGAAAATACCTTGTGAAGAATAAAAGGGGGGAAGGAGCCAGGAGAGGCTGAGAGAGCCATCAGACCACCTTATAAGTCTGACCCAGAGTGAAAGAGAAAGAGAAGGAAGGAGAGAAGTTTTCATGCAAGCATCTTAGATTACAGTGCAGTTCTAAGAAAATTTTGGCAAGGCCACTTTGCCATATTTGAGCCAAAGTCTCCCAGTAAAGAAGACCAACTCCTCCAGGAGCAGGCCTGCATTAGCATCTCTACCTGGCTCAGTCTTTGTCTGAGAGAAGCCATGGGAAATGTGGCTTCTATACAGACATTGCAATAGGTTTTAGAGGTTCTTGATGGAGCCCTCGATCAATTACACTTTTTGCAATTGGAGATCTGAGAGGCACATTCTCATGACCACCACATATTTATATTCTAAAGATGTATACTTGCATGTCTGAGTTCATGTTATTTACTAATCCATTGTTGCTAACTTCAGGTTAAAACTTTGCTACCAATAACTGTAGAGGCTGGAGATAACTCCAAATTCAACTTCAAGAACTGGACCAGAGAACCCGATATTCCCTTTTCTTCATACTATCACTTAAACACATTTTAATGTCTAAGTTTTCCATTTCTTCCTATCGTTTCTAGAGTCAAAACCATAGGGGAAATAGAATTTACTCCTGTTTCTATGTAAAAGGAAGGCACTTTTCCCAAAAGGCACCATTAAGAAAGACTGAGAAGGTGCCAGTCCTGAGGCTGTGTGGACTGAGCTGTTCTTCACACAGTACTGATTCCTCTCATTCCTCAACCTCACCAGCTAATGGAATATGCTCCTCCAAAGGGCAAGACTTATTCATGGAATGACTTCAGAGAAAAATGTACAAGGAGTAAAGCAGTTCTCTTAGGGTGATGAAATGAATTCTTTATGCTCTGTCTGTGAAGGGATTGGTGTTTACTCCCAGTTATCTCTGTGCTTTGACTCCAGTTTAAGATTACCAGCTGTCTGCCTTCCTATGGAAGAGATTTGATTATATTGAAAAGGGATGAGAAATATTCCTGAAGTTACATTCCTCTGCTCTAACCTGGGCCGGTTCTGGAGACATAAAGATAAATATGCCTGATCTCAATTGTCAGGCTCACAAACTCTTTAGTGATTTAGAGAATTTGTATTCTGGAAGGTAGATAAGTGTACTGTTAGAAATCTTGAGATTTTTGTTTTAGTCTTAGTTCTTTGTGACTGAGAAAATCGTTTAGACACTTTGAATCAGAGGTTTCTTATCTGAGCTGGCTGTACTAGCAGACCAATGCGAATGATACTTCCAGGAATTTTACAATATAACAGCCCTACATCGTAGTCACTCTCCCATCTTTCAAAATCTATTATTTTAATCAGTAACATAGAAAATTCTCAGAGAGGAATTTCTATGACAGTGTTCAGCTGAGTATCAGTGTGCATGTGTGTGCTTATGTACACACACACATATATATATACATATATGTGTTATGTATATATATTATAGTGGGATTATTTTAGGAGTGAAGAAATAACCTCAAATTATAGTGGAAGGACTTTTTGAAATGGTTGTGGGAATGAAAATGAAGCAGGGAGTTTTAGAGCCAGGAGACATCTTAGTTCAGATTTATTTTTTTAAATTCTCTTTTGGGTCTACCTGCACCATAATCAACTGTGATGTTTATTTTAAAGACAGATTCCTGAGCCTCAGTACAGACCTTCTAATAAAGACTCCTTTGATATGGAGCCCAAGAATCTTAATTTTTAACAAAGCCTCTGGATGGCTTTTTTACACATGAATGTTTGAGGATCGTTCATCTAATCCAAATCTTCTTTTTTATAGATGAAGAAACTGAGGCTCAGAAGCAATAATATACATTTATGGAGTCGAATTGATCAAAATGATCCAAATAGCTAGTATTTGATTTCCAACTGAAATATTCATATCATTCAGTCATTCATTTATTCATTCCTTTAACAAAAAGTTATTATTTACTCAGGTACAATGCTAAGTATTTATATTATCTAATACTTAAAACTCTCTGTATTATAATAGCTTAGAAGTTATAATTGTAGGCAGATTTAGCAGAGGATCCCTGGAAGAAGAGAACTAGGTAAGCACAGCTTTCTTGACATAAGAGAAACTATTTTAGGCTTAAGTTATCTTGTGATCTAAGCCTGGCCACAGTGTTAGACCTTGCAGAAGAAGAGACCTCAGTGGTTAATGATTTTAAAGAAACAAAAAAGTGAGAACAAAACAGCTATTACCAGGCCAGGGAAATAGTTTAACCATATCAGAGACAAACTGTTGTAAAGACCCCCAATTCTGTTTCAAAGGTAAAGATTAGCCTGAAGCACATTCTTGAGCTGTTTAGAATCCAACCCCCCTTGAGCACTCAACCACCAGACTAACTAGAGCCCAAGGAATGATGCTGTTGACCTTTGCTGACCCTTGTGACTTCAATCAACTAGAGCGTGAACTCTGTCAACCTTTGCCCCAATTCCATGCTGCATTCTCCTTTGCTCAAGCCTTTTCATGAATATTCACACACCCCTTAGCTTAAAATTTCCCCAATTTCAGAGAGATACTGCCTTGGGAAATATTCCTGGAGTGCTGTGATGGAGACTGCAATGGGGGTGGTAAAAGAATTTACCAGAAGTGAGAGGAGAAAGTGAGATTTACTGAGTACACTGCAAGGGAGCAGTGGGCTAGGCCAGGAGAGGAGGTCTGTGCTGGGGGAGAGAAACTGGGCTTCTTTTATGGTCCCTTCTGGTCACCCTTGGGTTAATCTTCCACCCATATGGTGGTTAGGGCTACGTGTGTCCTAGCTCTACCTTCTTGGAATGCCAATTGCTTGTGACTGCTGGTAATTTCCATTGGGGGCAGGGTATTATCCTCTTATCTTGAAAGGACCTCCCCAGCCTAAGATGGCTGTTCTATTGTTAAGTTCCACATTCTCTTTACTTGTTGCACTTAATAAGATCCTTCCTTCTCCCACTCTTTGGCTTGGTTGTGTCTTTTGTCTTGACATCCACCAAGAGGTGAACCCAGTTTTTGGGTAACATAATTACTTCTCAGGAGACTGAGGCTAAGTTCTTTGAATAGTTTGCCTATGTTCTGACCCCTAGAAAGCTGATGGTTTTAGGTTTAAATCTTATGTCCCGTCTGGAGGGTAAGCACCCTCGTGGGAGCTCTCCAAGGGTTTATATGGTCTCAATATACTTTGTCTGGTGCTTTCTGCTAATGTGGACAACACTGAGCATATGGTCTTTGGGGATCTACCCTGCACTTTCTTCACCCTGTGAATATTTCTGCCTTTGATATAATTTACCTTCTCCTCCCTACACAGCTTCCCCAGTCTGATTTCTGGATGATTGGAATTGCTCCCCCAACAAAACAAAAAACAAACAAAAAAAACCACTTATGCTCCTTAACCCCAACTTGTGTTTCCTCCAGAGGCATAAATGGACTAAAATGTTTTGTGTGCCTATGGTATAGCAAGAAGTTTTTCATACGTTATATCATTTAATCTTTTCCTCATTGAAGTAGATAGTACGTATTTCTGACCTATACAAAATTAGAAACTGAGACTCAGAAGTTTAAAGGAACAGGACCAAGATCACAAAAGCCTAGGCGTTAGACTTACAGCTTTCAACAAGTAATTTAATATGTTTTTTAGACCCAAAGACTATGCCTAGCTACTTGAAACTTCTGTAGGTTTAAGTATGAAGATCTAAACTTCTGAAAGAGTGTCAACTCAGACCCTCAGCTTCTGACTCCTGAATTGCATGTGTAACTAGCAATGCTGGAGTCCAGTCCACTGTGCTGGAAGTTGTCTCTAGCCTGTCAGCAGAGTTATCAATGGCTATGTGTTTCAATCAAGCAGTGAAATGAAGAGTAAACGAATGTGGTTATTTTCCCATATTTTAGTTTGCTGCCTAGGAATACTGTCATCTGGGACCATGCATTATGCTAATGTTATTACAGCATTGTCTTCTTTGCATTCCAACGGGGACTGCTTTTGTTCTCACAAACTGTACCTCACTGAAATCTGGAAGTACCTGGTTTACATATTCACTGTCACTCTTGGCTTCCTCAGGGACCATTTCAAAGTACTAGAGGATGGTAAGCAAATTAGTTATTTGATTTCAATGAACCAAGGTCAACATAACATCTGTTTTCTTCAACTTTGCTATCACTTTTATATCTGCAGCATTTGCTTGGGCCTGTGATTCATTCTGTCATCTAAGAGCATATTCAATGACCTGGAGCCACTTATCTTTCCTGGCAGGGTTCTTTCAAGTTGTTTTCTTGCCACAGCCTGGCCAGCAAACTATGACTGAGTAACCAATGAAAATTCCTCAAATTCTGCTGTTTGCAAACTATACAAATGTCCTTTCCTTCCAGCGAATTGAGCAGTAGCATTTGACAAAGTGGATGTAAACATTTTTGTGGTCAGTATGGGAAAAGGAGGAAAAAAGTTCTTGGTCACCCACTTCCATATCAAGTAACCCTAAGGCAATGCATTCATTAGTCAAATATCTTATAGAACAAAGAATTTACTAAACAAATATTTTAGGTATCTTTTTACTTATTTTTGAAATCTGTTCTTTAAGAACTAGGAAACTTAGAAGAATCTTTCAAGATCTGCAATCACCGTTGTCCCCCGAAGTCATCTGCTTTCAAATGCAAATTTCTTTGGCCAAAATGGCAGATCACACGGGTTCACATGGGGGGTAGATAAGAGTGGATTGAATCAGGTTGATGTTGTAAAGTGTTAGAAGCAATCTCAATCTAAAGGGTAAGTACAGTATGATCCTGAAGGAGAACCAAAGTCAAATGAAAGGAGAGGTATCAGGTTCAAGAGGTGAATGTGGGGGTGGAGTCACAATTGCGGAATACAAGATGTGGCGTTTGTGACTCTTCATAATTAGGGCAACTGCTAGGCTCTGGTGGGGGTCCTCGGACTCCGAAGGGGATGGAAGGAGTCCCCATGTGACCAGATAGAACATGGGAGGGAATAAAAGTGGAGGAGGAATGGGATCAGTGCCCCTGACGGGGGACTGGGGAAGGGAAGGGGTTCCCATGCTCAGAGGGGCCCACCCATGGTGAGGAAATCAGCAGGTATGGAGAGGGACTTTCGGGGGTTTGGGGAATCAGAGGGGACTGCGGACAGCAACTCCTCTGCCTGCTCAGGACCTGGCAAGCCTACCGGGGTCCCGGGACTTAACCACCACCCCCTAGGGGCCCCTCACAGTGAACAGATCAGCAGGAACAGAGAGGGACCTTTGGGGGATCAGGGGATTGGAGAGGAATGCAGCCAGCATCTCCCCTACCTGCTCAGGCCCCAGGGAGCCTGGTGAGTTGCTGGGCCTGAACCCCAAACTGGAGGGTCCCCTTATGATCACGTGGGTCTTGGGCCTGAGCCCTGCCCCAGCCAGGACCTCCTGGAAGACCTGAGTACTACCTCCTGGAAGACCTGAGTACTGCCCGCCCCGCAAAAGGCCTCTGTGGGCCATGCAGGTCCTGGCCATGAACCATGAACCCCACCTCCACCAAAACCTCCTCTGGCTGCAAAAATCCAGGCGGGCCGAGTGCTGCTCCCCTCCGAGGCCTCCTCTGCCCATGCTGGCCCATGTGGGCATGGCTGTGGAGGCCTGTGCCCCAGCTGGCCTGTCCAGGCACATGTGAGAGGAACAGACACTGGTGAGAGGAAAAGAGGGGCTGACACAGAGGGTCCAGAGACCTACCAAGAGGTCTTGGAGGCGAAGTGGGCCTAGGCTATAGGAAGTGAACCTATAGCTCACTGTGGGGGCAAGGACACAGACAGAGGTGGTACCAGGGAATTTTAATTTTATTCTTATTTTTTTATTTATTTAATTTTAATTTAATTTTTTTGCTGTTGTGCTTCTGTTTTGTTTTGTTGTTTCATTTTTATAGTTATTTTCTCTAATATATTTTTTTATTGCCACATTGCGTGGCTTGCAGGGTCTTGGTTCCCAGGCCAGGGATCAGACATGAGCTCCTGTGGTGGGAACACTGAGTCCAGGCCACTGGACTAACAGAAAACTTCAGGTCCCAGGGAATATTAATCTGTGTGAGGTCTCCTGGAGTTCCTCATCTTGGCACCAACACCTGGCTCCACCAATCTGCCTGCAAACTCCAGTGCTGGATGCCTCAGGCCAAGCAACCAGCAAGACAGGAGCACAGCCCCAAACATCAAAAAAAAAAAAAAAAAAAAGAGCTAACAGAAATATATGTTACAGATGAAGGAGCAAGGTAAAAACCTACAAGATGAAATGAATGAAGAGGAAATACACAACTTACCTGAAAAAGAATTCAGAGTAATGATAGTAAAGATGATCCAAAATCTCGAAAATAGAATGGAGACAAGGACATAGAAGAACTTAAGAACAAACAGTGATGAACAACACAATAACTGAAATTAAAAATACACAAGGAATCAATAGCAGAATAAATGAGACAGAAGAATGAATAAGTGAGCTGGAAGATAGAATGGTGGAAATAATTGCCACAGAGCAGAATAAACGAAAAAGAATGAAAAGAAATGAGGAGAGTCTCAGAGACTTCTGGGACAACATTAAATGCACCAACATTCAAATGATAAGGGGTCCCAGAAGAAGAAGAGAAAGAGAAGGTGTCTGAGAATATATTTGAAGAGAATATAGTCGAAAACTTCCCTAACATAGGAAAGAAAATAGCCACCCAAGTCCAGGAAGTGCGAGAGTCCCATACAGGATAAACCCAAGGAGAAACACGCCAAGACATATATTAATCAAACTAACAAAAATTAAATTCAAAGAAAAAATATTAAAAGCATTGAGGGAAAAGCAAAAAATACCATACAAGGGAATCCCCATAAGGTTATCAGCTGATTTTTCAGCAGAAACTCTGCAGGCCAGAAGGGAGTGGCAAGATATATTTAAAATAATGAAAGGGAAAAACCTACAACCAAGATTACTCACCCAGCAAGGATCTCATTCAGATTCAAGGGAGACAACAAAAGCTTTACAGACAAGTGAAAGCTAAGAAAATTCAGTACCACCAAACCAGCTTTACAACAAATGCTAAATGAACTTCTCTAGGCAGGAAACACAAGAGAAGAAAAAGACCTACAAAAACAAACCCAAAACAATAGAGAAAATGGTATTAGGAACATACATATCAATAATTACCTTAAATGTAAACAGATTAAATGCTCCAACCAAAAGACAGACTGGCTGAATGGACACAAAAACAAGACCTATATATATGCTGTCTACAAGAGACCCACTTCAGACCTAGGGACACATACAGACTGAAAGTGAGGGGATGGAAAAAGATACTCCATGCAAATGGAAATCAAAAGAAAGCTGGAGTAGCAGTATCCATATCAGATAAAATAGACTTTAAAATAAACACTGTTACAAGAGACAAGGAAGGACACTACATAATGATCAAGGGATCAATCCAAGAAGAAGACATAAAAATTGTAAATATTTTTGCACCCAACATTGGGGCACCTCAATACATAAGGCAAATGCTAACAACCATAAAAGGGGAAATTGACAGTCACACAATAATGGTGGGGGACTTAACACCCCACTTACTCCAATGGACAGATCATCCAGACAGAAATAAATAAGGAAACACTAGCTTTAAATGACACAATAGACCAGATAGACTTAATTGATATTTATAGGACATTCCATCCAAAAACAACAGAATAGTTTCTTCTCAAGTGCACAAGGAACATCCTCCAGGATATATCACATCTTGGGTCACAAATCATGCCTCGACAAATTTAAGAATACTGAGATCATATCAAGCATCTTTTCTGACCAAAACACTATGAGATTAGAAGTCAATTACAGGAAAAAAAAACTATAAAAAACACATACACATTGAGGCTAAACAATACACTGTTAAATAAGCAAGAGATCACTGAAGAAATCAAAGAGGAAATCAAAAAATATATAGAAACAAATAACAAAGAAAACACGACAAACCAGAACCTATGGGATGCAGCAAAAGAAGTCCTAAGAGGGAGGTTTATAGCAATTTAATCCCACTTCAAGACACAAGAAAAATCTCAAATAAACAACCTAAACCTACACCTAAAGCACTAGAGAAAGAATAACAAACAAAACCCAAAGTTAGTAGAAGAAAAGAAATCATAGAAATCATAGCAGAAATAAATGAAATAGAAACAAAATAGCAAAAATCAATGAAAATAAAAGGTGTTTTTTTGAGAAGATAAACAAAATTAATAAACCTTTAGCCAGAGTCATCAAGAAAAAAAGGGTGGAGATTCAAATCAATAAAATTAAAAGTGAGAAATTACAACTGACACTGCAGAAATACAAACGATCATAAGAGACTACTAGAAGCAGCTATAAGCCAATAAAATGGACAACCTAAAAGAAATGGACAACCTAAAAGAAATGGACAAATTCTTAGAAAGGTACAATCTCCCAAGACTGAACCAGGAAGAAATAGAAAATATAAACAGACCAATCACAAGCAATGAAATTGAAACTGCCATTAAAAATCTTCCAACAAACAAAAGTCCAGGACCAGATGGCTTCACAGGTGAACTCTATCAAACATTTAGAGAAGAGCTAACACCCATCCTTCTCAAACTCTTCCAAAACATTGCAAAGGAAGGAACACTCCCAAGCTCATTCTACGAGGCCACCATTACCCTGATACCAAAACCAAACAAATATATCACAAAAATAGAAAATTACAGGCCAATATCACTGTTGAACATACATGCAAAAATCCTCAACAAAATACTAGCAAACAGAATCTAACAACACATTAACAGGATCATATATATGATCAAGTGGGATTTATCACAGGGATGAAAGGCTTCTTCAATATACACAAATCAATGTGATACACCATATTAAACAATTAAAGAATAAAAACCATATGATCATCTCAATAGATGCAGAGAAAGCTTCTGACAAAATTCAACACCAACTTATGAGAAAAACTCTCCAGAAAAGTGGGCATAGAGGGAACCTACCTCAACATAATAAAGGTCATATACGACAAACTCACAGCAAACATCATTCTCAATGGTGAAAAACTGAAAGCATTTCTTCTAAGATCAGGAATAAGACAAGGATGTCCACTCTCACCAGTATTATTCAACATAGTTTTGGAAGTCCTAGCCACAGCAATCAGAGAAGACAAAGAAATAAAAGGCATCCAAATTGGAAAAGAGGAAATAAAACTGTCACTGTTAGCAGATGACATACTACACATAGAAAATCCTAAAGATGCCACCAGAAAACTACTAGAGCTAATCAATGAATTTGGTAAAGTTGCAGGATACAAAATTAATGCACAGAAATCTTGCATTCCTTTACACTAGCAACGAAATATCAGAAAGAGAAATTAAGGACTCAATTCCATTCACCATTGCAACAAAAAGAGTAAAATACCTAGGAATAACCTACCTAAAGAGGTAAAAGACCTGTACTCAGGAAAGTATAAGACACTGATGAAAGAAATCAAAGATGACACTAACCCATGGAGAGATATACCACGTTCTTGGATTGGAAGACTCGATATTGTGAAAATGACTATAGAATCAATCTAGTATAGCCTACAGATTCAATATAATCCCTATAAAATTACCAATGGCATTTTTCACAGAACTAGAACAAAAAATTTTAAAATTTGTATGGAAACACAAAAGATCCCGAATAGCCAAAGCAATCTTGAGAAAGAAAAACGGAGCTGAAGGAATCAGGCTCCCTGACCTCAGACTATACTACAAAGCTACAGTAATCAAGACAGTATGGTACTGGCACAAAAACAGAAATATAGATCGATGGAACAGGATAGAAGCCCAGAGATAAATGCACACACATACGGTCACCTTATCTTTGATAAAGTAGGCAAGAATATACAGTGGAGAAAAGACAGACTTTTCAATAAGTGGTGCTGGGAAAACTGGACAGCTACATGTGAAAGACTGAAATTAGAACACTCCCTAACACCATACACAAAAACAAACTCAAAATAGATTAAAGACCTAAATGTGAGACCGGACACTGTAAAACTCTTAGAGGAAAACATAGGAAGAACACTGTTTGACATAAATCATAGCAAGTTCTTTGTTGACCCACCTCTTACAGTAATGAAAATAAAAACAAAAATAAACAGATGGGACCTAATTAAACTTAAATGCTTTT
The DNA here is from genome assembly GCF_003676395.1 of Aethalodelphis obliquidens. Taxonomy (NCBI): domain Eukaryota; kingdom Metazoa; phylum Chordata; class Mammalia; order Artiodactyla; family Delphinidae; genus Aethalodelphis; species Aethalodelphis obliquidens. The sequence goes on from NW_020837956.1 coordinate 813,246, forward strand.
GCATGGCAAAATAAAAACCATAAGCAAGATGAAAACACAACCATCAGAATGGGAAAAAATATTTGCAAATGAAGCAACCGACAAGGGATTAATCTCCAAAATATAAAAACAGCTCATGCAGCCTAATATCAAAATAAACAACCCAATGAAAAAATGAGCGGAAGACCTAAATAGCCATTTCTCCAAAGAACACATACAGATGGCCATGAGGCACATGAAAAGAGGCTCAACATCACTAATTATTAGAGAAATGCAAATCAAAACTACAATGAGGTATCACCTCACAGTGGTCAGAATGGCCATCATCAAAAAGTATACAAACAATTAATGCTAGAGAGGGTATGGAGAAAAGGGAACCCTCTTGCACTGTTGGTGGGAATGTAAATTGATACAGCCACTATGAAGAACATTATGGAGGTTCCTTAATAAACTAAAAATAGAACTACCATACGACCCAGGAATCCCACTACTGGGCATATACCCAGAGAAAAGCATAATTCAAAAAGGCACACATACTCCAATGTTCATTGCAGCACTATTTACAATAGCCAGGATATGGAAGCAACCTAAATGTCCACTGACAGATGAATGGATAAAGAAGATGTTGTACATATATACAATGGAATATTACTCTGCCATAAAAAGGAATGAAATTGAGTTATTTGTGGTGAGGTGGATGCACCTGGAGTCTGTCATACAGAGTGAAGTAATCAGAAAGAGAAAAAGAAATATCGTGTATTAATGCATATATGTGGAATCTAGAAAAATGGTACAGATGAACATATTTGTAGGGCACAAGTATTCAGAGGTAGAGAACGGGTGTGTGGACACATGGTGGGGGAGTGGGATGAATTGGGAGATTGGGACTGACATATATACACTACCATGTGTAAAACAGATAGCTAGTGGGAACCTGCTGTACAGTTCAGGGAGCTCACCTTGGTACTCTGTGGTGACCTAGATGGGTGGGTTGGGGGAGGGGAGGGAAGTTCAAGAGGGAGGGGATATATGTATACATATAGCTGATTCACTTCATTGTACAGAAGAAACTAGCACAACATTGTAAAGCAACTATACCTGAATTTAAAGAAAAAGAGATGAATGTAGAAAAATAAAGCCAAATGATCAAGAACAACAATGTGGAACAGACTGGAAAGCAGAGTTTATTTTTGCAGCCATTCTTTGATCCTCTATTTTCAATATCTTTGCCTCCCCAATGGAATATCTCATCATTTTCTGTCAGTTCCACTCTGTGCCATGGCTCAAATAACATTGTTTTCCTCCAGCTGACCTGCAATACCTGTCAGTCTAAGCCATAGGAGACGACCACTTAAGACCTTAACTTGTTTTTCAGCTTCTTATATTAAATCATTTGATAAGTCTATACAGAACTTATACTCAGCTGTATATTTAAAAAGTAAATCAGATCATTTTTCTATTCTGCTTGAAACTTTCCAACAGTTGTTAATTGCCCTTTTATGGCTTGTAAGGTCTTACTTCTATCTGTATGATTTTACTTCTGTCTTCCCCTTTTCATTTTTTTAATATTTCATTCCTCACTCTCGACTTCATTGTATGTGAGCCACACCTGACATTTTCTCTTCCTCAAATATGCCCTTCCCAACACAATATCTTTGCATTTGTTCATTACTTTGCAGTTCTTTTATCAGCTCTTCAAATGACTGACATCAGCACCTTTCTTCAGCTTTCTGATCAAATATTAGCTTTTCAAAAAGCCCTCTCTGGCCAGCCTTTCACAATAAGCTCCTAACGCTCACATTTTATTCTCTACCACTTAAGTTACTTCCTTATATCATTCATCTCAACCTGCAATGTGATGGATTCTATAGATTGGTCCACTCATCTACCATTCTACCCTCCTTCTAGGTTGCCTTCCTATACCACAGAGACTGGTAAGCTAAAAATCTATACTTCCTGGACTCCTTTACACTAGGATTCTAGATGAAACTAAGGGTTATGTGACATTTGGAAAGTAGAAGTAAGGCACAGGCTATACCTTCTTGCTGCTTTTGTTGACAAGCAAGGTTGTAGAGCTGAGAATGCCAAGACACTACTGAAAAGACTGAACTTTTGTTTCAGTGTATATACTCTTTACTATCATGAATGTTAGAGGCAATAGTAGTGCAAAACTAGCTTCCTGAGTTTAGCTGAGCAACACTGGAGTGTTCTGGAACACAAGAGTACCAGTGGCTGGCCTCCGACTTTCATTTATTCGGCCTTTCAACCTTTTTTGTTTTGCATTGCTCTATGAAACCTCTGTCTCAAACCTCTTCTGACTAAAGCACCTAGAGTGTTTTCCTTAACTGCACTGAACTCTAATCAATTATTTATTTGTTTGTTTGTTTGCTATTTACTTTTTCTCTGCCCTTTCTAGAATGTAAGCTCAAAGAGGACAAGGACATATGTTATTCAGCACTGTACAACTATTTAACACTGAAACAATTCTTGGCACAGAGTAAGGGCTAATGAATATTGATGGAACCCTTGAGTGAATAAGTTAACATAAAACCAAATTTAACTTGTTGAACAAATAGGTTAAAGGTATTTAGACTATAATATTTTTGGTGCTGATCTTCTTTGTGTATTTATTTTGGACTTACGTGGCTTTAGGGAAAGAAACTACGTTAGAAACCAGGATTATGACACCCATGTTTTTGCTTTTCAGGGTACATAAATGTTAACAGTTTCTATTGAATAGGTTTTCATTTAAGTGTCAACGAATCCCAGTGAAAAAATATGAGAGCTGGATTAGAAGCTTTCATCCATAGCAATAGCTTTCAATGAATTTATTGCTTTTCTGACAATCTGCATATTCATCCTGGTGAATAAAATCCTATTTTCATAACTTGTGTTTTGCATGAGGAATCTGGAAATAGCATACATATTGGCTGTGTTTGAAGCTTCTCAGTTGCTCTGGCTCAGGCGTATAGCCTTTCTTCACTTCCAAAACTGCTTTCCTCTCCTCTCCTCTTCTCTTTTCTCCTTTTTTTTTTGAATATGCATTAATATCACACAACAGGCTGATGAATGCAGCTTACAATATCATCATTCACAGAAATGAGTCAGCAACTTTATGCCACAAGGGAGCTTTAGATGTTTTGAAATACTTGACTTCAGATGGAAAGAGCCCCTCCAATCAAATTGGAGTTGCTGTTTATGTTACTCTTCTCTCTGACCTGCAATACTTAATCAGGTCACAAAGTCCTCTTATCTTCTTTCTTCTTCTGCGTATTTAAAACTGCTGCAGTGTCTATCACTAATGGGTAGATTCTATGGGGTTGGGAGCTGCTGCTGTTAAAGGATACACTTAAAAAGGTTCTGTTTTCTTAACTGTTTCTTTCCTTTTTTAAAAGTAATATGTAACTTTCTAATTTCTACATAGATAATACACATTTTTAACTAGTTCCCCTCAAAAAAATTATAGATAAAGAAAAACCTACCATGTTAGACTATTACAAAAGCTGCTTTAAAAAGGGAAAACAAAACACTTTTCTTTTTCCTAAGGCAATTTTGGGAGCTCTGAAGCAAAGAGCAACTTTAGCCAATAAAAACTGATTCTCTCAAGTGCAGCAGGAAAATGTGACTCATTGCAGCAGAGGAGGGAGCTAGAAGCCAGAGGAGTGATGTTGCCTGCTTCCATTGGGTTTCATGAGTTCATGCAGTGCCCTTGTGATGAGCCACATTCAGCGTGCAAACAGCTGAAGAGGCACGTGAGTGTGCATGTTGATGAGCGTGACCACTTACCATTCACCAACCACAGCCTGCTCCTTCAGATCTTCTTTTATGTTGAGAGAAGAGAGAACACAAGAATATGTGTTTAGGAGTTCTCTGTTTATTTATGTGGGAAGAAACAGAGAAGGGAAATTGGCTGGGGGATTTAAATAAACCAACAAACCAAAGAAGAGCTAAAGGAGAGCAAAAGAGAAATGGGCAGAACTTGAGGAAGAACATTTTTCAAAGGCTGATGAAATTTTCTCCCTATGTTCTTTGTTCAGAGAAACGAACAAGTGGGCTAATTTGGCATTGCTGGTAAGGAAGAAGTAGAAGAAACAAGAAGTGGGTTCTGCTGGTATATCTAACTCTTAATACAGAGTATCAGAGAGAATGACTTTTATCAGTTCTGTCCATTTCCTTCCTCCCTTCCTTTCCTCTCTCCCTTCTTTCCTTCCTTTCTTTCTTTCAATTACTGGACTGCATTCTAGAAAGTATATGGCCTAGCCCTCTGCCTCTGCATATAAAGATTCAGACACCTCTTAAAAAATTAAATGACCTGCTAAAGATAGCATTATCGTTTCCTATAAAAGTTGGAAATATAACTCAGACTCCCTAACTTCCATTCCAGTGCTCATTTCTCTATACCATCCAATATTATGATGATGATGATGATGATGATGAATAGTAGTTATCTTTATGGAACTCAAGCATCCTTGAGCATTAACTGTAACAATATTTTCCTAAAGTTTAACATTGTGTAAAAGGCATGATTGATTTTGATAAAACATGTTGTAAAGAAACTTTTAAATTTAAAGTATTTAAAGTTTTTAAATTTAAATTAAACTTTCAAATTTTGAATTAAAGTATTTAAAGTATAAATTTAAATTAAGTATTAAATTGCAATGAAATATTACAAAGTTATATTTTCTGTTGTCAGGAACTCACAGTTAGCCCATACGTAACCAAGATCAAACAACAAGTTCTTAATCATTTGAATTAAAATCTATTTCATGTCTGATATTTCTGAAGTGCAAAAGGAAGGAGAGAACTGCTGTGACCTTTTAAATTTCCTGCTAAGAGGCCATGACTAGTTCCAATAACTGAGGGTTTTGGTAACATTGAAGGATATAGTAGATTTCAGACATAAAGAATAAAGAATGTGGCAATAAAAGGAAGTGCCTTGTATCATGCTACTGGAGATCTTTATGTAGTTACAAAAATTTTGTTAGAAAATAATGACTAATCTCTAAAAAAATTAGGTGATTAAAGTGGCATATGAAAGCAATGATCTTGGTATCTCAGGTCAAAAAATATTTCCACTTGAAATATACAAATAACTGAAAATGAATTTTGTTAAGGAAAAATTCAATCCAAAAATGTGAGTTAATATCCAATACTTCAATTTACATGGTGTAACCCTAACAAGAAACATCTCAACATTTTAAAAAATTCATAAAAATTGATAAATGTATCAAAAAGAAATGCCAGGAAAGATTTTCAAAAATCATGTAATCCAGACCCTTAATTTGGTAAGATAGAGAGTAAAATATATCACGAAGATGTTAATTGACTTAATTTCTGAAAATAATTGTTTTCAAAAGTCAAGCTAGAAACCAAGTCACCTGTTTTCTCAACAATATTAGTTACCAAACAGTAGGAAGAATAATTTTGGAGAGTCACAGATTCATTGCAAGTGGTCTGTTGATCCATAATACTATAAGCTTTGTCTATAGGCCTGGATAATAAGCTTTATTTAAATATATACTACATTTCATACACAGATAATTAGTGTAATTAACACCAAAGCATTTTGATTTAACAGTAGTTTTTCTCATACTTTTAAAGTCCATTAAGAATCAGTACATTTCCCAATCCAATTATTATTATTATTGGATGTCTATTATTATTATTATTATTTGGATGTCTCTTATTATTTGGATGTCTCTCAATAGTTTTGATATTTAAAAGGGTCCTCCCTCACATTTGAGAATACTGAGAAATATGTTCTACCCCATGAATGATTTATCCCTAACAAGTCAGAATTTAATGTTAAAATTTATTGCTGAATAATATTCTATTCTATAGATATATCACATTTTATTTATCCGTATCCATCAGTTGATGATGATTTGGGTTGCTTCCACTTTTTCCCTGTTATGAACATGTTGTTTCGAAAATTTGTGTACTGGTCTATGTGTGGACATATGTTTTCATTTCTCTTGGGTATATATCTAGGAGTGGAATTGCTGGGTCACATTGGACTTATGTTTAATCTTTTGAGGAACTGCAAAATTATTTTCCAAAACAGCTGTACTACATTGCATTTCTGCCACCATTGTATTAGGTTTTCAATTTCTCTACATCTTTGCCAGTACTTATCATTAACTGTCTTTTTGATTATAATCATCCTAGTGGGTATGAAGTGGTGTCTTATTGCAATTTTGATTCACAATAACCTAATGGCTAATGATGTTGAGGATCTTTTTGTATTCTTATTGGATGTTTGTATATATTCTTTGGATATATATTCTTTGATTTTTAAAGTCCATTCCATCTCAAATATTACATTCTACATGAAGTCTTTCTAATTCTGCTGGCCAGTTGTGATTTCATTTTCCTCTGACTCATAATAGAATTCCTGTATGAAACTTAGTTAATTTAATTAATGATCACTTCTGATGTGTAAGATACTATGCTAAGAGTAATTAGAAATATGAATGTGATCAGATATTGATATATGGTCCCAGTAAAGAGTACAGCCACATCAAGGAGATAAAATATTTGCATTCTGGTCACATTGCATGCTTTTGTTTTTCCTTTCTGGTTTGTGAAATCAACAGCACTAAATTGCTATTTTATGGCCTAGTGACATGAACAAAGTCAACAAATATTGGTAGACCTAACTCCAGTCCCAGCCTAAATTATGTCTAACTTTGCAATGATCTTAAACTCAAGTAACAAATCTCATCAATCGAAAATATTGTCGGTTTATTTTTTGTGTTAAATCTTTAAATTTGCAAGTGAAATTTAAAAATTTTCTTTAAACAAGTTAACTCAAACCACCTGACCTCTTCCTTTCTAATGTTCAAAATCATACATAAAACTCTAGAAGAGGCTTACCTCAAAATTACCTCATCCATTTCTTACGAAAAATACAAATCCCTGGAAATTGAATTTGAGTATTATATTCAACCTTCATACTCAAGCTTTATATAAAAATGCCACTTTTCTATAAGGACTTTCTCTGCATTTGTAAGGCAGTTGATCCCTCTTTCTGCTCTTACTGTATCATGCTTTAGTTCTATAACGGCAATCATCATTTTGAAATGTGGTTAGCTATTTAAGCCTAACTCCCTCCATAAACTGTAAATTTGTTAATGCTGTAGACTATGCTGGATTTCTCTGTGTATTCAGATTCTAGCTTATATTGTTTTTGTTGTAAAATCAATTTGATCAGATGTTATGAATTTTAAATAACTCAGTGAGCACTACTGATTGTCTATTACTGATAGAAAGCAGGTGTTTTCTGGTATTCGTAAAATATTTTTATAGAATCTAGAAAAGCAACTATTGCAAGCATTTTAAGGTTACTTTTGCTTTATCTTATGCTTTCTCACAAAAAGGAATGTTATTTTGATTATTTAATACGCAGTATCTTAGTTCTTTTACATTGGTTAAATTAAAATAATACCTTTTTTACCATTAACGATTATATGTGAGTTTTTTAAAATAAATTATTTTCATTGCTCACTTTAAAGAATTATTTAAACTTAACTATTATCTCATTATCTCATTTAAACTTAAATATTATCTCATATTTAAACTTAACTATTATCTCAGAACATATCTCATGTTCTAAGGAGCCAAACTTAGAACAAATGTGAGTGTGTGTGTATATATATGTATATACACATACATATATTTATAATGTTTAGTGCATAACCTTGTAGAGATAGATAGAGTTTCTGAGAAAACATATATTTTAATAGCGCGTACAGAATTTTCTCTATAATAGAGAAAAATCTGTGGAAAATATTTTTTGTAATTTCTAGTCATTTATTTTTTGCCAGAGTTTGATAGCTTCCTAAAATAATCTTTTTAGAAAATGAAGTGTCCAATTTAAAATGATATTTGTAGTGGATAAGAATTGAAAAATCCAAAGGACAGTATTTAAATCTCTTTATCACTGCTACAGCTTGAACCAAAATGAATGCCCAGTTCTACAGGAAATTTGTTTCAAGCCTATGATAGATAGATAAGTCATTTAACCACTGACAAAGACTCTTTCCTTGACCAAACTTTAGTCAGGATCCTCTGAATTCTCTTCTCAACTTGACCCTGACTTTTGGGACTCTGTGATTATCTTTTTTTTTTTTTTTTTTTTTTTTGTGGTACGCGGGCCTCTCACTGTTGTGGCCTCTCCCGTTGCGGAGCACAGGCTCCGGACGCGCAGGCTCAGCAGCCATGGCTCATGGGCCCAGCCGCTCCGCGGCATGTGGGATCTTCCCGGACCGGGGCACGAACCCGTGTCCCCTGCATCGGCAGGCGGACTCTCAAC
>NW_020837956.1:821638-839360 GCF_003676395.1 Aethalodelphis obliquidens
GTCCAATTTTAGCAAGAATTCTTCTAAGTTGGTTTATATGGAATCCCTCATCCTTGATATCTGATCATTTTCCATATCTAACTGGGTTCCTCATGTTCCACTATCCCCAGGTAATGTTTGATCTTGTTTGATCATTCCTCTTAGTAATTTTCATCCACTGACCCCCTACCCTATTCCTGGGCTACAAATTCCCAATTTTACTTGTTGTATTCAGAGTTGAACCTGATCTCTCTCCCCTGCTACAAAATCATTTGTAGTAGTCCCCAGGAATAAAGTCTGCCTTACCAGCTTTAACAAGTGTCATAAGTTTTTTATTTAACATCACTCTAGGCTTCAGTTTTTTTTTTTTTTTTTTTTTAATCTTTAAAAGTAGGGAGCAAATGATTTTTTAAATGCCCTTCCAGATATAACGTGTAATTTTTGTGTTAACTTTTGAATCACTTTATAGGGAAGAACTTGGTAGGTATTTTCCCGTTAGATTTAAAAAGAGGAAATAATATCTAGTCTGCTCTATTTTTACATATTGTTCTTTATGCTTCCAACAATGCTATTAAACAGTGATAATACTGTATTACAGATGAAAATGGAGAAATCATCAAATTAAAAAAGAAAAACCCTATTTCCAAACCACACAGCTAGTAAATAATTCAATCAAGATTTAACCCCAAGGCTGTTTGTTTCCATAAATCACTATGTATACCTGTGGCAAGTTATCTTTAAGTTCTATTAAAAACCTGCAGTGCTTAAGTTTAATATAAATGTTTAATATATGATATATTTGGCTCTAGATTATCTAGGGCATCTTCCTCATCCCCCTTTCCCCTAACCACAATCTCAAACCTAAGTTTACTTTTAGCAAAATATATCTAAGATTTACCCCAGAGTCATATTCTAAATTGCTCCCCTACTGTCATATCAGGAATGCTCTTTTGGACCTACATTAGGTGAAAATGTATTGATATATTGAGAAAATAAAGTTGTTTTGACACAATTAGAGGTGCCAAGACGGAAGAAGCACTTGTTAGGGAACCTTAAAGTGTTACATTCCATTGGCTCTTTTTACATGTAATTTCACAAAGCAGCATTTCATTCTTCCAGTGATAAAAAAAAAATTACATTATGAATGCCAAAGTAATGACTGCACTCCACCACCCTGTGTTATTTAAGTCTGTTAATTGCTTTATTTTGAAGCCCTGTGGTTTGGTTAATTGAGGTGATCAAAGTTCTTTGAAAACCTTCTTACTCTTACTCTTGGCTTTTGATGAGTCACTTCGAAGTGGCTTGGGTGCCACTGTGAAACCTCAAGAAATAGAGTCCTAGCTCACCACTTGTCTCTGTATTGGAAGGCTCTGGAACTTCTAAGATCCAGGGGCTAAATCTTATTTGGATGTTTCCCAGGAGAATCCTGGAATCAGAGTACAATGATGTGGTTTAACATTATGCAAAACTAAACTCTTCAAAACTATCTCTCAAGACATTCTGAATATCATTGTGCAATACTGATAGCCAATTCTAGCATGCTTATATTCCAGACTATCTGGGAATTCAAGCAACAAAAGACATACACTTCACAAAAAGATTGTCTTGAAAAAAACATTTATTTCACCAAACATGAATCTAAGGGTTGCTGTAAAGGGATTTTGCCGATGTAATTATTGTCCCTAATTAGTTGACTTTAAGTTAATCAAAATGAAGATTATCCTAGGTACAACTGATGTAATCAGGTCAGTCCTTAGAAGAAATCAGGGAGATACTAAGCAGCAGTAATTTTCCTTCTTCTTACCTTGTAGAATCAAACAACTGTATTGTATATTGCCAATGGAGGCAGCCCATGTTGCGAGTAACCTCTGGGAGCAGAGTGCAGTTCCAGACTGACAGCCAGCAAGTAAATGGGGATGTCAGGCCTAGGTTTGCAAAGACCTGAATTCTGACAACAACCAGTGATCTTGGAAGAGAACTTCAGATGACATCAGAGCTTAGCTATCATCTTGATTTAGCCTGGTGAGATGCTAGGCAGAGAAACCATAAGGATTGTACCCAGACTTATGGAAGCAATGAGCTAATAAATTTGTGTTGTTTTAAGCCATTAAGTTTGTGATCATTTGTTTGATAGCAATAGAAAACAAATATAAGTGTATAGTGAAAAAAAATAGAAGACAAGTCTAGAATATAGAATAGAAATAGAGTATAAAATGTAAAGATAGATTCACTCCTGCCTAGAATCTTCAGTGATTGTTTGTTTGTAATCAATTCCTTTCCTTTCAAATTTGTTAGTATGAAAATGATGATGTTACCTAATTTTATATTTGCCTCTCAAATTGTATTTAGAATGTATGTGCACATTTTCATTAATATCAACTTTTTATTTGGCTCAAGCTGTGAAGCTATTTTTACCAACTCTTTTCTTATGATATGTACATGTGTTTTCTTTTTTCTAATTAGATACAAATATGTTGGACACTTCTGATAATGTGCTGAAATATGTTGTTCACATTTCTGTTTTGGAGAATTTAGAAACATTAATTTTCACATATCAATCGTTGATTTTAAAAGGTAATTGGGGGACTTCCCTGGTGGCACAGTGGTTAAGAATCTGCCTGCCAATGCAGGGCACAGGGGTTCGAGCTCTGGTCCGGGAAGATCCCACATGCCGCGGAGCAACTAAGCCCGTGCGCCACAACTACTGAGCCCACGTGCCACAACTACTGAAGCCCACATGCCTAGAGCCTGTGCTGTGCAACAAGAAAAGCCACCAGAATGCGAAGCCCTCACACCGCAATGAAGAGTAGCCCCTGCTTGCTGCAACTAGAGAAAAGCCCACGCACAGCAACAAAGACCCAACGAGCCAAAAAAAAAAAAAAAAAAGGAAATTGGTTTATTAATGTCTCTTTCTCACCTTCTATGAGTAGTTTATGAAAGCCAAGCTATATTTAAAAGTAAAATAATGTTTATTACTTTTTCTAAACATTTTACATGTATCACAGGTATACTGTAGAGATTTTGAAAACTTTAGAAAATAAAAGTTATTTGGGACTGGAAAATATAATTTACCTGAAATATGACTAATAACATGGCTGATTATTATATGCCTTTAAACTCTTCTACCAGCATGTGTATCGCTCCACGTTTAAATATTGCAATCAATTCTGTATGCTTTTGTGTCTGCTTTTCTACCTAAATTCATAAATATTTTACATGTTAATTTTTATTCCCCAACATTATACTACATAGAGATATAGATGTAGTTGTGGTAATTACAAATATTCTTTAAAGAAAAGTGAAAAAACACAAATGAACCTAAAGAAAATAGAATTTTTAAATTGTGTATAATATTATCATCCTGGAATGCTTTTAAATATAAAAATGGAATCGTATCTCTCATACTTGGTATATTTGTTTCTTATTAACACTGCTACAAACTTGGTGGCTTGAAACAACAGCAAATTTATCTTTACAATTTTACAGGTCTAAAGTCCAAAATGGGTTTCACTGGGCCCAAGTGTTGATGAGACTGCATTCTTCTGGGGGACTTTTGGTGAAAATCAGTTTTCTTGCCTTTCTCAGCTTCTATAGGCTTCTGGTATTCCTTGGTTTGTGGCTCCCTTCCATCTTCAAAGTCAGCCATGTAGCATCTTCAGATGTTTCTCTGACTCATGCACTGACACGTCTGCCAAGCTTGTTCATTTATAAGAGCCCTTGTGAATACTTTGAGTACAGCTGGATAATCCAGGACAATCTCCTCATATCAAGGTCAGATGATTGGCAACTTAATTCTATCTGCAACCTTAATTCCACATTATCATATAACATAACACATACATAGGTTATGAAGGTTAGGACATGGACATTTTCAAGGGCCATTATTCTATATATTACTCTTGATATTTGCTTTTCACATAGTACCATGTATTCCGATACCTATATACATTCATATTTATCAATCTTCTTAGTGATTTCATAGATTCTTTTACATGGATGCACCAATTCTCTTTTCACCAGGTAATCTCTTGGCACTTGGTGTATTTAACTTGTTTCCTAGTTTTCACTTATATAAATGAATAATAGTCATTTAATAATTTATTTAGGTATCTTTTTATCATCCATGTGCAACAGTCAAAAATAATTTGTTGTAGAAAAGTTGTTCAATTTCTACATATGAAAAGCATTAGAAGTCAATGCTCAATAGACATTCTTGAATCAGAACATCTGGATTCAAAACCCTGTCTCATCAATTACTGTCTGTTTGATCTTAGACAAGTCACAGAATCATTATGAGTCACAGTCTCCCCATTTGCAATAACATCTACCATTAAGATTGTTATGAGATTTGAATGTACTGATTCTGTATAATGCTTAGAAGACTGTCTGGCCTGTACTACATAATAATCATTGCAACGGTGGTCCAAGTGCTTGGCTAGGTGTTAGATATGCAACCATGAACAAAACATCACAATCCTTGACTTTCAGAAGCATAAAATCTACTGGCCCGTGCATATTTGGTAACAAGTGTATTTATATTCAAATGATAAATTCCTAAGCACAGAATTGCTAAATAAAATGGTACTATAAATTTAGTGCTTTTTGGTAAATATTATAAAGTATTTAATTATATGGTCTCTCTAGTATAAATCATTTGGTTTTCTCTTATGATTTCATCAGCTAGAACTTATAATGTTACATGGTTGTACATGCAGGCATTGTAGTGTTGGCTCAGATTTTAATTAGAATGATATAATGTGGCCTGGTTTTGAAATTGTGTTGGCAGTTGATTTGGAAACAAACAATTTTCTTCATTTATGGAAATAAAACCCTTGACAGGATTTTAAATTATATAATTTATTACTCAAAAATGTACATCAAATTTTACTGAATTTGTATTTGGCATCTACCGAGAGATTTTTATAGATTTTTTCCTCCCTAATGGTCTATGAATATAGCAGACATTAAAATACATCCTAATATGTAATCACTTAGAAAAACACTTACTCGTGTCATAGTCTTACCTCTGTGTTTTCCTAGAAAACAATGCACACTTTGCAATATTTTGTTGGATGATGCAATGCCAATGTAGACTCAAAGAAAATACAAAACGAGGTAGGGAAGCAGGGGAAGCAAATACAAGGAGGTATGTTTCTGAGTGGCTTCACCTTAGTAATAAGTGAGGCTACTTTTTAGTTTTGCAACGCATCTTCAAAAGCCTAATGGATTATGGCATCCACGAGAAATAAAAGGGAAAGAATATATCCCCCACTCCTTCTTGTCACCCCTATCTCATTTCTAAAGTCCACTCTAAAGGGACTTAGGTCACATGCACATTCATGTTTACAGGTCTGTCCTCTTCAGGTAGCCACTGACGTAAGATAGGTTCTCTGGGTGGCAATGTTCCTGGTGCACAGATGCAGTATGTACCCTCTTTATTGGATAGCACCACACAGCCTGTGAGGCTCCTGCACCTATAATTGTGGCCTGAGAAGCCATGGAGTGATCTGTGTTTAGGAAACAAGCTTGGCGAGTGTGTGTGTGTATATTTGTGTGTGTGTGTGTGCACACGCGTGTTCACAGTGGTGGGGGTGGGGAGAGTGATCACATGATTTCATTAAAGATTGACCAGTACAATTATGTGGTGTTAGTCCTTAAATATATGTTAGATGCTTTACAGAAAATTTTGCTTTAATGTACTTTCCAAGCTCTATATTTTTATTTTAATTAGTATGCATGAATATTTTAAACATCATACACTTTTGTATTGTTTGTTTTCACCAAATATGAGAGTTTTGAAGGGTTTATAATATTTTTAAATCTATCCACTGTGGTATCTGACATACTGTTTTTTTAAGCAATGCTATTTTTCATAATTTTTTGGTCACTTACAAGAAATTTTAGGAGGCATTTGCTAAGTTAGTAGGCTGAATTTAATATATGGAAATAAAAGGACCTCTTAAAATCAGTGCAAAGTTTATGCACTGATTCAGGGAAGGGAGAAAGGATGAGACTTAGCTAATATTTGTACTTTTCACCTTTGGTCAAATGTCCTGCTTCATGACAACATCCCAATGCTGACTCATTTTGGGGCAACATTATGGTTTTGTTTTTTGGAGATCTCAGGAGGTACTGCCACACTGTAAAATTATTTGACATAGGTAAAAAACCAAAGTGGAATTGAACTTGATTCTACAGCTACTCCCTCTCTCCCTTGCCCTGCTATTGTGCCTGGATTGTCTCCTGTCTCTAGACTTTTCCAGTTGAGAGGCTAATATCGGCCTCAAACTTCTCAAACTCCAAAAGATTGCAGTCAAGGTTTTAAAGGATTGCATCACCCACCATCTGGATATCAGCACAGTGTGGTTGAGAATTTTCTGAGTGTCATCGAATGCAGCTGGAGAAGAGGAAGGAGGCTCCCCTAATCTCCTTCAGTGGATGTCTTGGGCATCCCTCTCATATGGCATAGGTGAGAGTCCCTTTTTTTCTTACTCAAAAGGGGATGGGAGAGGAAACTAACAGTGCTTTCCAGGCCTGCACATTTCTTCTAAACGTCCACCTTCTCTAATAAAGTGTCAGAGTTCTCTATTAAATAGTGTGGAACAGAGAGAGGGGACAGATCAGCTTAGTTATCTAATGATGTGAAGCAGTTGTCTTTTGAATATGAAATTTCATATCCATCATTGCTACTAACTTTGGGGTTGAGAGACAATAGGAATAATCCCTTCCACTTAATGTTGTAATTATTACACAGTTTGCAATTTTCCTCACAAACGATCTTGGTCTGACTGTGACACAGCACCCTAGACTGTCATTTCTTTGATACAGAGAACAAATAATTACCAGAAACTGAGTACTTCCTAGGTGTTGGTACTATGTTAACCACTTTTACAGATCACCTCATATAATCTTCAAAATAATATTATGAAGTAGATATAATAGTTATTGTATTTATCACCCTTTAATAAAGTCCTTTTAGAGCACATAAATTGCTTACTATTGCAGTTAGCCAGTAGCTAAGCTAAGATGTGGACTCAATGTTTGAATAGTGCATTTGTCATCTTAAAAACCATAGTACACTGTGAATGGCTTTTGGCTATATGACATGTCTTGGAATGAGGTCTTGTGTGTTTGTTGTACTTTAGGAGTTCTTAATCTATTCATCTATTAACTCTTGTGGGAATAAAATTATTTTCCAATCTCTTGGATTTTTAAAGTTTTAAAAGTATACTTTTCTTTTCAGGAGGAAGCTAACAGATTTTATAACATTCTTAGGGATGCATGTGGTGAAAAATTACTTATATACTTTTCATTTCTAGCATTGTTTCTTTCTCTAAGTTTAGACTCCTATTCCAAAAGAGTGGAAGAGTTGGGATGCTTGTATGATTCTTATCATATCTTCAACAATAAACATTTATTTGGCAATGCTTGTGTGTAAGACAGTATACTAATTATTAGAACTACCAGAACATAAATAAATTTATGACATGATCTCTGGCCTCATGGAGTTTACAGTCTAGTTTAAAATGACATGAAACTTATATAAAAAGAAAGGTAAAAAATATAAGGTAGCCTACAATAAGTTTCTACAATTAAGGCAATAAATGCTTTAAAAATTCAAGAGCTGAATTTAATTTGTATGGACTGTTCAGTCAGGAAAATTTTCTTAATCAGCATTCTTATTATTGGTTACTATATAAACAAATAATGGTCACGAGAGGAGAAAGGCATTTCAGACAAAGAAGAGACTGAAGTACTAAATACAGGGCCAGGCTTGCACAGATAATGTTTGAAGAAAGTCTTGCATAGTGCCTGTTGTAAAGCAGTGGAGAAGAATTTGGAGAATTGGGTTAGCGCCTAGGTTTTAAACGTCTTGAATAACTTCTTAACATGTGGAATAACTCAAGAATCATTAGTATGAGAAGAATATATGTAATAATATTAGACTAGGAGTGGGGTGGGAGGAAAGAAATTGAAGGAGAAAAATAACAGGAAGCTATTTATGGAAAAGAAAATTGTAGGAATCTAAACATCCTGTTTGTATCATTGAGAAGCTTATCCTTATTTATATTCATGTTACTGTTTTTCTCCTAAGGCAGAACATGCTGGTGATTTCAACACACAAGAGAGCCAGACTGCCTGGTTTGAATTTTAGTTTTCTCATCTGCAACCTAGTCATAAAAACAGTACTATCTCGTTAGGTTATTTTGAGGATTAAATGAATTAATATGTTATTAACTAATAATAATTATGTGTTAAGCATCTAGAAGAGTGCTTAACTCCAAGTAAATATCATTCAGCATTAGCTGTCATTATTATCATTCCTCAAGTAATTTTTCAAAGGTTTGAAAGCATATAGCAGATAGTGAAAGATGAGATTTTCCTATTATTGTCCCACTTCAGGGACTTCCAACCACAATTTATGACTAGAGCAAGTTACTCAAGGTCTGTAATCCTGAAATTTCTTCTCCATTAAAAGGGAATAGTAGTTACTTATCTTACGTAACTGCCACCATATACGCTTTGGACAACTTCCCATTTCCCTTTCCCTCAGCCTCTGGCAACCACCATTCTATTCTCTGCTTCTATAGGTTTGATTACTTTAGAGTAATGGCAGGTTTTACTTCTTTTTAAAGGTTGAATAATATTCCATTGCATGTATGTAACATCTGCTGTTCAACACAGTGCCCATAGTTATGATACTGTCTTGTACACTTAAAAATTTGTTGAGGGTAGATCTAATGTTAAGTATTCTTAATACAACATATACACATACACATAAAACAATACAGAACAGAACAAAACAGAAAAAAGCAAAATGGAACTCCAAAAGGGCCAAGGAAACTTTTGGAGTGATGGATATGCCTATTACCTTGTTGGTGGTGCTGCTTTCCTGGTGTGTATATGCGTATATATGTGTGTGTGTGTATGTGTGTGTGTGTGTGCAAACTCATCAAATTGTATATTTACATATGTGCAATTTTTTGTATATCAATTATACCTCAATAAAGCTGTTAGTGGAAGAATAGTAAAATTACTATGTATACCGGATAAAATCTGTAAGGTAAGTAATATATCAGTGAGACCTGATGCATGATAGGTCCTCAATCATTGTCAAGTTTTTATTTCTGTATCTGTCAAGGTTCAGTCAGGAAAACAGAAAGCACAGCAGTTACTGTAGCAGAGAAAGTGTTAATATAAATATATATTTAGTCAGGTATTGAAAACTAAAAATGAAAAAAAAAAGAAACTGAAGTTTTACAGAAATTGTAAGTTCTGTACAGAAAGCAGCTACTGATCCCTAAGGTGGGGGAAACAAAGGAAAGCAGCTAAGGTTGGCCTAGCCCTCTGAGGAACGGATGTTTCCCTGCTGGTGCATGAGGAGCTAGGAGAATGACTCAAACAGAGCTGGGACTCAGACCTCAGAGGAAAGAGTTGTAGGTTTTTGGATGCTTCTGTCTCTAAAAGCATGTGATGCACTGGTAGTAGAAATGACAGAGAAACTGAAAGTTAACTGCAGCAACTGGAACCAATTGTGTTTGCCAGGAGAAAGAACCATGGAAGGGGTGGTGGAAACAAGAGGAAACTAACAAAAATGAGCAAACCCCATATCTTTAACCCTTCTCCAGTAATCCAGTCTCTCTCTAGCACCCTCTATTGACAGAATGTAAAATGGAGCCAGTTGGTAAAGGAGACATTTGGTTTGCTGTCCCTACACTAGCATCAAAGGGGAATATAGAGAGGTGGGTTTGAAGTTGAGAAACAGTAATTTAATAATTCCTACATACTTTTTCTCTCTTGATCTACTAGTTCATCATGTGATATCTGTATAAGTAAAAAACCAAATATATATGTCAGTGTGTGTGTATATATGTGTGTGTTATGAAAATGTCTGGAGTCATAGGGTTTACAATGTAGTAAATACATTTTTTTTTTATGTGCAATGTAGTAAATACTTTTGAGGGAGTACAACATTCTGGAATTTATATATTTTTACAATTTGACAAGGATTTCATCAGTTTGAAAAATGATCGAAGCAAACTCAATTTCTCTTGTATGCTCATACAAAGCAATTCAATTATTTTCTTTTTTCTTAGGAACAAAATACTTACATAATGTTATTGTTAAAACTAATATGAAAATCTAATGATTACCATATAGTCAAAAGGCCATTGGACAGAGACAAAGGTAAAAGGGAGAGATTAAGAGTTAAAAGAACTGGGTTTTGGGGACTTCCCTGGTGGCACAGTGGTTAAGAATCCGCCTGCCTTACCCTTCCCCCTCCCCATGTCCTCAAGTCCATTCTCTATGTCTGCGTCTTTATTCCTGTCCTACCCTTAGGTTCATCAGAACCATTTTTTTTTTTTTTTTAGATTCCATATATATGTGTTAGCATACGGTATTTGTTTTTCTCTTTCTGACTTACTTTACTCTGTATGACAGACTCTAGGTCCATCCACCTCACTACAAATAACTCAATTTCGTTTTTTTTTTATGGCTGAGTAATATTCCATTGTATATATGTACCACATCTTATATGTATACATATAGCTGATTCATTTTGTTATACAGCAGAAACTAACACAACATTGTAAAGCAATTATACTCCAATAAAGATGTTGAAAAAAAAGAATCTGCCTGCCAATGCAGGGCACATGGGTTCGATCCCTGGTCTGGGAAGATCCCATATGCCGTGGAACAACTAAGCCTGTGCGCCACAACTACTGATCCTGTGCTCTAGAGCCCACAACTACTGAAGCCCGTGTGCCTAGAGCCCGTGCTCTGCAACAAGGGAAGCCACTGCAATGAGAAGCCCTCACACCGCAACGAAGAGTAGCCTCCGCTTGCCACAACTAGAGAAAGTCAGTGCACAGAAATGGAGACCCAAAGGAGCCAAAACTAAATTAATAAATAGAACTGGGTTTTGATAAAATATTTGCTAAATGTAGTGAATATGGAATGTGGTATTAATCACTTTTTCAGGTCCTGCTTTTTCAGCTGTTATATGACTTAGCTAAGAGAAGATGATCCTTAAAGCCTTCTTTGGTCCTAATATTCTATGTACATCTCCCATAAAACAAAGAAGCGGGGTTTATTTGTTAATTAATTAATTATAATTTGAAATAAGGATTTCAGGTAGTCATTTCTGGGCCTTGGAAAGTTGGTGAATAACATAGCTATATTGTTCTGAAAAGTTCACTTTTGATATTTTTAGCTTCTTATTCATACCTATATTTATCTTTCAAGCTACTTGGTGGTGTCATGGCATATTTTCATTTTCCCTTCTGAATTGACCACAAATGAGTAACTAGAATGGCTACAAGATGAATAGTTAGAATGACTACAGGTGAATCACTGGAGTGACTACTGTAGCCATTCTCTGGCTTTAATGAAGGTATTTAAAATTATTCCTAAAGGTCAGACATATGTCAAGACCAAAATTAAGTAATATCTGCTGCTAACCTGTTATTTTATGGTCTATTCTTTTTACATATTTCTTTAAATATCACCTTAAAGAATAAACAGAAAAGTTTTCTTATCAAGGACTAAATAAAACACTTACAAATTAATGTTAAGAGTTGTTTTGGGTAGAAATAGACACAGGCAAGCAATTCCAACTGAAACAATTTCACAGTTTTTCTAAATCTGTTGTTAAGCTACAGGAGCAGATCCACATTTCTCCTCAATTTTATTTATTTATTTTTATTGAATTATAATTGGCATGCAATATTATATTAGTTTTAAGTATACAATATAGTGATTTGATATTTTTATGCATTACAATATGATCACCATGATGTCAATTACCATCTGTCATATACAGTTATTACAATATTATTGATTATATTCCCTGTGCTGTACAATACATTCCCATGACTTACTTATTTTATAGGCAGAAGCTTGTACCTCTTAATCCCCATCACCTATTTTCCCATCCACCCACCCCCACCCCCTGTCAACCAACAGTTTGTTCTCTGTATCTATGAGTCTGTTTCTGTTTTGTTTTGTTTGTTCATTTGTTTTGTTTTTTTAGATTCCACATATAAGTGAGATCAAAAAGTATTTGTCTTTCTCTGACTTATTTCACTTAGCATAATAACTTCTAGATCTACTCATGTTGTCACAAATGGCAAAATTTCATTCTTTTTTATGGGTGAGTAGTATTCCATTGTATATAAATACCACATCTTTGTCCATTCATCTGTCAGTGGACACTTAGGTTGCTCTCATATCTTGACTATTGTGATAGTGCTGCAATGACTGTTAGTTTTATCTTGTTGGTAATAAGACAATCAGTCCCACTGATAAGAAGACATTTGATCCCATACACTGTGATTAAATCCAAAACAAGTTTATGTGAATTTATATTAAACATATATTTATAAGTTACCTGCACTGCAGTATCTTATTTATAACATATTTTGTGTTGTTTTCTTTGCTTGTATATCTAGAATTATTCAAGAAGTACACAAGACACATTTAATACCTAAAACAGTTGAACCTAAATATCCTTTTCTTTTAACATTAATGCAATTACCTATCCTTTTACTTAGAGGAAATGAGATGTGGTCACTTATGATCTGTAAGTCACTTATCATTTGCATTTTCTACTTCTTCCTGGATGATTATCTGCTTTTAAATGATATCTACTGCTTTGAAATCCTCTGTGTATTTTAGTTTTCTTTTCTTCTAGTCTTTTAGTACATATTCAGTTGTTTTAGTAAGAGAGAGAAAAAGTAATCACAAGCTATGACTGATGAAAATGTCACCTACTGAACCACTTACATAAATGGTATTTATATACTTTCTACATATACAATAGATAGAGTTTAGGAGGAACACAATGATGGAACAAGGAAATGGTGACAGGGTAAAAGATGTACTCTGTGAAAGGTTTGTGAACAAATGGGTTTTCAAACTCATCTACATGTCAACAAAATATATATAAAAAAGAATGTTTTGAACAAATGAAAAGCTCTAAGCAATAAAAAAACCTACATAACAATCCGCAAGAAAATTAAATATGCTTCCTCAAGACCACAAATTCCTGCTTTCTAATTTTAATTTTATTTAAATTTGTTTTACCACTCTCAGTAAACATTTCATCCAAAAGCTTTTGCAATTTTTTAAGAAGTTCAAAGTATTTCCTTATGGCCAAAAATACTGAGAAAATGCTCCTAGTTTTGTTAACCATCTTTTCATACTTGCCATATTGGTAAAGAGGGAGAGGAGGAAAAAAATAGATAAATACATAATGTTGCTGCTAGGTACCTGTGTTAGTCAAGGAAAACTAATTTTTATAACAATTTGAAACCTCTTAAATGTTTTATGGCTAGTCTTCTACTTAGGAGAGGATTCAGCAACTAAGGCTGTTTCTTCTAATGGCTCTGTTGTTCTGTACGGCCACTGGACTTTTGACCTCTATTAAAGAAACATGTGAAGAAAGAATGAGGAAAGTCTTATTGGGAAATATTATGGTCCAGGTCTGGAGATGATGTTTATCACTCTGCCCATATTCCATTGGCCAGACAGTTGGGATATAAATTTTGACCGTCTGTCCAGTTCCTATGTTGATTCCACTAAATCTCAGTATTGGTAGGTAAATATTTCCAGAAATTTTTCTTAATGAGAAAACTAAATCTTGAGAACATGTTTATGGTAACCAGTTCTTCCTGTTTTGCCTGAGACTTCAGTGGTTTTAAAACTGAAAGTTATGCATCCCAGGTACACCATCCTGTCCTGCGTAAATCAGGAGGGCTGGTCACTCTGCACACCAGGAAATTCTAGTGCCTGGATATCAAGAGGTTGAGCTTGTTTCTGGGTCCACTACAAAAATGCTATGTCTGTCCTGGTGAAATTCACTTAATCCTTCGGGGTGTTAGTTTCGAATTTAGGATAAAACATTTCTTCCATTTCTAACATCATGATTCTACAGGTGGTTGGGCATTCACAGGGAAAGGAAAGTAGCTAAATGCCCTGACCCTAAATATCCACAAATTAAAACAGAAACAACTCTTGCCTTATTCACAACAGGGAATGCTGTAAACCAACTGTAACTGCTTTACACTTGGGCAGTACAAGCCTGCTATTCCTCCCCACTGGCCCACATGAGTATGTCTTCAAATTCATCCTCAAGGAATAGTGTGTGGTCTAGTCAACTGATAAGAAAACTGATCAAAGTTCCAAAACACTTGGAAAAAAGACAGAAAACCATCATATTTGAAAAGGATACAGAAATTTACTTAGAATCGTCTCTGAGATACCTTTTGAATTAGAGTATTTAAGTTCGCTATTGTGTAAGAGGACAAAGTATTTTTGTAATTTCTCTGACCTTCTCTGCATCATTATACCTCCAAATAAGACTCTTTAATAATGGCCTCAACGACACTTCAAGCTTCTGATTTCTCCCACAGTGGAGTATAGGAGCTTGAAAATATTCAACCACTTTTGACCTAAAGAATCTCCAGTTTCTTACAGTTTTGCCTATAACATGGCCCTGACACCACATGAGAAAAAGCATGAATGTAGAATCTAAAGAATGTGTGAAACAACATCATTTCTGATTTCTACTCCCAGCAGAAAATTTGTAGATGCTGCCTCCCGTGTGAAGTAATGAGTTCCTGTGTGAAGCATAATTTGCATCATGTTTTTCCAGTGTGACTGAAACAAGAGAAACCTGTAAGGGCCAAAACGCATAAAATAAATAAAACTGTGTGATCTGAAACTATAATGAAAATATACTAACAGGAAGAGTTGTGCTGAGGACAGGTGATGTTATTGGTGCAAAGTAGGGTAAACAAAATTAAGAATAAACTGATAACCTGGAAGGGTGTTAGAATGGTCAAAACTCCAACTTGTTCCTAGAAGAATCAAACTAAAATTTTCTTTGAGGATAGCATACCTCAATTTAGACACCCAGGTTTTCAACAGATTAAGAAATAAGATAAAGAAAAAAAAATTCAAAATCAAAAATCACTAAAACAAAAGGGGCAAATCAATGTTAGTGAGAATTATTAGTAATAAAAACAAAGGAGTTAGATATGCAAGCACTTCAGATAATAGAAATATGAGCCACAGAGTTAATTTAGACTATCTATGCAATAATAACTGCTAATACTTGGCACTCTTCTAAGTACATCACATATATTGACTAAGCCCATTTTACAGGAGAAACTGATTAATCTGCCACCTTTTGAGAGACTTCAAGTCACATACCTCCATTACTCATAGGAAATACAGTAGACACTTTTGGATCTCTACACAATTACAATGTACCCTCAACAACCTTTGATTTCACCTGGAGTGGCCTGATGCCATGCACGCTGAAAGTGTCTGCCTTCAAGATCCAAACAGATGTGTCTTCTTGTTTGCTTTAGGATTTTCTCTAAATCAATGAGATTTTTTGTTGTAATTCAACTTGACTGTAGGTGCAACCCAAAAGTTCAACAGAGGTAACATGCCCGGAGCTAAGTCTCAAACATTGGGGAATATAAGGCAGTGGATAAATTATTCAGCTTCCCATACTGGGGAGGGCGAGCATTCTGAGGTGTATTCTACACAGTTTCCCAGGGGGTCCCCAGTGTGACTGAGCTTCAGTTATCCTCTGTTGGCAACAGCTTAATAAAGGATCCATATTGAATTTGAGATATTTATTATTCATTCAAGTGGAAATGTCAAATAGACTAATGACTATACAAGTATAGAGAGAGGCATTGGCTGAAACTTTCTATAAATTTGAGAATTTGTTACTCTTTATTTCTCTATTTTGCTATTAAGGAATTTGTGTTGTTTGCTATTAAGGAATTTATGTTGTGCTCTGACTCTTGCTACTCAAAATGTGGTCCATGGACCTGCAGCATCAGCATTACCTAGGAAGTCATTAGAAAGGTCTAACCTCCACCCCAACCCATCTACTGAATAAGAATTTGGATTTTTACAATATCCTCAGGTGTGTATTTTATACATTTAAGCTTGCAAAATGCTGCTGTATACCTTCACTGTCCAATATGGCAGACAATAGTCACATGTGCTTTCTGAGATGTGCTATGAGTGTAAAATACACACCAGATTTCAAAGACTTAGTACAAAAAAAAAAGTATATATTTTAATGTCTCATTAGTGATTTTTATATTGACTTTATATTGATTATATGATAATATTTTGTATGTATGGGGCTAATAAATATATTACTAAAAGTAATTTCCTCTCTTCTTAGTAAATGTGGCTACTATAAAATTTGAAATAATATATGTAGCTCACATAATATTTATATTGTAAACTATCTTTCTAAGCCATGAAAGGCCGTGGAAATTAACATTAAGGAACTTATATTCTTTCTTCCCCTGTTTGTATGTGATTTGAACATGTTTTCTTGGGGAAAATATATACTACAAATTGTCTTTGAATTTCATTTATCAGACTTTTGTTCAACTAACATTGTGATGCACCAAATATCTGATAAGCATCTAACATGATCCAGTCACTGTGCTCTGGAGAGTTAGTGAAGAAAGTAAACAAGGTCCCTTTCTTGAAGTAATCTGTAGTCTACTATGTTAAGACAACAACTAACAAATCATGGTAAAGTGTAACGAGGAAAGAAAGCAGAGTTTGGGTTTAGAAACAGTTGACAGTAACATTTCTCAGGGTAATGTTACCATTGTAGATGGGTTCATAGCAGAGGAAATAGTTGCTTACAATGAACTTTTAGGTGGCAAGAATGAGAATGGGTGGAGGCAGAGGTATTCTCTCTGTGCTAACTGAAATCTTAATATAAAAATATCTCCTGCTCTCTCTGCTAGTAGAAATAGCAGTCTTGCTACATACCACAGAGATATTAAATGTGATAGTTTTTGTGTATAAGAGAATAGAAATGATTTCTTGAGTTTTACTCCTTTGATCTTGGTGGATTCTTTCAAACTAGCATTTTCTCAGGAAATACAAGTTCTATAGTTCATCTGCTTTGGAAGTCTAATGCCTTCAATCATTCACCTACTGGTCTTCAACTCATTAGTGGCTCCAGTGTTGTGCACTAACCTAACTCACAGTGTGAATCATTTTTGGTGCATTAGACAGAAGCATTTACAGAACTTTCTGAGGTTAGTATATTCCTTATGCACAATTTGATAGTTTCTAGAGTATGATTTTTAAAAAATATTTTAACGATAAGCCTCAATTTGGGATGAGGAGCTGATTTATTTCTGTTGTGATTAGATCACACACATCAGACTTTAGTGAGGAAATCCACATTGTCTTTGATTTAGACCCTATTTCCCAAAAAGACTTAGACAAAAAATACAAACCCTCCTAGAACAGATCCTCTGTGCCTTTAACCATCATACTGGTGAAGCTATACCTCTTTCTACTGGTTAAGGGAACACCTTTGGAAGGAAACTTGAAACTTGAAAACAATTGGTTTATGGAACATACGCATTTAACATTTTCATTCATTCAGTTCCTTAAATTGTTGTAGGTTATTAGAGAACAATTCTTATGTTATTTTCCTCCTACTAGACAATAAATTGCTAAGAGTTCATTAACAAATGGTAGGGAAAAAGCAAGGGATTCAGAAAATATGTAGAAAATCTTAAAACAAATGCTTTCCATTCTGGAATAAATAACAGTCATGTTTCAGATCAGTAATTGGACAAAAGGAGCCTAGAATCAAGTTACTCAAAGCATTTAGAATCTTCAGGAAGAAAAAAAAAAAAAAAAAAAAGCTGGTGGTTACCATCCAGGATTAAAT
>NW_020837956.1:839370-943946 GCF_003676395.1 Aethalodelphis obliquidens
AAAAAAAAAAAAAAAAAAAAGCTGGTGGTTACCATCCAGGATTAAATGCTAAGGAAATTTAGAAAATCTCTAGATGAGATTTTCTAGATGAGAAAATCTCTAGATGAGATTTCTGCAAATGAATTTATGTAAGTCTATGAAATAAAGCTGGTTCTGCCACTTTGATTAGCTTATAGAAAATATAGAGTCAAAATCTGTGCTTAGCCATATTTATCTGCTCTTCTTAAGGCTGGGAGAATTTTTTCTCTCTGTTCCTGTTCAAAAAGTTCCATTTGTTTTTAATCCTAATTGTCCTGTTTTTCAGATTTAACTTTCAAGCTGCCTCAATGGAAGTGTGGGACATTTTATTTAAAACAAACAAAAAAAGAACTCAGGAAATAAAGTGTCTCTGACTCCTGGCTCCTGACAAGATGGAAAAGGAAGGAGCACAGGAATCTGGCTCCTTTCCCAGAGCTTAATCCTGGAGATGCCACAAAAGCAAGAGGGAAGTTGACAGATCTCAGAACATTAAAACCCAGAGAAGCAGAAGGTGGAAGGTTCCTGGTCCTGGGTTAGAAGAGAGCCAGAGGCACCAGTGGGGAACTAAGAAAAGAAGAGCATTATTGCTGTTCCTTTTTTTGCTTCAGGGTATCTCTGTTTACTTGTTCCATCTCAGACAAGATCAAAAAACAAAATAATCAGTGAAGGAAATAGGAGGATGAACTGGAGGATTACAAAACTGACTGTGCTGCAGGGCAAATAAGAAAAGATAGGGGTAGAGGGACGAGCCTCAGATTTCAAAACTTTCTGTTCATAACCTCCTCTCAGTCATCTAGTTTATCAGAACGCAGGGGAGAAATCCTTGGATGTGAGCAGTGTCTGGAGCAGAAGTACAGAAACTCTCCTGATTGAGTATGGGTTGAGGGCAGGAAAATGAGTTTGCTGGTGAACTCAGGTTGTAAGGAAAGAGCATCTCCATCTTGAGGCACATTCCCCAGACTCACTTCCTAAATTCACCTTGGAAGCTATAATTAAGAGTCTGGATGATAACATTTTTCCTGGGTCAGTGCATTCCCAGCTAATGCAGCTGCTATTTCCCAAAAAGCTATGTACTCATAGGATAAAATTAGAAATTTGAAGAATATGAAATGTAAAAATAAATAATTAATAATAATAAGAAAAAAAAAGGAACGGAAAGAACAAAAAGAAAAATTAATTGAACAGACCTCCCATGCCAAATCAAAATAAAGCATTATAATTAACCCCAGGCAGATAGGTAAGAATGATGGAACAGTGAAGCAGAAGTGAGCCATCATAAGAATGAACGAAATGAAGATTACCTGAAAATTTAAATAGACTAAGAGCCAAGAGATCAAATGAATAATGAAACACTAACTTATGCTTACAAAAGATATCAATAAAGTAATTCTAGGCCCGGATGTTTTTACAGGTGAGTCTTTCCAAAGTTTCTAAAAATAGGTAATTCCTTTCTTTTACACGTTGTTACAGAAAAGAGATATAGTTATTTAGGGTTCTCCAGTGAAGCAGAGCCAAAAGAATGTGTGTATATACAAAAAGAAATTTATTAAAAAGAAATAGCTCACACGATTATGAAGGCTGGCAAGTCCAAAATCTGCCTTGTGGGCTGGCCAGATGGAGACCCAGGAGAACTGATGGTGCAGATGAAGTTCAAAGGCAGTCTTCTGGAGAATTTCATTTTGCTCCTCAGAATTGGAAGGGGGTGTCTTTTTTGTTATATTCAGACCTTCAAATGATTGGCTGAGGCCACCTACATTATGGAGGGCAATAATAATCCAAGGTTCCCAATTTAAATGTTAATCTCATCCAAAAGCACCCTCCAAGTTGACACATAAATTTAACGATCACAACAGAAAAAAATTCAAAATACATGCAGCTAATTTAAAAAGCATGTTTGAAATTCAGATTTCTAACTAGATGAGGATAGCAGAGGAATAGAAAAGCAGAGGCTCTTTTCATTTATGATAATAGATGTGAAATTTCAAGTAAACTATTAGCTTTGAGTGGTATTAAGAATGTTTAACCTGAATTTAAATTAGAAAAATACCAGAGTTGCTACATCTTTATCCTAAAACAGATAATTACCATCAGAGGCAAAAATATTTCACATGCTAAAGATAAATTTTGCACACATAAAAGCAGATGCCAAGAATCTAAGTCATCCTATCAAACATAAAGATTACATTGTTGGTGTTTTTTGACATCTACACATTGAAAGAATTTTGACAAATTGAATAGAAGGAATTCACACACCTAATAAATAGTTTTTGTTTTTCTTTTACATTGATATAGAGCAAGGAATCTCCCTTTGGGTGATTAATCAGCTACTCTAAGATCTTTCTTCAGGTTTTAGTTTTTTTTTGTTTGTTTGTTTGTTTTTTTATTTTTTGCGGTATGCGGGCCTCGCACTGTTGTGGCCTCTCCCGTTGCGGAGCACAGGCTCCAGACGCGCAGGCTCAGCGGCCATGGCTCACGGGCCCAGCCGCTCCGCGGCATGTGGGATCCTCCCAGACCGGTGCACGAACCCGTGTCCCCTGCATCGGCAGGCGGACTCCCAACCACTGCGCCACCAGGGAAGCCCAGGTTTTAGTTTATTTTTAATCAAATCTGGGTAAAAGGAGACAAATAGATTTCTTATTGAATATAATTTTTTTTTTACAAAAGTTTATGTTTACTTCTATGCTATTTGACTCCAAAAGTGTATTAAAATTTATCACATCCCCACATGTTTTATCCCTAGAATGCAAGCATGATTTAATGACTTGTTGAAGAATAATCAGTATGGAGGCTACAAAAACCAAAGAATATTAGGGGACTTAGGACTGCAAATTGGGAGACACAGATTTGGGTAAAACTGAGAATGTTCTGGGAAAGAGAAAGAGTCAGGAGCTTATATAGGCAAAAGCCACAAGGTTGTTCATGAATTGTTTGATCCTGATGCAAGAAAGGAAATATTTGTCTTAAGGGATAGGTTGTCATGAGTTATTCTAGGGCAAGGGTCCAATAAGTATCTTGAGTTTCTGGAATATTGTGCAGATGTTCTGGATGTCTATGTTAAGACAAAAAGTGGTCAAAGTTAAATTCCATCTGGGTTGAGACATGCATAAGTCACACTTCCTCAGTGGCCTTCTGGCTCCATTTTAGAGAGCTCTTTTAGCAATACCAACTTCAATTTGATTTTCCTTTCACAGTCTTAAAATCTAGTGAAATAATTTGCCACAAAAGTTGTATAAAGAAGGAAAATCATATAGTTTTTTCAATTAAAAGAGAAAAAAATTCAATAAATCTCAAACATCAACTCATGATGGAGAAAAATCATTTAAAAGTAAGCAACTTGCTTATTAAATTTATCTAGCAGAAATGAGTGTTTGTGTGTGTATGTGTGTGTGTGTACATCATATGAACTACAAGCCTTATACTTAAGAAGAAAAAATAATTAATGCAGGTATATGACCTCTAAGGAAAAAAAGATGTACATTATTATCACTATTTCTCATCATATACTGAAAATCCTAGCCTAAGTAATAAGTCAGAGGGAAAAAGAAATAGTAGAAGTATAGGATCCAAATGATAGAGTCAAGACTATCTTCATTTACAAAGATATAAATCACTACATACACAGCCCTATAAATTCAACAGTTACCAAGATTAAATTTCAAAAATCAACAGTGTTCTAAGAGTTTTACTTTTCATATGGCAGATTACCTCCTATCAATTCAACTTTCCCTGACAACTGAAAACAGCTGACAAAAAAATATAAAAGCTACTAGGAAGCACAAGGGAATGACCAATAACAGGCAGATATTGACTGGGAGGAGGAAAGTTGACACTTTGAAGAAGGAAAGTCACAGTGTGAATTTCCTATGTTTACAGCTTTTAGTCTAAGGATAGGCTAATTCCATTAGAAAATGTGCTGGTTTGAAGACTCAAAGTCCTGGGATGTGGAAACCACAGCAACTAGAAACTGAGGCAAAGAAATTCAAGGAAAGGGAGAGCCAGAAAGGAAAATATCAATTGTTGCTGTAAATTCTGCCCAAACTATTGACTAAGACATGAACTGCAAATACATGGGGAAGCATCTAAACAGCCCAAGTAAGCTAAAAAAAACTAAACTGTTTTGAGCTGTTCCCCACCATGGGTCTGTAGAGTTCATCCAAATTATGTGCCTGTTAAAAAAGCAAAACAAAAGAAAAATAAAATACTCTTTAGAAGAATATAATAGAATTCAGAGTTTCTAAAACATATTATTTCATAATGTACAGATTGCAATCCAAAACTTCCCAACATATGTAAAACAGGAAAACTGAGTATTCACAAGAGAAAGGCAATCAATGAAGACCAACTCCAAGATGACTCAGATACTGGAATTAATGGACTAAGATTTTAAAGCAACTAGTATAACTATACTCAATGAGGTAAGAAAAAATACAGTCATACTAAATGAAAAATAGTAAAACCTCAACAGAGGGATACAAAATATATGAAAGAACCAAATGGAAATTCTAGAACTAAAATATGCCATATCTAAATAAAATATTCACTCGATGGATCTAACAATAAAATGGAGACACCAGAAGAAAGAGTCAGTGAACCTGATGAGTAATCAATAGTAAGTATGCAATCTAAAAAACAAAGGAGGGGACTGATTTCTGGTTTCAGCTCCAACATGTAAAGAGGTTGGAAGTCATCAGTTCTGTCCTCCCAAAAAGAAAAAAGAAAAAAGCAGAGAAACCTGAAAATCAATGATTTAAGTGAAATGGACCAATTGCTGAAAATACTTACACAAGGAGTAATAATCTGAATAGGTATATACCTATTAAAGAAATTCAGTGAATAATTAATAAACTTCTCACAAAGGAAGCATTATGATCAAATGGCTTCAATGGTGAATACCAACAAACGTTTAAGGAAGACATTGAAATGAATTATAATTTTCTATAATCTCTTCCAGAAAACAGAAGAGGGAGGGCTTACTAACTCAACTGAATGAGGCAAGCATCATACTAATATCAAAACCAGATAAAGACAAGACAATACAAGAAGGATATACATTACAGAACCAATATCTTCCATGAACAGAGATGCAAAAATCCTCAACAGAAATTAGCAAATCAAATCCCAAAATTTATAAAAATAATAATACAACATAACCAAGTAAATTTATTCCAATAATGCAAAGCAGTTTCAACATTAAAAAAACATCACATAATGTAATCTATCACATCAATAGGCTAAAAAGGAATAATCATACCAATATGTGAAAAAATGCACTTCACAACATCCAATGACTCTTCATGATAATCTCACAGCACATTAGGAATGGTGGGGACCTTTCTCAACTTAATAAATAATGTCTACAAAAACCTACAATTTATACCATACATAATGATGAGAAACTGGATGTTTTTCTCTTAAGATCTAGAACATGGCAGGATATGCCCTCTCATCACTCATATTCAGTATCACACTGGAAGTCCTAGCTAGTGCAATAAAACAATAAAAGGAAATTAAAGATAAACATATGGAGAAAGTAAATAAAGCTGTCTTTGTTCATATATGACATGATTCTCTATGTAAAAAATCACAAATAATCAACAAAAATACTCCTGGAACTAGTAAGTGGTTGTAGCAAGGTTGCAGCATACAAGGTTAATATAGAGAATTCAATTGCTTCCTACATATCAGCAATTAAAAATCAGAAATTGAAACAAAAAACACATCTGCAACCAAAAATGAAATACTAAGATATAAATATGTCACAAAATATGTACAGGATCTATATGAGGAAACCTATAAAACTCTGGTTAAATAAATCAAAGAAGATCTAAATAAATGGAGAAATAGATCATGTAAATGGATAGGAAAACTCAATATTGTTCAGATTCAATTTTTCCCAAGTGACCTATGGATTCAATGCAATCCCAGCCAAAATCCCTGCAAGTTATTTTGTGAAAATCAACAAACTGATTCTGAAGTTTATGTGTAAAGGCACAAGACCCAGATTAGACAAAATAAAATTGAAGAGAAACAATGAGGTGGAGAAATGACTATCTGACTTTAAGATTACTGTAAAGATTCAGTAATTAAGATAACATAGTATTTGCGAAATAATAGACAAATAGATTAATAGAACAGGAGAAATAGCTATCTGTGTAACAGGCTCACATAAATATTGCCAACTGACTTTTGACAAAGGAGCAAAGGTGATACAGCAGGGAAACGACAGACATTTCAACAAATGGTGCTGGAACAATTGGGCATTCATATGCAAAAAAATTGTTTTAGACACAGATCTGACACCTTCCACAAAGATTAACTGAAAATGAATGACAAACCTAAATGTAAAACTCAAAATTATATAACTTCTAGAAGATATGAGATAGAAGATATGAAGATATTCTCTGTTAAGAGAATGGAAAGACAAGCCACAGACTGGAAGAAAATGTTTGCAAGATAAAGGACTTGTATCTAAAATATAAAAATAATTCTTAAAACTCAACAATAAGAAAACAAACAACTCAATTAAAAAATGGGCAAGTGATTGAACAGAGACATCACAAAGAAGATATGCAAATAGAAAATAAGCATATGAATAAATTCTAAATATTTACCATATCATATTTTTATAATAATCATATATCATTAGGGAATTACAAATTAAAACAATGTGATAGCACTACATACTTATTAAAATGGCTAAAATCCAAAAAATTCACAATACCAAATGCTGGTGAGGGCAGAGGGTACAGAGCAACAGGCATTCTTGTTCTTTGCTGGTGGGAATGCAAAATCATGCAGCCACTTTAAAAAAGAGCTCCATAATTTCTTGCAAAGATAAATATACAACACACTCTTACCTTGCAATCTAGGAATCATGCTCCTAGTTATTTACTCAATTGAATTGAAAACTTATGCTTGTTTTTCATAAACAAAAATGTTTATAACAGCTTTACTTATAAAGCTGTAAGAAACCAAGATATTTTCAACAGATGAATAAATAGAGTATATACATAAATGGACTATCACTCAGCAATAAAAAAGAAATGATCTATCAAGCCATGAAAAGACATAGGATAACCTTAAATGGATATTTCTGAGTGAAAGAAGTCAATGTGGAAAGGCTACATATTGTGTGATTCCAACTACATGACAATCTGGGAAAGGCAAACTATAGAGAAAATTATAGAATCAGTGGTTTTGGGGATTTGCTGGAGGTAGAGGAGGCGTGAATAGGTGAAGTACAGGGAATTTTTAGGGTGGTAAAACCATTCTGTATGTATGTAATTGTGGATACATGACAATATGCTCTTGTCAAAACCCAGAGAACTGTACAACATAAAGTGATCCTTAATGTCAACTATTTATTAATAATATATCAACAGTGGTTCATCAAATGCAAAAATGTACCACACTAATGCAATATGTTAATAATAGGGGAAACTGTGAAGAGGGATATATGAAATGCTGGACTATTTTGTCAATATTTCTATAAGTCTAAAACTGTTCTAAAAATAAAATCTATAAATTTAAAAAAGGAGAAAGATTGAAAAAGTTAAGAAGTTTGGGGAGCTGTAGGACAAAATAGATAAAACTAACTGATGTTCATGGTACATACTCTGAGAGGAGTATAAACTGGCAAAGCGCACAGTGAAAATTTATGAAGCACTGGAAATATTCCGTGTCTTTTTTTGGGTGGTTACAGGAGTATGTACATATACATATGAATATGTGTATATAATCATAAGATATACACTTAAGATTAGTATACCTTATAGACCTTACTATATATATATATACTAGTGAGGGGGGGGGAGACAGAGAGGGAAAGAGAGAAATTGGTATTGGAGTATAATTATTTTATGAACTAGACCTAGAAATGGAAAATAGGAGTTATCATTAACATAACTGTTCACCAGAGATTCAATTTGATTTTTTCTTAAAAGTTGGTCAAATTTCTCCATGATAAGTACGTTTGGAGATTTTTCTTCTAATTTCCTTTAGAGGGTTTTTGTGTTATAGCAATTTTTCACTGTTTATTAAATGCCAGGTGGATTTCTACGTGTTTGGCTATATACTGAGTGTGAGGTATGGAAAGAAAATGCCAAGGAAACAAAAAAGAAAACCTAAGAAAACTAGAAAATTTTAATATAACAAAACTTATAAGTTGTGGGTTAGGCTATGTTTTAAACATTTCATTATAATTTGTTTGATTTTGCTAAAAATCAGTGTGTGGCTTTTTAGAAATATTCTCATAGCATTAGGAATATTAAAATATTCCTAAACAGTTTCCTAACTGTGGAGGTAGGGGTCATTGGGGTAGGTTGGAAAGCATTTTTAAGGTCAAGAAAATATATGAATATAGGAGAGATAAGGCAAAACTAAAGAATGTATTACACAGCGAGTATATGCAAAGATTGAATAACAGTAGCAAGTAATCATGATGAAAAAGTATTAGCCAAACAATTTATTGAAATGTATCTTTGTGAAGAACAGAAAATGCATAAGATGTAGAGAAAGAAGAAATTATGAACCTCTTTGTTATTTGGAAATGACTTAAAATAAGTCACATTTAGTAGAAAATCACCCTAATCCCGAAATCCATGGAAATCTACTTTAAATTTCCAAGGAATCAGTTATCTTTGAAGATTCAAAACAATAGGTTTCAAGACTGCATTCTGTACATTCCAAGGTGTATGAGGTAGTGCATATCATTCAATAAGAATATAATTGTAATACTCCCATTTACAGGTGTTTCGTAAAAATACTCAAACTGGAACTGCTTGTTACTTGTTCCTGATTTGTATTTCTATTTCCCTTCAGATATGTTATTCCTGAGGTATAAGAAAGTGGAAATACAAATGAGATGTGGGCAGATATATTTTGGGGAACTTTTGGATGATGCCAGCCAAGGGTTTAAATACATTAACATCCATCCTATTGTTTGATGACATCAGGTAGAAACAAAATTGTGTTAATAAGTGAAACTATAATAGGACATTTTTTTCTTTTTTGATAGGTACAGATTTCTGTTTTTGCCGTCCTTGAAGGAATATAATGCTAATGAAAATATGAAACTCTAGAAATGTTACCGAGACATTCTACAGCAGTTAGAACAAATTCTACAGAAGCTGAAGAAAACTGGGCAACCAGGACAGATCAAGAAAGAGCATAAACACATATTAAATGCTGCAGCTTAATGCTCTACGTTTAGTTATTTATTTTTAGTTCAGACTATGGCCAGAAGAAGGGGTTTTCAGCCTGTACAGAATCAGGGTAAAAATTGCCTCTTCTTATTGCCCCTTGATGAGTAATACATTTTTATTAAAATAGTAATTTAAATAGGTTATTGATGACAATTAGATATACAGTGGTTTTAAATATTAGGAAGTAAAAGAAATTAGTACACCCTCAAAACCATAAAATGAAACAGATATAACTGTTAAAATGAAAAAAAAAAAGTTGCTGATAATTATTGAATCACTTTTTATCTAGTCCAAAACAAATCTTCTTAATCTCTGGTATGTAAGTTCTAAACACTAAACATTTTTAAAAAAGAGATATATGGCAAAGTCAAAGATAGGCAATGCAGCAATACAAAATTAAAATGAGAAAGGACTCAAGGAATTAAAGAAGGTAGAAAGAACAGAAGATTAAACAGTATAGCATTATCTACTTTAAACCAAGCACAATGTTTAACTAAAAAAAAAAAAAAAAAAAATCAAATCCATCTTCTCCAGTGCAGGATGATAAAGCAGATCAAGAAATGTTTGTAAAGATAAGATTGGCCTTGAAAAGACTAGAGGAGTGCTCAAGGGGGATTTCCCACATTCTGACACTGATCAGCATACAAATAGCTAAACTAGCTAAGAATGGGGGACTTTCACATCCAGAGAATGAATTGTCTCCATGCAGAAATGTATAAATGAGCAAAAAAGATGGCTTTAGGACATGAACCAATGAAATCCCAAACAACCTTATTCTTAGTGAGGAAAACAGACATGTGTTGCCCTTTCATGCCCTGAATTACGATTCCATGGAAACTTTAAATGCTCTCTCAGTCCAAAGATATTTGAAAGACAGTTTATAAATGCTTACTGCCTCAGTTCAAACATTTCATGCAAAATCCTCAGGACTTGAAACTCCCTTTATGTTTAAGGCCTACTTATCTTTGATCATTGTAATTTGGGGAAGACTAGTGCTTTTTAAAAATCATTAAATCAGCTCCCATTCTCTCAGACTCCAAGTCAAATACTATAATGAATACAGCAAAATAAAAAAAAAAAAAACTTTTAGGAACATTTTATGCTTCTATTTTAAGATAAGATAAGATTAATTGTAGCCTAGTTTTATATAAACTTGAGTTGAATAGAGATCATTATAAAGTCTGGGTCAATTCCCATACACTAGTCTCCCATTTTTATACCTCACATCAAAGATGTACTACAAAAGGCAAAATAAACAAACTCAAATGAGAAATTGGTTGTATTTCTTTCTAAATCACAAATAAGAATTTATTTGGGAGTGATATGCTTTGCTCAATACCTATATTTCTCAAGCTCCCTTGCAGATAGATGTGGCCTTATGTTGATGCTACTAGGAAGGGTGTTTAAGCAGCTATTATTTGTGTTTTTTCTCACATTTCAGGAAATTCAATTCCTAACTGATATGACACCGTAGAGCATGGGTTGGCAAAATATGGTCAAGGGCCATAACTGTCCAGGCACCTATTTTGTGAATGAAGTAACACTACAGCGTAATCCTACCCAATCTGTTAGATAGGTCTATGGCTGCTTTCAAGTCATAATGGCAGAGTTACAACTGAGACCATATGGCCACAAAGCCTAAATTATTTACTCTCTTCTCGTTTACAAAAAAAAATGTTTTCTGACCCCTGTTCTAGAGAATGTCTCACACATAAACAAAGGAGAAATGTTTAGGATCACAAAAGGTTTGCAGTTATTATTTCTTACCCTCTCTTCGTCTTGACCAACTTTAGTCAGGCTTCTCTCTTTCCCCTAGGTTCCTGAACTCTGCATGCTCTTAAGTATAAGAAAGCACTGAAAAAAGTAGAATCTGCCCCTCCTCTCAGCTTCTCCTGGGAATCAGCTGATCACAGCAAGACCCTTTCTTGGTATATTCACTGGTCACTTCCTTTTGCTTGTCCAGCTTCCCCTTAAAAGATTCTGGAGCTTCCCTGCTGGCACAGTAGTTGAGCGTCTGCCTGCCGATGCACGGGACGCGGGTTTGTGCCCCAGTCCGGGAAGATCCCACATGCCGCGGAGCGGCTGGGCCCGTGAGCCATGGCCGCTGAGCCTGCGCGTCCGGAGCCTGTGCTCCGCAACGGGAGAGGCCACAACACTGAGAGGCCCGCATACCGAAAAAAAAAAAAAAAAAAAAAAAAGATTCTGTACATCTGTGCTTGCCCTTCCTTCCCTATAAACCAAAAAGCCTTTTCTGTTTGATTGTGAGGTGAGTGCAGATTTCTGAGATTGCAGCATTCTCCATATTGCAGGAGTATTTCTTCTGAATAAAACCTCTCTCTAAATCCAGGTTTGTTTTTAATTTGACAGTTTCTAGTGCCATGACATGGATGGAGTACTGACCACTGCACACACCCTATGGTCTTTACCTTGGTATTCATGCTGGCTTCTCAAACCCTTGTGTCCATCTTAGCTGGGGAAATCTGGATCCACGGTGGTGAGTCACAACCCATAATCCAGTGCTCCAGACACTATTTTGAATTAGCATAATTGGGAGTTGTTTTAATTCTATTAAATTGACTTCTTCAAGTTCTTTCCTATTTGAGCAGGACTTTTCATGGCTCTCTTTTTTTTTAACTTTTTATTTTATACAGTGGAGTATAGTTGATTAACAATATTGTGATAACTTCAGGTGTACAGCAAAGTGATTCAATTATACATATACATGCATTAATTCTTTTTCAAATTCTTTTCCCATTTAGGTTGTTACATAATATTGAGCAGAGTTCTCTGTGCTATACAGTAGGTCCTTGGTGGTTATCCATTTTAAATATAGCAGTGTGTATGTGTCAATCGCAAACTCCCTATCACTTCCCTCCACCCTTCCCCCCCGGTAACCATAAGTTTGTTCTCTAAGTCTGTGAGTCTGTTTCAATTTTGTAAATATGTTCATTTGTATAATTTCTTTTTAGATTCCACACATAAGCGATATCATATGGTATTTCTCTTTCTCTGTCTGACTTCACTCAGTGTGACAATCTCTAGGTCCATCCATGTTGCTGCAAGTGGCATTATTTCATTCTTTTTAATGGCTGAGTAACATTCCATTGCATATAGGTACCACAACTTCACTCTGTATGACAGACTCTAGGTCCATCCACCTCACTACAAATAACTCAATTTTGTTTCTTTTTACGGCTGAGTAATATTCCATTGTATATATGTGCCACATCTTCTTTATCCATTCATCTGTCAATGGACACTTAGGTTGCTTCCATGTCCTGGCTATTGTAAATAGAGCTGCAATGAACATTGTGGTACACGACTCTTTTTGAATTATGGTTTTCTTAGGGTATATGCCCAGTAGTGGGATTGCTGGGTCATATGGTAGTTCTATTTTTAGTTTTTTAAGAAACCTCCATACTGTTCTCCATAGTGGCTATACCAATTCACATTCCCACCAACAATGTAGGAGGGTTTTCTTCTTCCCACACCCTCTCCAGCATTTATTGTTTGTGGATTTTTTGATGATAGCTATTTTGACTGGCATGAGGTATATTTCATTGTATTTTTGATTTGCATTTCTCTAATAATTAGACATGTTGAACATCTTTTCATGTGCCTCTGACTTGTAGATGGCCATCTAATCAGTCTTTCTCTTCACATGATATTTCCTGCATCTGTGTGTCCACGTATCCCCTTTTTATAAGGATATAAGTCATACTCTTAAATAGGTTAGAAGAAATAATAACTGCATTCACTGGGCAATCCACCACCTTTCTGGTAGGCACTGGAGTCACCTGCTCCACATTTGACACCTCACAATTTTCCACCCTTATCCCTCAGAGTACACAAACAATCTCTGAGGTGCAGTTAGATAATTCACCACATGTTTTATCCCATATGTCCTTTCTATATCTCTTGGGCCTCATGCTGCCCCACATAGCTTTTTATTAAGTTCCACCATTCAGTTTATCTAACAGGCAGAGACTTGCATTCTAATTAGAATTTTAATATTTCATGTTCACCTCAGGTACTTACCCTTAAAGCCCAGGATTCCTCTCCCACTCATCTTCGTTCTCTGACAGCCCTAATAGATAACCCCAGTTTTCTTGCCCCTTTTACAGTTCCCAAGCCATTAACAATTCCCACATTCAAGGCATGTTTACTCACATTCCTGACTCATTTGGGGCTATAGGAACAATAGGCTTAGGCCATATCTGGGAGACAAAGTCCTTAAAGGTGGATGTAGACCTCACTATGTCCTCCCAAATACCATCCTGTCTTTCATCCTGTCCTCCAATGCCGCTCATTTTACCACTGTTGGTTTATACTTCACTTTCTTCAGCATATCCTTTCATTCTAACTCCCAATACCTGTTTACTTTTATATGGGAAAATCAACAATACACTTGAGCACCAGGGAATTACAGAAACCCCCACACATTTTTCCTGGACTTTAAGCGAAAATATAAAAGACTTGATCTTCCCTTGTAATTAAATCTTCATTCAATATGTAGATGACCACCTTCTTTGTTCTAAGACATTCAGCAAATCTCTACATGACATCCAGTACTTATTAAAAGACTACTCTAAGAAGTGCCATAAGGTCTCAAGTGATAAAGTTCAGCTCTGCTACCCCCAAGTCCACTATTTAGGT
Source organism: Aethalodelphis obliquidens (assembly GCF_003676395.1). Classification (NCBI taxonomy): domain Eukaryota; kingdom Metazoa; phylum Chordata; class Mammalia; order Artiodactyla; family Delphinidae; genus Aethalodelphis; species Aethalodelphis obliquidens. The sequence continues at coordinate 853,248 of NW_020837956.1, forward strand.
CATGATATTCCCTCTGAAGGAAAAACCTGATCCCCAGATCACATGAAGACCAGACTTAACAGCCTCCTATCTGAACCAAGAGACAACTTCAAGGCTTTCTGGAACTGATTGGCTATTGTAGAATGTGTATTCCTACCTTCTCTGCTAGAGCACCCCCTTTATATGGCATGACTAAAAAAACTTGTGTCTGAACCTCTAAAATGGGACTTGCCTACTATAACATAATTTGAATCCCTAAGTTCTCCCTTTGTTCCACCCCACTTAGGGCTTCCTGACTACTCTTTGCCATTCTTCCTATTTGTTCATAAAACAGAAGAAAATGCCATAGGGGTCCTTTCTCAAAAACATAATGGAAATCAGAGGTTAATCAGATATTTTCCTCTTACCTGGCATCCTACAGCTCATGTTTTCCCTCCTTGCTTGCTAGCAGTAGTGGCAACTGCACAATTAGTTCAAACTATAGCTGACCATGTGCTAGGTCATACCCTGAACATTTTATGTCCCTTATGTGGTTTGGACCCTTCTCCTAACTGAAAATACCCAACACTTTTTGAACTCTCAGTTCACCTGTTATGAAATTCTTCGGCTTTCTCCTTCCACATCACTATCCACCCATGTCAAAGTCTCAATCCTGCCTTTCTTCCCTCTCTCAATGGAAGAATAAATGCATGATTCTACTATGGACACTCAAGCCTCAATCCTCTCCCATCTTGGCCTTTTAGAAATCTTCCTTGCAAACCCAGACCTCAATCTCTTTGTTGATGGCTCCTATCTCTGTATCTCAGAAGGAAATGTTCAGGCAGTATATGCCACTACAAATTTTCAAAATCCCAGAAAGCATAAGTCTTTATTTGGTGCTAAGTCAGTTCAGATCACTGAACTTGTGGCTCTCACAAGAGCTTCTTATCTTTGGTAAAGATAAGAAATTTAACATCTATAGGGACAGTAGATATATTTTGGGGATAGCACATGATTTTCATATGTCATGGAAAGCCAGAGAATTTAAGACAACAGCTGGGACACCAATGGAGAATGAAAAGCAGTTGTCTGACTTCTTAGGTGCTTTATTATTGCCAAAGGAAATAACCATACTTAAGATAGAAGCACACATTGGCTACAAAACCCCTGAAACAAAAGTAAATTTACTCTTGATAGATATACTAAACTGTCATAAAGCTGTTACACCCTCACCACAATCAGATAAGATCCTAAATCTACTCTGATTACACCTGATCCTCTAGTTAAGGTACTTAAAACCTCCCAGTTCAAAGCGTTTGAACATTAAAAGGCCAACTGGAAACAAGTCGAATGTCTTATCTAAGTGGTTGAGCCTTGGAAACACTCAGATAGCCCCTTGGTCTTTCCTCAGTCCTTTACCTGAAATTCAGTTTCTGAACTTTATAAAATCACTCATCAAGGAAGGAAGAAACTAAATCAACTCCTCCACAAACATTGGTGGGGAAAGTTTACCCCTATCTGAAACCAGTGGTGGCTTCCTGTCCCACACCTCAAAAATATAATCCTGATAAACCTGCAAAGGTGGGACAAAAAAAGGAACCTTTCCAGCAGGATCTTTTCTTTATTGGCAATTATATTTATTCAGTTTGCTAAATCTCATGGAAATTAATATATTATTATCATATCTATGTACTCTCACTGGCTTAAAGTTTTCCCTTATGAAAGTACCACTCACTGCCACTACTGTTACTAAACGTTTGTTACAGTAAGTATTCCCTGCATGGGGAATTCCACTGGCCCTTTCACCTGACCAAGGGACCCATTTCTTTGGTAGTCCTCTAAGCAATCCAGTAAGTTCTTCCCTTATCCCCAAATGGCACTAATTCTATCATTTCCAGTCATCTGGAATGATAGAGTTAATGGACTATTAAAGTTAAAACGTACAAAACTGATGAAAGAACTCAATTTCCTACTGCTTAAGGTTTTACCTTTAGCCCTGATTGCTCTCTGAGCCTCTCTATATGGGTCACAGCAACTGACCCTATATGAAATAATAATTGAATGACCCATAACTATTCCCTATTCTGTATGGGCTCTTGAAAATTCTATCTTGGTCAATTCAAACATCCTAAATATTGCAAGGGACTTATTATATCCACACTAATCATCAACAGAATAAGGCTGCTATTCCTCCAGTTCTTCCATCCAAACCCCTCTTCAGCCTAGAAATTAGGGGCTGAAGAGGGGTTTGGATGGAAGCCTAGAAATTAGGGGCTGAAGAGGGGTTTGGATGGAAGCCTAGAAATTAGGGGCTTAGTTCTCTGGAGCTGATATCACGTGAAAATTAATTTTGAACCCTATTGGAAGGAAGCTTATGTCATCCTCTTTACCATTAACACTGTTGTCAAACTCCAGGGGATATAAACCTGGATTCATATTTCTCAACTGAAAAGGTATAAATCCTGCTCTGAATGGAAGTCCACTCCAAATGGAAACCTTAAACTGAGGCTTTCTCGAAAGTCCCCAGAAGCATACAGAGCCATGAAGTAGATAGCTTTAAGACAAGCTGATGACACCATGAAGTCATCAGTTTCCACCTCAGATGTCAGAACATGGCCTCCTAGGATTCTCTTAACTACTGTTAGTTCTCATTATTTTTTTTGTCCTCCTTGGCTTCATCCTTCTCTATCCCCTCCCACATCACTTTTGCTATTCCTATAACTCTCCACATTGAAAGCATAACTTTATATAATAAGATTTATATTGTACTATCTATTCCTCCCTCACCAGACCTGTGACTTGTTCTCCCTTGAATAGTTCCTCCATCCCTGCAAGGACCCCAGAATCTATGACATCGTTTTATTCAATTTATAGCACAATCTCACAACTCTACTTTTGATTGTTGGCATATACTCCCTTTCCTTTGTAAGCCTCTGGTTTCCCCTAAATTCCTATACCGCTGTCAGATTTAAAGTCATCCTCTGTGTTATCATTCAGTGGCCCTTTTGCTTTCTACTCTAGATTTCAAAAGGACCCTCCTTCAACTTAATACTTTTCAAAAAAGGCAATTTGTGCTTCCACTGTGACATAACCAAAGGCCATTTCATGTACCTAAAACTATTTGCAATCAAACATACTTTGCCACCAATACAAATACATACACCATTACCATGGGAGGCAGGAGTACATGAATCTAATAGACTTAGATGATCCTAAACATAATTTTACCCAGTATGCTTCAGACTTTTCATTCTGTAAGCACAAACCTAATCATTATCTTCTTCTTAATTGGATGAGATAACATCTCTATCAAAAGAGCACCTATGAATTCCAAGATGCAAACTCAGGGGAAAATTATTTCATGAATTTGGATAGCCCCTAATGAGGCACAGTGGTACCTCTTGGTATCTACCTGCTAAGTGAATGGGGATCTTGTTAACCTAGTTAACCTAGTTAACAAGATCTTGCAAATCTAGTTAGTGTTTATCAAATTTTTAACCAGACTGCCTTTTCTTCTGATCTTAACCTCTAATTTTTTCTCATTCTATTACCTCTAAATTTTCCAGGCTCCACACAAGCCCAAAGGTCTACACTAACATGTTACAACTACAAACTTAGGCACATAATAGTAGCCCTAGAAGGAGGGTTCTTAAGAAGCCTTAGAAGAGGAGGTTAAAAGATTGAGAGTAAAACCTAGAAGACTTAACTACTGCAGCAGATCATGTATGAACAACCTTTGTGCCTGAAGCTGTTGTTCAGTGGGCCACTTGGGAAATTTGACAAAACTCCTGAATTTTCCTTGCTCTACCCCAGAAAATATCCATAACTGTGGACATTACCAGAACTTTCAATATCATTGCCAAAGAACTACAGAACTCCAGTTAGCAGTCCTGCACAATCATCTGCACATGATTCTGGCTTTCTGAAGAGGCACATGCACAGTGCTTGGAAGACATGTTCATGTTTCTAGAATCCGCTGATGTCTATGTAATCACCAAAAGTATTCAGACTGTAAACTGGGAAATTCTCAGATTGCCATTGTTATCCTCATTCTACTATCTGAATGTAGACGCTTTAGGCCCAATATCTTGGAATCTTCTCAACTGTCTCCGTCCAAACCTCATATTTTGGTTCTATTCAGTTGTCCAACCTTTAATACTTATTTTTAAAATTTTCTTCTTATATATATATATTTTGTTAAATGCCTGATTTCTAAGACCCTCCAACAGCTGTCAGTCTGACAGCATACTCACTATAAGATACCTCTAGTCTTTCAGGGTCAATAAGAATGTGAAGGGCATCTTACCCCCGAAAACTATTTGGACCAACCTTAACCCTGCAATGACTCTTATTCCATTTCTAATAGTGTCTAGGCATATACTTTTTCTCTTAAACAGTGAGGAAGATTGATCAAATGTTCACAATTGGCCATTTCTTGTCCTCAGCTTTGTCTTGACCAAACTTTAGTCAGGCTTGTCTCCTTCCTACAAGCCCCTGAGCACCATGTGCCCCAAGCATGTGCAAGCACTAAAATGTGGAATCTGCTCCCATTCTCAGCTTCTCCTGGTATTCAACTGACAATAGTGAGGCCCTTTTCTTGTCAGATCCTACTGGTCATTTCTCCTTGCATGTTCAGCTTCCCCTAAAAAGATTCCGCTTACTTCTGTTTTTTCCATGTTTACCCTATAAAATGAATTTTTAAAATTTGATTGAGATGTTTGCAGATTTCTGAAATTGGAGTGTTCTTCCTATGGCAATTGTTTTTCTCATGAATAAAACTGCTTTTTAAGTTGGGATTTGTTTTTGTTTGACAGCACTATTTGTTACAACAATTTGTAATACTGAAACTAATCAATAAACAAAGAAACATGAAGATGGGGGAACTTAAATATCTATAAAAAAGAATGGGAAAATTCAATTGTGGTTTATTAATTCATAAAAATGAATAGTACTCAGTGATAAAATGACTAAGCTAGAGCTAATCAATTCTAAAGCAACACTGCTTAAATACATACTGTTAAGGCGGGGTGGGGGAAGATAGCACAGTATAATGCAATTTATTCAAACCTTAAAATTGCCAAAATATTCTATATTTTATTGTTTTTATATGGTTTATGCAATGTACTCATGCAGTAAAAGTATAAATATACTTTTAGGCGTGAACTCTATCTGAGGAGAAGGGGAAAGGAATGTTTGGGCAGGGAGATAAAGTAAGTATAAATTGTATTGGTAAATCTTTCATTTCTGTAAGAATAAAATACAGCACAATGTCATCTTGTTTAAAATCTGGTTGACAGACACATGGGAATTTATTACGTTATTCTTTGCATGTTTTGTGTATTTCAAGTACTTCATAATAAATCAAACATGGAAGGGAACTCTAGAACACCAGGGACTGTTGACAAGTAAAAAGTTATCTCTGAACCAGTGTTTCCTAGCAAATGCAAATATAAGGACTTTACCAGTACGTCTTGCCCTGTGACTGGAGAGGGGATCCACAGAAGAAGTCCTAGTCCCTTGTAGTCAATTCTCTGTTGCAGCCTAGGCTAATTTTCCCATCACTCTGAGTCATGTATTAAAGGCAGAAATTATACAGGTATGGGTATTTCTAATAACAACCTTTTTATTTTATTGAAACATAAAAGTCAAGCACAAATTATTTGTATTCAAATAATGATTTAAGAAGGGAATACTTGTATTTGTTATTTATTTTGGTCCCTTATTTAAAACAAGGGATTTTGCTAATGGAGAATAGAAAATAGTCACAGACCTTTAATTCTGTCTGCTTTTACTGGGCAGGAAAAATCAATGCATGGTACAGGAGGGCAGTTACCTTTAAAGTTTTTGATCATATACCCTTCAAAAGAATATTTAAAATTATGTATCTTCTAAAACATTTTGAAATTCACATACATTTGTTTTAGAAAATCATAACCTTAAATAGATACTGAGATGTGTTTTTTGGAGACAGTTAACCCTGTTGTTGCCTGATGTTTGTTTTTATGCCTTTTCAGTACATGTAGAGTAATTTCAAAAGAATTAAAGTTAGTCCAAAGACTTTGGTTTTGTTTTGTTTTACATTAGCAAACAAAAGTGTTTTTTTAATTTTTGTCATTATGAGTGTAAAGAAGTGGATGTATCTTTTTCCTTGTTAGAAAGCTAACCCCACAGCCATTATTTTTAGAATTTGTTTCATGAAATATCTTGGCACTTGTTGGAAACAGAATTTACTGAAGTAAGAAACAGGATATTGTATATCAGATGTAATTAGACGATAGAACTCATGGAAGTGTGCAAAAAGAAAAAAAATTCCCTGTAAGTGAAAGCATTCACATTTTATACATTGTAAAATGGCAATGCTTCACACTTCCATGATGCCTTACTTTGGGGAGTCAAATGAAAGAGGTTGCAACTGTTTAAAAAAAAAAATGACCGTGCAAAGACACAGTTCTATTAAGCAAATTCAGAAATGTAAATCTGGCTAGAAATGCACTCAATCCTTAGCTATGCCAGTCACTAAATAAGTATGTGAACATGGGTAAATTACTTAACTTCTCTAATCCTCCACTTCTCAGGTTGGTGGAAAATAAAGGCAATAATAAATATATTATATTTATATTATAATATATAATATATTTATACACAATATAAAGGCAGTAATAAGGGCAGTCATATATTTTATAAATGTGAGGTGCTGGTGTTAGCCTACTGGCATCTAAATTGTGGAAAACTTTATTTTTGTTTATCTGATAGATAATAGGATATTATTATTTCCCTAGGAAGAATAATTTTAACATGAAACAATGGATGTGCATATTTTTTGGTAAATAATTTTGATAATACTTGTCTCACCTGAAATACTATGTATATCCATAAACACATTTATTACAGGAGTCAACGGTACATGAGTATATGGGCTCTTGGAGGGAGACAGTGCTAGGAAGAGAAAACACTAAAAAATGAAGTAAGATAAAACCAAGCCAAACAAAAAACAAACTAAGAGAATTAATGTTTGAACCACAGAAATTTATCTAGGTTTTATTTTTCTCAGGAAAAATTTTCCTGGTTAACAAACAAACAAAATGACTTGGACGGGGAGAGCAGTACCAATAAATCAACAAAAGAGAAATAGGCTACTGAGTACCTAAGATATCTGTCAAAATGCTTTTATTTATATCCATAGAAAATGTACTATTTATTGTTCATCAGCTTCTCAACCTTAAAAAACTTAGCAAGTACAAACTAAACAGAAGAGTCTTCCAGTGATGAAGGTAGCTTGAGCAACAAAAAGAAAAACTAGAAGTTGATGGAAAAGGAGAAGACAAAAATTATAAATTTGAAAATAAAATGTAATTTTTTTTTTTTTTTTTGCGGCACTCGGGCCTCTCACCGCTGTGGCCTCTCCCGTTGTGGAGCACAGGCTCCGGACGCGCAGGCTCAGCGGCCATGACTCATGGGCCCAGCCGCTCCGTGGCATGTGGGATCCTCCCGGACCGGGGCACGAACCCGTGGTCCCCTGCATCGGCAGGCGGACTCTCAACCACTGCACCGCGAGGGAAGCCCAAAATGTAATTTTTTTAAACTAAAAAAATCTGAGGCCAGATATTATATAATACAATCACCAAATAGCATTAAAAAATAGCATATGAATTTAATAGTGATGATTTCAGATTACCAAGTAAATTAAAAAATATATTTACTGTTCTCCATTTTGAAAGTAATTTTTAGAGAGATTTCAATGCAAACTATAGTAGAACACCAGAATAACATTATAACAGTACACATTTGGATATAATCGGTTTGGCTGGAATTCTCCACGCAGCCCTCTTCTAAACATCTTGTGCTGTTGGGCTGAGGGTTGGTGGGTACAATGTGGAGAGGGAGGGGAGGTGAGACCAGGAAGGTAAACAGCATGCAATACAGCCTCAATAAATAGAGCAGGGAACTGGATTTCCTTGCCTCCACTATTCTCTAGGTTTTATATCTCTACATGAGGCCAGTATTTGGATTGGAAATCAACAAGTTTCAAGAAGATTTCAAAAGGATTGACACTACTCTCCTTTAAGTCTCAGCCAGCCAGAAAACTCAGAATCATCCCATTGACATTTAATTCAAAACAGAAAACCACTACCAGGAAGCTCCAAACTGCAGGCAGTAGTGCAATTTAAGTAGCTCAGCCAAATGCCTAGAACTCCCAATCAGCTACTTGTACAAGTTTCACTAGTACCTTTCTCTAACCTTGCAATAACGTGACCCCATGTTTAAGTTTTGCACTTTGTAAGCCTTAATTATCATTTGTATTAGATGTATTTTTGCCCCACGCCGTAGTCCCTCAGGTCAACTCTCATTTTACCTGCAACTGTGTTGAATAATTTCCACACTGGAGAAAAATATCCACCTTAAAAGCTTGCCAAGTCTCTCCAATTTTTTTTTGCCTCAAAGTTTTTCCAAAACCATGAGATCTTGCTCAGATTCATGCAGGGCAATCTAGACAGGAGATTTAATACAATGGGGGTGTGGGTAGGTGGAAGGGATTAGGAAATTGGGAGGCATTCTGGGGTAAAATTGGCGTATAAATGTCTCAGCATTTTGAGACATTCATAGTGGTTCTCCAGTGGGATTGAATCCCACTTGTCCAAATAAGTAACTAGCTCTTTAATGATATTTTATTTTCTCTTATTTCTTCCTTGCTTTACTCTCCAATTCTCTCACTCCTGCTGCCAGGTATCACCTGCTTAAATAAACTACCTGCTCCCAAGTCTTTGTTTCAGATTCTGATTGAGGGGAACCCAAACTAAGACACTGTGATAGCAGTTTCACTGTTTTTTGGTATTGTATGTTCCACTGTATGTTTTTAATACTTGAAAGTTTAGCACTAATCACCTATAAAATTCTATGTCTGATTATACACTAATTTTACATTACAAAAAGCAAAACAAAACAGCAGGGTGGTTACAGAGAGACGGGCAGGGACCCTAAGATGTTAAAGAGGTTTCAATATGGCCTCATATGCTCTGTGTGGCCTGCTTTTCTGATCTTATTGTTTATATCTATCTCCCTTGTTTACTGTATCCTATATTATCTGTACACCTTTTTCTCTGGGGCTTTTCACTTGCTGTTCTTTCTTTCAGGAATATTTTGACTCCATCATTCAAGTATCTGCTCTTTGAAATTCCTTGGGAGAAGCATTCCTTGACTAGCCTATTGAAAGAGTCCAACTCTGTTCCTGTATATCTCCTTGCCCTACTTAATTTTCCTTCATACGCCTTAGCACTACCTGACATTTTGTTATATAGTTTTATATGTTTATTGTACCACACTTTCCTATACTATAAACCTTCCAGGAGAACACATTAATAACACTCTGAAGGACGATAATATCATTCAAAATCTCTAAAATTTTGGCATGCAGTGTCTGGCAATCAATAAGAAATTAACAGATAAGTTTCTCAGAATATAGTCAGGAGACATAATCTACACAATAAATTTGAATGTTTAATAATTAAAGAATTAAGAACTATAACAGGGGATTAGCATAATAGGAGATTATCTACCAAATTATAAGGAGAACACTAAAGAATACAAGAAGAGCAGTTATTGGGAGCAGCCACTAACCCTAGGACTAAGACAGAACACCCAACAAAATAGCAAATCTGGAAAAGGGGTCCTGCCTCTGAGGGTTGGCATCTAGACCTCATTGAAGAAAGTAAGGTTATAGCCAATAGAATGGCAGGAAATTCTGTGAAGGATCTGTGCTTGTGGAACTTTCTGGGATGGAATCCACCTTCTGGGACAGTGAGGGATGCCACACATGGGGAGATGTTGTGCTGTGGAAGTCACCCTCTGGGCTGCAAGGGAAAGCTGTCAACAAGGAAGTGGTACAAAGAGAACTTAAAACTCATTGGGGTGGTGCACTAAGATGCTATCATTTAGAATGGTGGCAGAAGTTGTCATGGGGAGCTGCTGTGCACTGCTGACTTGGCACACATAGTAAGTTAAGAGAGAGCACACACAGGAAGGAAGAAGAAGACAGCCTTTCTCTGCCAGGTCCATTGAAAGTTCTTTGCTTTCAAGAGCTGAAACAAAGGCTAACTTTATTCCAGCTGATGGGAGAAAATTCCAGTATTACAAGCACAACAATTAAGAGTGAATTTGGTACCTAAAGGCTATATATTTGTTAAATGTTATAGTCCATCCCTTTGGCTACTTACTTTCATATGCACCCTTCTACTACATTTGAATTTCTGTATAACAAGAAAACCACTCGGTTTTCCAATAACAAGATACAGCTACCTTTTGCACAAGTGAAGAAGTTCTTAAACTTTCCCCCAAATGCATAATCCCAGCAGTTACTGTACCCACACCTTTAGTTATAGTACTACTAAATATTCTGTTACCTGTATGTTAAATTGTAAAGCTAATAGTCAACAGCTTTATTTAGAATTACAATGGAAATAAGACAAAAATAGCATATATAAAGAAGCACATACATACTATAAGCAAAGAGAAAAAAGACAAAGCTATTGCTGTCCTCATTTCTTTAATTGGTCAAAAGAGAATAGTTGATAATTTAGAGATTCCTTCCTCTAATACCTATTCCCTATTTTCCCCAAACTTATGCAGGATCTCAGTTGAGGTTCTTTACCTGGTTGAACGTGCCAACGAAAAATTATCACTTGCCATCTGGTTCTATAAGAATAAAGTCATTAGCCACTGCAGTCGCTAACCTTCAACATACCCTGAAAGGAGTTCGGGTGGAGATCCGGAATGAGGCACTCTGTGCTCTGGGAAAAACTGGCAGAACAGGCCTTCAGGATAGTTAGATATTTTCAGGAGAAGATTTTATGAGCCCAAATTCTTGCATCTTCTTATATTTAGAAAAGCACTGAAATCATTAAAGGATACATCTGCTCCTCATGACTTGCAGCAAGGCTCTGCCAACATGTGTGCTTGACTGCATGTACCACCCCCCCTTCACTAAAATCATATATAATACTGACCTTCCCCGCTACCTCTTCAGAGCAGCTCCTCAGAGCTATCTGAGATGCTGTCTCCCAGACTACAGTCCTCCTTGTGCCCCAAAGAAAACTTAACTCACAACTCTCGGGTTGTGCATTTTTTTCAGTTGACAAATGACTCAAAACTTTATTCCCAAAGTTTCTGTATTCTTCAACTGTTATGCCTTCTTTTTTCAGTTGTAGTTTTCTTTCAACCTTTACTATTGAGCATATCTATTGAGCATGTAAGTACTAAGAAGGACCCTAGTGAATTATTTGAATTGTGGACATTGTTTTCCTTGTCACTATTAGATAGCAGCAATCTGATTTACCCTTTATAATTGCGAACAACCTCTTCAACCAGCAGAGAAACCCTCTGTCCTGCCTGTTGTTTCAGTGGCACAAGGATCCAAAATGGTTAGATATCAGTCAGATTTCCCAATACCATGAAGACATTCCTTATTTTCAATAGTCAAATTATTCCCTCCTTTGGAACTGAGACCTCCAAACCAGCAAAATTTAAGATTCTTATTACAGGAAATAAACATTCTGACATTACGTTATTGAGTATAACAGCAAGAAGAGCCACTCCCACTTCATGATTCCCAGAACCATGTACTCTGGCTATGGGGAGACAGCATGGCAGAATGGTCTTTGGTTCAAAGCATATACTGGATCCTATAAGAGAGAACTCTATCCTTTCAGGGTGTTGTCTCCCAATTGGTGCTATAAAGGAGACATCAGTAAGCCATTTCATTTTTCAATGAGTCCAACTGCTTTCAAGCAATGCGACATGTTTTAAGGTTAGTTCTACTGACATTAGCCCATTGTTATATCTTACTTGATAAAATAAGTTTCTTGATCAGAAGCAATGCTATGTGGAATGCCATGATGGTTTACAAGGCATTCTCTGAGATTCTGGAAAGAAGTGTTGCCAGAACATTTACAGTAAGGTAATGAAAATCCATATCCAGAAAATGTACCTATTCTAGTATGAAAAATTATCTTCCCAATCCATGATGAAATGTTGTCAAATTGCCATAAGGTGACTGGCTTTTACATCCAGGCAATGACGACATATTCAGGGCTCAGTGTTCACCTCAACTATTGGAAAATTACGCACTCAGCAGTATCATTATCCAGGCTATTCTTGGTAAAAGAAAATACATTATTGTTTGCCCATAAACAGCCTCTAGTCCTGCCAATGTAGATCTTAGTTCAGAGGATTACTGAGCAAACACTGGGATGGCAGGGGAAATAGTCTGGCTGACATCCAACAGAGTGTGCCACTTTGTCCAACCGATTATGAGGAGCCCACCCTAAAGGGGACGCTTTTTGCTGAACGTTAACATGAGACACAAGTTCCTTCATAGTCTGTGCCCATTCTGAGAGGTCCATTCATACCTCGTCTCAGTATTTCTTCATCACTAATTTTTCAATCCTGTTTTTTTCCAGACTTTGACCATCCAGCGAACCAGTTAGTGACTCCCCATGAATTAGTGTAGATTCATGCCTCCAGCTATCTCTTACTCAGACAAAGTGGACAACCAAATGTAAATGTACTGTTTGAAGTTTTCACCATTAGGAGGAGGTTTTTTTTACCACACTTCTTAAGTAAGGATTATCTCTGAGTGGGGCTGCAGTGTCTTATTACTGCATTTTGGTAATATTTGTATGTCATATTAAAGCCATCTCCTAACCAGGCTTGAGTTGTTTTTTTTTTTTCCTCAGTCAACTAGTCTTAAGTAATACCCCATGTTCCCAAAATCCATGGACATAGATTGAAGGATATGAGACAATACCAAAAGAGTTGATATCAAAAAGTGTCTGAGCTACCTTCTATGCATATCAGTTTTACCATCTGGACCTGCCCAATCTGTTCTTACTCATAGAGGACTGTGCTATTATTCTCTTATTGTACAAGCACAATATAACATTCTTATTTACCAAGGACACTTTAAGTATCATTGAATCAGCTGGATCATAAGTCTCAAGCAGTAGAGTGGTTTGAAGTACAGCCTGAACTTGTTGCAGAGTCTCCTCTTGCTCTGGTCCTCACTTGAAACTGGCAACCACTTGACACTTTGTGGATCTAAGTAGCATACTCAAATGTGGTACACGTTGTCTTCAAAATTCCCCCAAAATAAAACTATCAAGTTTTTTGCCAGTTACTGTGGTAAGAGGTATAAGGAGCAGCTGTTTGTCGTTTATCACGTAAGGGATATCTTTACATGCTCTAGACTACTAAACCTTCAGATGGGAGACAATGATGTGAGATTGTGGAAAATTTCACTGAGATGAGGGTCCTCTAACTTTTTGTAAGGTTCCTCACTCACCTTCTAATCTGTACATGTCTTAGTAAGGTATTTAAAATGCTTGCTACTTCCTGCTCATCAGATCCAATCAATATAATATTCTCAATGTAGAAGACCAGTGTCATGTTTTATGGGATGTCAAAATCATTAAGACCTCTTCAGACTATATTATGGTATAGAACAGAGGAATTGACAGTCTGTGGCAAGACTGAAGGCCTCATCTTGTTCAGGTCAGGTGATAGCAAACTGTTTTTGGCGGTCCTTACAAAATAGTATGGCGGAAAAGAGATGATTTATTCAGTAAAGGTAGTACATCTTAAAGAGTAGCTACAACTGGAGTCATTATCTGATTAAGTCTGTAATAATCCACAGTTATTCTCTAAGATCTGTCCAACACCTGTAAAGGCCAAACTGGTAAGTTAAACGGGGAATAGGATAGGCATCTCCTCCAGGTTATGTTACCACAGATTTTTGAACAAAAGAAAGCTACTTTCCTCAGAAAACAAAGTACTTTCACTGGTAAGAGAGGATCAAAGTGATCTGAGGGTTGAAGGTTGTTTCAGGGTTTCAGAATCCCTCTATTTCTGAATCAATGTCCTAACCTTCACAGAGGAAACTCTGAATTCAACTGACTATGTAATTCAACAACCTGTACAATTAAATTTTATGTTTGATTTTCCAACAGTATTAGCCTGGCGGGCAGAAGAAATAAAAGATTAATTTAGGGTTAATCTCCACTTGACAGACAGTTTTTGCAACTTAGAATTAAAGGACCCAATCTTCTTATCTTCTTTCTGTAAGTCATCCTGTGCACTCAGTTGATGCCTCCCACACATAGTCCTTGTAGTCAGCACTACTGCCCTAAAGGTCAAGTGTGGCATCCGATTGGGTTCCCAAGAAACTTGCTTCAGTGGGCATTTCAGTACAATTAACCATAGTTAACAGCTTGATCATTTGTAGTGTCACTTTATGTCATTTGTGACTAGCAACACATTTCCAATTGGCAAGAATTTCAGAACTATGCTCAAGCCAAAGTCATGATCAAACCAATCCTCAAATCCCATTCCTAGTACCAATTCTATATTAGGGGCCAACTGGGAGACAGGATCTAGAGAACAATTTGAACAGGGAAATATTATTATAAAGAATTATTAATAATAACAGGGATTGAAGTAATGGAATATTAGCTGCCAAGGGTTAAAGAGAATTCTAAAGGAAACAGGGATATCATATATAAAGAGAAGTCATTACCCTTAGGGTTGGAGCAGAGCACACCTTTAAGGACATCTGAAAGAGTACTCCCCACCTCCAGGCCTCCTGAGAAAGGGTACAATTATGATGTACTAGATGGTAAAGACACTGAGTTGCAGCACAGGTGGAAATCTCTAGGAATCCATCCTCTGGGTGTTTGGGGAAACCAACCACATAACGGTTCTGTGCTGTTGGAAGCGGTTGGGAATCTACCCTCTGTGGTGCCAGACAAAGCCTCCAGCAGGGAGATGCTGTACCTGGAATCTACTGGTAACTATTGAGGAGCTGAAAGGAGTTATCTATGGGGAAGTAGCAAGCATGAAAGTCACTGAATTATCCATTATTACTAATACCTTGGGAAGATTCTCTCTGGAATTTGGGGGGATGCTGCCCATGGGGAGGTGACATACACTGATGGCTGCTACTTGCTGCAGGAACCTATCAAAAGAGTACACACAAGAACCAGCAAGAAGTATCTCTTCCCTTCCGAGTACCCCTCCAGTGTCCTCTACCTACAAAGCTTAAAATTATGCCTCTGGCAAAGAAGAAATTTTTCAGTATCACAAGCAGAACAATGAAGGGTATATTTGGAGCTGAGAAGCAATATATTGATAACTAACACACTAGGCATTAGAAGAAACAGGACCAAATGCCTCAAAGCCAAAAGAAAAATAGAAGCATAAACTAACTAATGGTGATACAGATGATTTGGCATTGGCAGATTAGAATTTTATGATTATTATGTGCAAAAAAAATAAAGGAAACATTGACAATGTTACAAAAGTGTCAGGATCTATAAGAAATCAAATGACTATTCTACAACTGAAAAATATAATAATTAGAACAAATTTTATTAAAAATATAAGAACACAAAATTAATAATTCAATTTATGGGGTTAATAACAATTATTAAAAAGCATATCATTAGGAAACTTGAAACTAAGCCAGTAGGAAATATTCCAATTGAAAAGCAAAGAAGGAAAAAATAAAGAATGGAAAAGCCAGTGAGGCCTATATGGTATGACATGGTGAAAAAATTAACACATATTTAATAGAAGTCTCCAAAGGAGAAGAACAAAAGAGAGAAAAAAAAATTGAAGAAATATTGGTTCTGCTTGACTTATCTGGAATGGGTGTTTCTAGCTTCAAATGATCTCTCTTGAATTCTAGAAACTATCCTTTGACAGAAGACCAGGATGTGTTAATTTTCCCCACCACAGTAACTTAAGAGGACATGCAGAATTTTAGAATGTGAAGGACAAAAGTTGAATAGGTTGAGATTTAGAAGATTGAAATGATTGGAAAGCTGTTCTCCAGGACTTAGAGTGCCACTAAAACAATTTAATCGAATACCATTGTAATTATATCCTAAAGGGATTGTTTTGGAGGTTTGTGTTTGCTTTTCTGTCCTGTGGAGTGACCACCAGTATAAAAGCTTCTGCATAAATTAGTTGAGTAAACAATCAATCTTGCAAAGTGGCTATTCCCAGTAGCTTGAATGAAGACTAATGATTTCATAATTATCCTGGGAGAAATGAAGACCTTACTGAGTATATAAAAGCTTAGAAAGTCGAGATTAGTTGCTAGTATTTGCCTTTATACTAGGTATAGTTAGGAGATGAAACCCAGAAGGCACCAGCAGCACATATAACTCCTTATTGAACAAATCTATTTCCTGTTACTTTTCCTGAAGATTTCATCTCATAAAGCTTTTAACATAGTAAAAAGTGTAATTCTTGGATTACAGATCTTCTTTGAATTTAAGTAAATGCTGATTCACAGAGAGTCCATAATATATTACTTACTTGGGGTTTAAGCAAAAGATAAATTATAAAATTGCCTATATACCTCAGGAGAGTTAGTCTTTGATTCAGTCTCTGAAATTATTAATGTGAATAGAATATAGCAAAATATGACTCAAAAGATATGAAATTGTTTACAAATAACTGGAAATATAATTTCAACTCTTCTGGTTGCTGTCCACTAAGTATGGGAAAGGAAGAAATTGCCACTCAATATTTGAAATAAAACTGTGTATTTCTTACTCAGCAATGGAGAGTTGTGCTTATAAGACACAGTATCACTGGGACTTCCCTGGTGGTCCAGTGGTAAAGAATCCACCTTACAATGCAGGGGACGTGGGTTCAATCCCTGGTCGGGGAGCTAGGATCCCACATATGGCAGGGCAGCTGAGCTCGGGTGCCACAGCTACTGAGCTCGCACGTCTCAACTAGAGAGCCTATGCTATGTGCCACAGACTACAGAGTCCATGAGCCCTGGAGCCTGTGCGCCACAACTAGAAAGAAGCCCACGTGCCACAGGGAAGAGCCCTTGCATGGCAACGAACGACCCTGCATGCCTAAACGAAGATCCTGTGTGCCAAAACTAAGACTTGATGCAGCCAAAAATAATAAAATAAAATAAATAAATCTTAAAAAAAAAAACAACAGACAGTATCTCTGAACAAAGTACACTGCTGATCTTAGATATGGGTTTTAGGAAACGCATATATCAGAAATTGGTGGGCTAATCAGAAGCAAGAGTGTTTAGGAATAGGATGACCTTTGGCCTCAGTCACAGGATTGCGGCTGCCACCAACTGGTTGACCTTCAGAGTGTGGGACAGTCCAATTATAGGATAGTCAAAGTTCTCATTGGTTAGGAGGATTTTTAAATCAATTTTGGAAGTTCATTTCTATTAAGGTCAAATAATAATCAGCATTTCTGTAGGAGAATAGAAACTTTTATTTTCAAGTATTAAAAACAAAAATATATATATATCTTTAAAGTAATTAGAAATGCAGCTTTTCTATCTCCACTGTCTAGTATACTAAACGATAAAAGTAAAAAAAGGAAAAGAAATTGCAAGTTTGTCATACAAGAAGAGAGCTAGTAAACAAATCTGTGTGGGACTGCAGTAAATAGTCCTGCTTCAATGATCTCTTTATAGTTAATCCTGTTGTGGGTAAACTGCAATAATTTTAAATTAATTTAAAGAAAGAAAAACATTAAGTAGCTGCCTTTTTGCAGAGAATGAAGAAAAAGCTAAACAGATATTTATTTTAACTATTTTTGCAATAACGAACTGCCCACCATCATACTTTTTGGCTTCCATTACAATATGCCATATTCTCCTATTAATACCTAAGACCAGTTGTACACAGCATCCAAAAACCACAATTAGAAATTTAGTTCACAGTGTGATGAACAAATAACTTATTCAAAGTCTGTGCAATATTTTACCAAGAGGCCAAACTTACTGTCCTTTAGAGATCACTTATTTCAATCCAATTAATATGAATATAGAAAACTAGGTATTTCCCATCTAATTA
Source organism: Aethalodelphis obliquidens (assembly GCF_003676395.1). Lineage (NCBI taxonomy): Eukaryota > Metazoa > Chordata > Mammalia > Artiodactyla > Delphinidae > Aethalodelphis > Aethalodelphis obliquidens. Next base: position 871,100 of record NW_020837956.1, read on the forward strand.
TGATCAAAATTTAACTGCTGTGCTAAAGAGAGTTGAAGAATGTTATTGTGTTGGAAAAGAGAATGGAACTAGATTTACTGAACCCCTGTTATTTTTCTAGGTGCTGTTCTATGTAATCAGCTTGTTTTCTCATGTTATATATTTAATTTTCATAGTAGCTGTCATATTTTCTTTATGAAAAACATCACACATAAATACACAAATAAGCCTTATTGTTAGACAATTTTGTAGATGAACAATCTATGACTCAGAAAGATTTGATAAATTTCTCTGGTTAAAAAATAAATTGGGGGAGCAGGGACTCAAATCCAGCCCTGCCTAACATGTAAGCCCATGGGAGCTCTATGATGAAATAAAACTAAAACTCATTGCCTCTTTCCCATTGCAAATTAATCTTAATCTTGGTGAATTATTCTGTGTTGTGAATATCAAGAATGTTTAACTATGGAACTTATAATTTCTGTTACCCAGGCTATATATGAGTTTGTGGGAGAAACAACTGAATTTGCCAAATGGGTTATGTGGATTTACACTTTTCAGCAAATATTATTTATGGAATTTCCCACCACCCTACAAATTGAGCCATATGCCATGCACACTAAAGTGCTTGCCTTGGAGGAACTCAAGTAGGGCAGCTCTAATGGTCTATTTTGTTTTTTAAAGTGTTGTCATTCAACTTATTGGAAGGTACATGACAGGACAATGCTTCCCCCTTTTCAGTAAATGACACCACATTTCTTGTTGTTTTCCAATTTTCTAGCTTTCTGTAGTGCTCCATGACTTTCCAGCAACAATTCTGACTGTGCTGGGTAGTTTATTAGTGAATTCCTTCAACACCCAGGGATCCATTTTATTTGGTCCTGCTGCTTTATGTATGTTCACATTTTTAAAAAAGTATTCCCTGGTGAGTTTTAGTCAGCAGTCATTTTTTTACTTCTTTCCAATTCTGTAAACTTCATTTTCTTTATCAGCATTATTTTCTTAGTTTGTTATACTATCTCCAGTTTTTAGTCTCTTCTTGTTTCCTGTGAATCATGGACTTTAAAAAAAATTAGCTAATTTTCTCATCTCTTCAGAGTAACTGTTCATTTCTCTACTTTTTTTCCCCCTTGCTACTGGAATCTATGTTTTCTGACATCACATTGAATTCTATCATTGTAAGTGCCTCTTTGCCCTTATCCCTGATTCTACCCCATTTATTCCCTGTCTCTATGTGGTCTTACTATTTAAGCACATCAGAGTTTGCCCTTCTGATCACTAGGATATGGATACTCCAGTTCATAAATTTTATATTTAAGTCTCTATTAAATTGCTTGATGGAATACTATCCACAGTAGAAAAAAAGACAAATGTGGTATATAGTACACACACACACACACACACACACACACACATAATTAACACAGGGTGATATAAATCATGAAAGAGCTTTACGTTGCCCATTGTAAGTCCAAGATTCAGATGCCTAAGTTTATACTTCTTGAATAATGGCCCCTACATATTAACTATATTTCAGCTTCGTATTCAGACTCTTTCACATATATCCTGTTTAGCAAAAGGAGAACAGCTACTAGTAGTGAAAGAACTAACAGAACCAGAGATATGCAAGGCTCTTATGGAGCTGTGTTTCTGACCTCATATATTGGCAATTACTCTTCCATTTAAAAAATTCTTTTTGGGAACCAGCCAAAGTGAATTCCAGTTGTGATTCACACATGTGTTGGGCATTCCTTTCAGCTTCCAGAGAAGTTTATAGCTGGCTGCCTTTATAAAGTTAAATGTCTTCCCACAATCCCTACTTAGCTCCTAATCTGTACCTTCTTTCTCCACATGAAGATGCTATAAAATTTGCACTTGAGAATACAGAATAGTATTCTCCCTGTGTTTCTTTTTATGTGTTTTATCAGTCTTGATGTGTCAAAAGTCTTGCTAAGACACTTAATACTGAATTCACTGAATACAATGGAATAAACTACATATATGTTAGCTATGGCCTCAAATAAGACATCATGGTAGAGCACTTGTTGGTAGAGAACAATTCAATACAGGATACTGATTCTTATTGGCTAAGAGCTTACAGTACAGTCTATAGGGCCAGCTGTTGCTTACTAGGAATGTAAGAATGTAAATCAAAGCACAGGGAAATTATACATATTGGTATTGTCCTTTAGTGGCATGTATGTGTATATATATTTAATCATACATATTCTCTTTCTCTGTTTCTCATATATAGTATGCATGACATTTGATGAATGTACTTAAATGTTATCTTGTAAGTACTTTAGAGACAAACAGGATTTCATGCACATGCAAAATATGGAGGGTTTTAAAATATGAAATGTGTATCTTTGTTCACAAATTCAACTAATATTTATTGGGTGCCTAATCTATACCATTTGAATCACATATATTCTCTCTCTTAATAATTATGTTTATATTGTGAATGTGATCATATCATCAGGGCATATAGCAGAACAAAATGGAAGAAGACAAGATCTTTGTGCTGTTCTTGTATGAGTCACCCTCAGGAAAAGTAAAAAATAAATAGACTTGCACGCTGAGAAAAAGAGAAAGCATCAGTTCTTAAAGTCCAAAATCACAAATGTGAGTTCCCAAATAAGGGAGAAATAGAATAGAAAAAAAAATTATCCAATATATAATACAAATTAATGATCCAAAGTTAAAGAACAATTGACATTCCCAACATATAACCAGACAGTAATGAAAAAGGTCATACCTATACATGTCATTTTCAAAACCAAAACTTCTAGAGTATAAAGTTTAAAAAAATGTGTATCAACAATCAAACATGACAAATGAAATAAATAAACCAAAATACAATCTACAAAAGGAAAAGAATCAATCCAGCATCAAACGTATCACCAGCAACGCCTGATACTAAAAGCCAATAGATTAATTCCTTCAAAGTACTATTGGAAACATTCAACATTAATATCTATACCTAAGTAAAAATTTCACTCAAATATAAAGATATAATAAATATACTTTAAAATGTGCAACAACTCTGAATATTTCAAATTAAAAAAAATATTTCTGTTTATATTTATTTCTTCAGCATGATTTTTACTTGATATTAATCACATTCCTCAATTTAAAGTGCATCATAATCATGTATATTTTCATTTTTTATGCGTTTGATGGCTGATTTGGGATACACTTTAACCCCACTGCAATCCTATTTTCTCTTAACATTGTATATTTAAATACAGCCCCTCTTATGTTTTAAATATGCCCCTCTTTCATAAATGAGGCCCTAATCCAACAGGACTCTTATTCTTATAAGAAGAGGAAGAGACACCAAGAGTGTGTGTGTACTGAGGAAAGCCCATGTAAGGGCACAGTGAGAAGGTGGCTGTCTGCAACCTAGGAAGAAAGGCCTCACCAGAAACCAACATTATCAGCGCCTTGATCTTGGACTTCCAGCCTCCAGAACTGTGAGAAAATAAATTTCTGTTGTTTAAGCTACTCAGTCTGTAGTTTTCTGTTATGACAGTCCGGGTAGACAAATACACTATGCAATATTTATACTACATATACTTGACAAGAGACTTGTATCCAAAACATGAAAATAATTCTTACAAGTCAAAAAGTGAAAGACTAACAATCTCATTTAAAACGGTTAAAATACTTAGACACTTCATACAAGAAAATACCCAAGTAACCAATAGGTATGTGAAATGATACTCAGCCTATTTAGCTATCAGGAAAGTTGAAATTGAAAACACTGTTACAGCCCTTCACATTCTTTAGAATGGATAAAATTAAAGTCTGCCAATATTGCAGATATTGCCCAGTATGCGGAACAACTGGGACTTTCACATACTGCAAGTGGAATTATAAAATGATGCAACACTTTGTGTGATAGTTTGGCAATATCTATGAAAGTAAGCTAAACATACAAGTAATTCCTTACCTACCAATGCTACTCATAGTTATATGCCTCTTCTACCAAAGAACACATGCACGAATGTTCATAACAACTGTTGGGGAAGAAGAATCTATCCTTCTAGATTCTTCCGGCTGGTCGAAGAATTAAATTGACATGAGATAGATTAACAGGAGAAAATCAAACAGAAGTTTAATAACATTTATACATGGGAGAGACCCAGGAGAACTGAGTAACTCACCAAAATGGGCAAAGCCCTCACCTTAAATACCATCTTCAGCTAAAGACAAAGAGAGGATGTTGAGAGGGGGGAGATGCAGTTATGGGAGGTTACAGGAAAAAACAGTAAAGTAGGGTAAGGTTGTTATGCAGATTTAATGTCTTCTCCATTGATAAGAGTTTCTAGAGATTTGGCCATTCTCCTCTTCTTGGTACAGGGAGGGAGACAACCTTACAAATGGAGATTTCCCTTATAAATGTAAATGTTTCTTACTAAAGCATAACTCCTACTTGGTTTTCAGAGTTTTTCCATGCCTGCTATTCCTTAGAAAATAACCAGCTTAAAATAATTAATACGCCAAAGAAACATACTTTTGTAACGGAGTAGAACCCTATGAAGTCTTCCCAGAATAGGTCCCCACCCATGTCTTCTGCCTGCCGTTTGTCTGTAGAAGAACTTTGGTCAAAGAATAAACTTAATCAGAGAAGTGAGGAAATACTTAAAGGAAAAAGTCAAGCAAGACAAAATAATAATATTTTGGCCATTAAACAAAGTCAAGGACCTTTAGTTCTTCCTCAAGGACTATAGATAATATTCTGAGCTATGTGTTTTGAGCTGTTTTGCAGATACTGAAACCCCCACCAGGTGGAAGAAGTTAACTGTATGCTGCCCACAAGCATGTAGACCCCAGACTGGTTGGAACCAGAAGGTTGATGATGCTGACTCCCAATTACCTCAACACCAACCAATCAGAAGAATGTCCAAGAGCTGATCACACCCCACAAACTGCTTCCCTCACCCTGTCTTGATAAATCTTTCCCTGAAAGCCTTCAGAAAGTTTGGGTCTTTTAAGCACTAGCTGCCCTGGACTCCTTGTTTGGGGCCCTGCAATAAAGCTATTCTGTTCTACTTCACCCAAAACTCTGTCTCCAAGATTCAATCCAGCATTGGTGCACAGAGGCCAGCTTTTGGCATGATTTTGGGGTGGCAAATTCTGCTCCCCTACACAACTTTATTCATAATAAGCAAAGACTAGAAAGAACTTAAAATGTTCAACAAAGGAACAGATATATTCCTCAAGAAGAGAAAAGTGTCTTCAACTTAATAAAGGGGAATCCAAGAGAAAATATGTATATTTAATGAAACTAGAAATAAGGTTTATATACTACATAGAGTTACTAAAGTACATGGTATTATAATCTTTAATTGTGGTGAAATATTCTGAAGAGAAGGAAGCTGGCAATCATATAAGTAACTAAGAATGTAAGAATGTATGACAAATCCCCATTTGTCATAATAGGAGTGGACTATATAATATCTAAAATATGTTAATCAATGATCTTAGTGAAAGATCATTTAGAGATGTGAAGGTCCCTATTTCAATTCATGGGGAGTGGGGGGGCTCCCATTACCAACAAGCAATTGTCAACAGTGTTCAAGAATTCAACTCAATTCTGACGCTACCTACCCCAAAATAGCATCAGATTCCACAGGTTAAGAGTTTGATCCTGCACTATTGCCCTCCATCCCAGCTCCTCCCCCATCCCAACTTCAGACACCAGTCACAAGCCTAAGTTGTCACCTGTGCTTCTGACCAACTGGCTATAGATCGAAGGTTCCAATGAACCCCTGCAACTCGGGATGCAATTGCAAGCCCAGGTTATTACCTGTACTTCTGACCAATTGGCTATAGGTCAGAGGTCCCCATGACCTCCTTCCTGGGTTTGATTAATTTGCTAGAGCAGCTCAGAGGACTCAGAGAAACATTTTACTTGCTAGATTACTGGTTTATTATAAAGGATTTAACTCAGGGACAACCAGATGGGAGAGATACATGGGGCAAAGTATGGGGAAAGGGCGTAGAGCTTCCACCCCATCTCTAGGCAAGCCACTCTCCCAGTACCTCCCTGTGTTCAGCAATCCAGAAGCTCTCTGAATCCCTTCCTTTCAGGGGTTTTTAAGGAGGCTTCATTACATAGGTATGATTGATTAACTCATTGGCCATTGGTGATTGATTCAACCTCTAGCTCCCTCTCCCCTCCCCAGAGGTCAGTGGGGTGGGACTGAGAGCTGCAACTAAACCTTCTAATCACTGGTAACCAGCCCCCATCCTTAGGTGCTTTCCAAAAGTCACCTCAATAACACAACAAAAGACACCTTTATATCTCTCCTCATGTAGTTTTAATAGCTCTGTGCCAGAAAGAAGACAAAGACCAAACATATATTTCTTATTATAAATCACAATATCAAAGCTAGAAGAATTTAACAGAGATACAAGATTAAAATTTGGTCCCATTTTGGAACAGAACAGGGAATGCAAAAACAAAACAAACCAAAACAAAATAAGGTTTGTTTTAATTGTGAGCCCTTCTGTATTATTAAATATTTTTAAGGATGCACATGTTTTATTTTGATTATTAAAAAGCTATTTATATAGTTGCTTGCCAACCATTCTTGTACATAAATAGCATAAATGGTAAAATCTATTTGGTAGGCAACTTAGTAATAACAAAATTGTTTGAATTAAAACACAGATACTCTCTGACCTAGCCATTCCATTAATAGAAATTCTGCATACAGATAGTTTTTCATGAAAGCACAAAGATATAAGTATGAATATTCACTGCAGTGTTGCAGTAAAAGACAAATATCCTTCAACAGAAACTCATTAAGTGATTTTGCTACACCCATGCATTGGATTATTCTTTTTTATTTTAATCTCTCTGTACCTTTTTGAAGTATTTCAAGATTTATTATGATATTAAGTTAGTAAAGATGTAGAACATTATTAAAATATGGTCTAATGTACCCAAAATAAGTATGTTATGAACATACATATATATATACACAGCACTTATATGCAAAAGCATTTGAGGGGAGGGGAATTGAGAAGTAATTGTTAACTGTACTCCAGAGAATGACACTGTGGCAAGGGTGGTGAGATAGAGAAATTTTGTGGGGAAGAGAGGGGATTCCCTCTGTAGTGTTCAAATTACTACCCTGAAAATGAATTATGTTTCCTAGCAAACAACAGTTAAAAACAACTTAAGAATAGCTTTATTCATCTTTGTATTTTTGAGCTGTGTAACTCAATTGTTTGTAGTGGGTGCTCAGTAATGGCTGATTATATGAATTCCAAATGAAACATGCCAGCAGAGAGTCATGTGACCAAAATGGAGTCTCCTACACTTAGGCTGAATAATTCAGCAGCAATTTCCTGTCTAAAACATCCTTTCACTAGGTAGTAGTTAACCAACATTAAGTGCCTTAAGAACTAATTGAAAGGATGGCAGAGGTCCTTGTTAGAGAGTATGTACCTGTGAATTTCATTGTAATTAGGCTTAATGAGGCTATTACTGCCCTGTGTCCACAGTGTCATATTACTGGCGAAAGGACACCAAGGCTGTTGTAGTTCTGCTCGATTGGAATCAAGATTACTCTTTTCTAGGTAGAAATTTCATTAAGGTCAGAAACATAATGGGAATGGACATAAAAGGCAAGGACAGAGTCTTTTTGTTTCTCCTCAACTTTTTTTTTTTCCCTAAATACCCATTTGTGGCCTTTTCACTCTACATTCCTCACGAAATGAGGTCAGATCACCCCTCTTACCTATTAAACCCTGGGTTATAGTATAACTCCTAAACCCATTACTTTTACCTACTGCAGAAACAAAACTGAGATATTTGTTGGAACTCTAAATAGCAGTAAGGTAGTGTTTAAGAGCATAAGGCTGGTTCACAGTTTGATGACCTGATTTTGAATGTTAGCTCCATCAATTACCAGCTGAAAATTTTCAGGCAAGGTATTTAACCTCTCAGAGCCTTCATTTACTCATTTGTGTAATGCTGAAAATAAGCCAATAGAGCTATGGTAACAAATACAGTTTTTAGAAAGGTATCTTCACAGGGTTTTAAAATAGTGGTTATATATAAAATGCAATCAGACATAAAAAAGGAGGACCTTTTTTCAGTAGGAAAATACATTTGTAGCTTCTCCTAGGCAAGTGGTATCTCAAAATTTAAAAAAAAGTAGGGTTGGCAGTGGTCTTTCTTAGGAGAGTCACCATATACTCTAGTGGTTATTATTCTATAATAAGCTTAGAAATTGAGAAATAATAAGCTTGGAAAAGGTATTGAAGACCCTAAAAGGACTCCTTAGGTTTGGTGTACTATATCCTCTTCCATGTGCCAGGCAAGCATGTACATACCCTGAAAATCCATAAGAGCAAGAAATGGGCTTTAAACTGTCAAGCAACAGAGAAAGAAAAATTCTGGTGACCAAAACTTCTTGGGAAGCTTACCTCCAAAGCGTCAGTTATGTGATCTCACACCTTGATTCCAAATAGAAGATAAAAACTTTGTTTCTGATTGTTGTATTGTTTGCTTGATTGGTACGCTCAACAAATGTTTACTGAGCACTTACCCTATGCCAAATCCTCAATCATGAAGAAAACAGAAGTGATCCCTGCTGTCGTGCACCTCTCAGTCTACAGGGAGAAAGAGACAATAAACAGGTAAACACATAAATAAATCTACAAAGACTAACTGTAGCACATGACATGAGCTCAAAAATCAGAGCTCAATGGCAAAGAGAATGACAACTATGGTGAGGTGCATTGTTATCTGTGTAGAGAAGGTTTTACATAAAATTATTCTGAACTGAGCTCAATTTATTTATTCTCTCTATATTCAGTATGAATTAGAAATGCCTTAAATTGTTAAAAATTACCCAAGCCATATAGTTTTGCAATCATTCATTTCATTAAAAGAAATGAGTACTTTTCAACCCAGTTTTTCAAATTCTTATTTTTTTTTAAAACTACTAAATTAAAATTCAGTGCACTAAAACCCCTCAACTTTCTCACACTGTAAACCACTGAAGTTCCATCTGTCACTATAGAGTATCATTGATTTCATTTTAAATCCTCATATAGTGACTAGATGCAAAAATCTTCTCTTGGCTAATAACACTTAATTAAAAGCAAAAGATAGAAGTAGTGATTTAAAACTACTAATTTATTTATGTTTTTCCAAGAAATTTTGTTCTTTGATTCTTTACTGGCAAGCAGGCAAGAAAACAACAACAAAACCTAGGTCCAAGGAATTGATATGACAAATCTAATTGCTGATCAGAACCCCCTACCCTGTATAAGATGGCAAGTTGCAGCCGTTTTAGAATCCTTCAGCTAGTCCATTACTTGCTGGTACATCAAGCCCTAAATTACTGATTTTCTTTGCCAAGGTCTTTAATATTGCTACCCCATGCTTTTTAAAAGACTTATTTTAAAAAGAACAAAAAAGTGAAGGCCAAATGAAAAGCAACAGGCTACTGGATTATAACTTTCATCTTTTCCTACAATTAGCTCTATTTGTCCTAGAAAGCTCAATGAATTATTTGAATATGTACTGAAGAATTACTGTTCCCACCTCCTCCTTCCTTCCTCTGTCATATTGATAATTTGAAGAATTTAATCTCTTCTATTTTCTTGTTTTGAGCATTCATTCCTTTCTCCACCCCAAATCTGAGGTAATATTAGGCAGAATGGGTTTCTTAATCATCCAGCACCCCTTCCTCATAAAAACCACAGACATGGTTGTTTTCTTGTCTGTTCCTTTGTAGTTGTCTGTGATTCATGGGCTGGCACTTTTGATAGTATTTTTGATGGTTTCTATCCAAGTCTGTCACTTCCATTCATTTCAGAGTTAAAGCTTGTATAAGTAAATAGTTTTGTTACCAGAAGAATCTTAAAGGCTTTTGAAAGACTTCTAAAGTAGTCAAATCCATTTGAGTATTCAATTGCTCTAACTTCCAAGGTTAAGCCCCATTTCTCACAGGCACAACTTTGAATGCTACAGCAGAACACACAGGGCCTGACACGTAGCAAGTGACTGATGACGCTACTGAGTTTAGCCTTGGTTGGTTTTCTATACAGCACTTTACAATTCTCATAAAGTATATAAAAATAAACCAAAATGAACTTCTCAGAGCAACAATAAAAATTAAACTGTGTTTTTAATAAAACCACACTGCTACTGACACTTTCCATCACTACTATATTAATAATATACAAATGGAAACTTTCTGGAACCTCAAATTAGTGATATGCAGAAGGTGAACAGCTATTTTCAATCCCATGCAACCTCAAAGCTATGTTACCATTGTTATGATATATATTATTATGTTTTACCATCCACCCATACTCGAGAGACTAGTGGCTAAACTGATATAGAAGGCAGCTATATTTATTATTTTATGATTGTAGTGAAAATCTGAAGTTATTCCATCATGAAGCACTTACAAAGGTAAATACTTAAAAAAATAAGTTATGGATCTTCTTTCTGTTTTATAATACTATTTATTTACTTCAGTTGTCTATAAATTCTGTAAACTTTATATGTGTATATGTAATAGTGTTTTTATTTAGGCCATATTTTAGTATAGAGAAATTTTATATTTTGAACAGTTCATGTAAAAATCAAAGCAATATAAAATGGTACAGAAGGAGAAGTCTCGTTCTAATCTGTCTTATTCTATCACACTCACTCCCTACATAACCATTTTTAGTTTCCTGTGTATTTTCTCAGTGTTTATTTATGTAAATTCTAAGAAATACTATATATTCTCTTCCCCCTTTTCTTATATACTGTCCTAAAACATTTTTTAAAATTTAAGAATACATTCTAGAGATAATTTACTATCAAGACAGAGAGGGTTTCCTCATTTTTTTAAATGCTGCATAATTTTGATGTGTAGTTGTACCCTAAATTTTAGCTTGCTTTCAAATTCTAGAAAATGCAAGTTTGCTACACTGAAAAAGATGCCAGATGATTAAACTTATACATTTGTTATTTTGCACATGTTCAGGAATATCTACAGAAGAGATTCCCCAAAGCAGGATTGCAAAATCAAAGGATGATGCAGTTGTAATTTCAAGAGATGTTGCCAAATTTTCCTGCAGAGAAGTTGTTTCAACTTAACATTCTTGCCAACAGGTTATGAGAGTATGTTTTCTCCATTGTCCTATCAACAGATTGTGTGGTCAACCTTTTGGATTTTTGCATTTCTCTTGTTTGGAGAGAAGTTAAACACCTTTTCATCTGCTGAAGAACAATTTATATATATATATTTTTTCTTGTGGACTATGTATATACTTTGTTCTTTTATATAATGATCTATTGGTCTTTTTCTTATTGATTTCATGGGAATATATATATCCATATATATGGATAGTAATCTTTTTTTCTGTGATATAAAAATTTTTCAGTCTTATATTCTTATTTTGATTTTGCAGTAATAGTTTTTGCTATGCAGAATTTTTTTTTAATGTACTTATAGTTTATTTGTTAGATTGTAATTTTGTGGTTTCTAGGATTTGGGTCATGATCCTTCCCTACTGCAAGGTTATAAAATGGTTCACTCATATGTTCCTCAAGCACATGCATGATGTTATGTTTTTACACTTAAATCTTTTATTAATTTGCAGTTTACCTATTTCTTGAGATATGGATCTAAATTCTTAACGCAGTTGACCTTGGATCATTTATTCACAAATCCATATTAACGCTACTAATGTAAGATATTGCCTTTCTTAAATAAAAAATTTCGTATTCATCTGGGCTATTCCCAGTCTTTCTCCTCTGTTCTTTTGGTTTATATATGTATTTATTCATCTTTACCACACTGTTTTAATTACTGTGATTTATTTTTCAGAGTCTTCCTGAATATTCTTGCTTGTTTATTTTTTCCATAAGTACTTTAGAATTTGCGTAACAATTTTAGAAGCCAGCCTTCTGTTTAAATCTAATTATTAAATCATTGCTATTTATACTGTGGATTTTCTTATTCTTCAAGAGTCAGGCTTTTATTTTCCTGGACACTCTTCAAAATTTCCAGATTTGGTGACGAAGACATTAACATCTTCTAGCTGTGTGCTCTTTTTTTTTTTTTTTTGCGGTACGCGGGCCTCTCACAGTTGTGGCCTCTCCCGTTGCGGAGCACAGGCTCTGGACGCGCAGGCTCGGTGGCCATGGCTCACGGGCCCAGCCGCTCCGCGGCATGTGGGATCTTCCCAGACCGGGGCACGAACCCGCGTCCCCTGCATCGGCAGGCGGACTCTCAACCACTGCGCCACCAGGGAAGCCCTCTTTTTTACTTTTTATTTTTTTAACATCTTTATTGGAGTATAATTGCTTTACAACGGTGTGTTAGTTTCTGCTTTATAACAAAGTGAATCAGTTATACATATACATATGTCCCCATATCTCTTTCCTCTTGCATCTCCCTCCCTCCCACCCTCCCTATCCCACCCCTCTAGGTGGTCACAAAGCACCGAGCTGATCTCCCTGTGCTATGCGGTTGCTTCCCAGTAGCTATCTATTTTACGTTTGGTAGTGTATATATGTCCACGCCACTCTCTCGCTTTGTCCCAGCTTACCTTTCCCCCTCCCCATATCCTCAAGTCCATTCTCCAGTAGGTCTAAGTGTCCATCAACAGATGAATGGATAAAGAAGACGTGGCACATATATACAATGGAATATTACTCAGCCATAAAAAGAAACAGAATTGAGTTATTTGTAGTGAGGTGGATGGACCTAGAATCTGTCATACAGAGTGAAGTAAGTCAGAAAGAGAAAAACAAATGCCATATGCTAACACATATATATGGAATCTAAAAAAAAAAAAAAAAAGGTCATGAAGAACCTAGGGGCAAGACGGGAATAAAGACACAGACGTTTTTTACTTTTGAAAGTAACTTTGTCTCTGTCCTTCTGAACATGTGACTTGGCAGCTAAAAATCTTCAGTGACTCTCCATAGTATTTGGAGTCCAAACTACCGAACCTGTCATACAAAGACCTCCAGAGCTCTCTAGCCTCTGTACAAACCATGCATCCCCCCTCTACCCATAGGGATTTATTTGCGATTCTGAAACAGTACGTTATCTCTTATAACAGGATATTGGCAAAACACACAATATCACATTATTCTTCAAGAGTCTGTCTCTAGCTCTTTTTGGAGCCCTCAGCCAAGGCATCAGCTCTTCTGTAAAGGTTTTCTTAGCTCTCACTGACTGATCCAGGTACTCCTCATCTGTGCTCCCTCAGCTTCCAGAGTACACCTTTTTTTTTTTTTTTTTTTTGTGGTACGCGGGCCTCTCACTGTTGTGGCCTCTCCCGTTGTGGAGCACAGGCTCTGGACGCGCAGGCTCAGCGGCCATGGCTCACGTGACCAGCCGCTCCGCAGCATGTGGGATCTTCCCAGACCAGGGCACGAACCCGTGTCCCCTGCATCTGCAGGTGGACTCTCAACCACTGCGCCACCAGGGAAGCCCCCCAGAGTTCATCTCTTATATAGCTCTCATCAAACGTTGATGCAAATGATTATTTTAAAAGCCTTCACCATGTTTCTCAAGTATATGATTTTTTCTTAATATATGCACATTCTCATGAGACAAGCATTGTAGATGTGAAATAGAAATCACTGAATGCCTGTTGAGTTAATTAGTTAATGTAATATAATTCTTGCAATAAGTGAGACATGGTTTTAATTTGTCTTTAATTAGCAGCTCAAACGTCAAACTCACCTAAATTTTACAATATTGACGATAGACCTGAGATAGAACCCAAGATCCTTGGCAGGGAGCTTAGTTTCTTTCCATCACTACATGATAGGCTGTTCACGCAAATCTTCCACCAAGACTAAGTGTGGATGGATCAACGGAAGTACGTGCCAACACATGGTGTGAAGAGTAACCCTGGGTTATGTGTATGTATATAGACTTACTGAGTGGTGTTAGTTTTAAAACCATTTGCCACATGTATGATTATAAGTTGCTTGATAATTTTCATGGATTATAAAGGGACAGCCATATATAAGATCATGTGGTTAATAATGCCTAAGTATGTAACTAAAGATTAAATTTCCGTCGGAGAAGTATAAATTCCTTTTAGCAGGTTAAACAAAGTTACCTCTAGCAGTAAATTCAAGAAAGGCTAATATTGTTTGTGTAATAGTAGTAGGGAAAGGTTAAGTATAGCATCTAAGTCATAAAGCATAAAGGAAAAGTAGGATAGACTTGACTGCATGAAGTAAAATGCTGTATATCAAAAACAACACGATCTTGCCTTGTAATCTAGAGTGAAAACACTTATAAAATATGACAAAAGGTCAATATATTTGTATAAGTAACTCACATATCAATATGAAAATTATTTTAAAATTTATACTGATATAGGACTTTTAAAAATTTATACTGGCATAGGACATTTGCAGATAACTTAAATGACTAAATTGCACCAGTAATCGAAGAAACATACATAAAAGAAAAATTTGTGTGCATTGTAGTAGGGTTAAATATACACACATAATACAAAGAAAAGACAGCTTCCTTCTTCCTTATAACTGATTTAGTTTTTTCACAATCCTCCAATTCTCTGAGTGGTGGGAAAATGCTAACTTTACAATTAATAATATTGTCACTTTTTTTTTCTGTTGTAAACTGTCTTAAGTCTTAGCAAATGTATGACTGCTCCTTCTTCCTGGAATTCTTTCTTCTGTAGCCTTTTCTCACTTAAACTGACTAATCCATCCTTCTATTCATCCTGCAGATGTTGGCTTGACTGTCAGTTTTTCAGGGAAACATATCTTGTCCTTTAACTAGGTAAAGTCTCTCTGTTAAATGTTCTTATACAGTCTTACTCTGTTTTCATAGTACATATTAAAGTGTAATCAGTTGATTAATCACCTATCCCCTGTTAGACTGTGTTTCCATCCACATGGCTGAGACTTTGTCTATTTTCTTATTTTAAATTAAACCCATTTTCCCTAGTGCTCAGCATGTGCCTTGGCACAAGATTGACATCCATTAAACATTATTTAAATGAGAAAATAAACAAGAGTCCTTGAGCAGTAGAAGCATAATGGTATAAAATCTTTGAAGATAAAAGTACGTATACCCTATGACATACCACGCCTTCATAGTAATTTACTCTGAGCTGTACAAATATAAATGTAATTTTAAAAATCATTATCTATAATAGTGCAAATCAGAAACAATATAAATGTCCAAAAACAGGGAATTGCTAAAATAAATTACTTTAATGGAACACTTTATAAAATACACTTTAAAATGGTATAAAGGTATAGTTTTAGAAGTGGGAAAATAATCACTATAAAGTACTGAATGAAGAAAAGCAGATTTTGTACATGATGCTTTGATTTTTTTTAAAAAGAAAGACACACAGAGGCATACATACACAAATGTGTACAAATATTTTCAAAGCCATAATGTGAGTTTTATGTCTAGAGAATTCCTTCCTTTTGTGCCTTTTTATATTTATTTCCTGAATTGAACATGTATTCCTTTTTTAAACAATATTTTTATAATACTAGGTCTGATCATGGGAAAGTTATTATGTTGTTTAAATTGTACTACCCTTTAAAACCTGGTAAGTCAGTATTGTATGATAAAAATAGCCAGGAAAAATCTGACATAATAGGAGAAAAAAAGAGTCA
Organism: Aethalodelphis obliquidens; assembly: GCF_003676395.1. Classification (NCBI taxonomy): domain Eukaryota; kingdom Metazoa; phylum Chordata; class Mammalia; order Artiodactyla; family Delphinidae; genus Aethalodelphis; species Aethalodelphis obliquidens. Next base: position 886,740 of record NW_020837956.1, read on the forward strand.
CTGTGTTTCAGAATCACTGCATTTAGTATAGCTAGCTAAAGTTTTAGAATCATATCTTCTTTTTCTACCTGAGGCAACAAATTTATAGAAAATAACCTAATGGATTCAAAAGGTAAATACATTTTCAAAAGGCTTCCTCTAATACAAAGGTTACATCAGGCGATGTTTTACTACTAGACAAACTGGGCTTTGTGTCAAGGCTGGATTAAAGAATTTGGAGTTTAACTTTCTTGTCCCAGCTCAGTAATGGCCATGAGTAGCTGGCAAAGATCAGGAGGATAAGTGAGCATCAGCTTATTCGTCCTGATGCAAACATCTTATTATGGACAGGGCAGAGTTGAGAGCCAAGGGTGGCCCAACCCTTCCTGAGTCAGTCATTCTTTTTGTTGAAGTCCTCTTCTCTATTGCCCGCCACAGTGGAGGACTGCTACTCCGATGTTCATTCCAGAAACCGCAACCCTGAAGTATAGCAGGGAAGGCATGTGGTTCACCTGCAGGTGTCTGACTACAGGATGTCTTCATAATTCATTGAAAATCAAGGTGCATATCCAAGTTGAGCAAATCTACTATATATGTGACCTTAATCTATTTTTAGATTTATGATGGTAGGAAACAGAAGCAAAATTAAAATTTGCTATTTTGTTATATCTGTGAATCAAGAAAATAGGGTGAAAGTAAGGGAAGAAAATCAGTGTTTTGAGAGATGTTGGAGAGAAATTCAGAAATTTTGGGTTAGAAGTTACCTCTTGTATAAACTTTCTACGTGATTTTGGGTTAATCACATAAGTGGGCTTGGTCTCATTTTCCTTTTAAGTAAATAATGGATTATATAATATTTAATGTCTCTTTCATTTTCTAAATCTTATAACACTGTTTAATTTATGAATGTATTAATCACCTTTTTAATAAAATGTATTCATGGATAAATTGCACTACCATTTTTGTCAATGATTCTAATCTTAAAGGAAAGAAAATCTCTCAAACTCTAATTTTAGCAACATTTTATTTGTAATAAATATAATGAACAAGCACAATTTGTTCATTTATTTAATTTTTATCTTTGTGGAATAAGCCAGCACTGATCATCAAATTCTTAACTCTGAAAAGAAAATGTTGTGGAATTGATTGTGATACTAGAGATGAATAAGAAGAACTGAAAGAATGGTGATTGTCAGGGGCTAGGGACTGGGTGAAACAGGGGAGATACTGGTCAAAGGGTACAAATTTTTCATTTATAAGATGAATAAGTTCTGGGGATCTAACATACAGCATGGTGATTACAGTTAACAATACAGTTATACCTCATTTTATTTATTGTGCTTTGCAGATATTGTATTTTTTACAAATTAAAGGTATGTGGTAACCCTGTATCATGCAAGTCTAGTGGTATCATTTTTCCAACAGCATTTGCTCACTTTGTGTCTCTGTGTCACATTTTGATAGTTTTTGTGACATTTCAAACTGTTTCATTATTATTATATTTGTTATGGTGATCTGTGATCAGGAATCTATGAAGTGATCTACTGTAATTGTTTTGGGGTGCCACGAACTGTACCTGAATCAAACAACAAACAATTGATAAATATTGTTTATGTTCTGATTGCTCCACTGACTGGACCTTCCCCAGTCTCTCTCCCTCTCCTCAGGCCTCCCTATGCCCTTAGACACAGTAATATTGAAATTAGGCCAATTAATAATCCTACAATGGCTTCTAAGTGTTCAAGTGAAAGGAAGAGTCAATTGATGTGGCAAACTTCATTGTTGTCTTATTTTAAGAAGGTGTCACAGCAACCCCAGCCTTCAGCAGCCAGCACCCTGATCAGTCTGCAGCCATTAACAGCGAGGCAAGACCCTCCACCAACAAAAAGATTATGACTTGCTGAAGGCTCAGGCGATGATTAGATTTTCAGTAATAAACTATTTTTAATTAAGGTATATACTTTGTTTTTTTAGACATAATGCTATTACACACTTAACAGACTATAGTATAGTGGAAACATAACTTTCCTATGGGAAACCAAAAAATTTGTGTGACTAGTTTTATTGCAGTGGTCTGGATCCAAACCCATGATATCTCTGAGGGTATGCCTGTACTGTACTGCACATTTGAAATTTTCTAAAAGAGTAAATGGTAAGTGTTCTCACCACACACAAAGAAAAATGGTAATTATGTGAGGTGAAGGATGTGTTAATTAACTTGATTGTGGTAATCATTTCACACTATAAACATACATATTAAATAATCACATTCTACACCATTAAAAAAGTCATGTTGTACAACCTAAATTTATACAGTTTTTGTCAGTCATACTGCAATAAAGTAGAAAAAACAAAAAAGAAAATCCAAGATCTGAAGACACTTTTAATTTCAGGTTTATGATCTCATCAGCTTGTAAATTACAAAAGTGAAATCCATCTCTGAAATAACTGAAGCAAAATAAATTAATCCTTATATCTATTATATAATTATCTAGAAGAAGTGAGAGCACACAACAGTATAGACTGTCTTATACTCTGAAAGATCATAGAAAACAAGTTGGCCTCAGAAACCAAGGGGAAAGACAAGGGGGACCAATAAGGAGTACATTGGTTCAATTGCCATCTTAACCACAGCCAGCAATCTTTTGTCTTATTCTGTTATGACCTATTAGTTCTCATAAAGTCTGATATTAAAATAATAAGGAGTCCCTCTGCTTGAAGGGACTGTCAACTGAAAGTTAAAACTACTTTCCTACCTAAGTCTAGATTTCTCTCAAATGTCTGGCCTTGAGGCAGCATCATTTGGAGGAAAGGACACAAATATATGAATTGGAAAGCCTGAATTCAAATAACAATTCTGGTGTTTTGTCAGACAACTAATCTAAAACACCTTCCTCCATGAAATTGGGGTAATCCCACTATACAGAATTGCTGAATAAATACATAATATATTATTTCAGGCATTTAATATTTCCTTATTAATTTTAGTTCTTTTCTTTATCAATCTCATTATATAGCTAGATGATGATGATAAATGTAGAGATCGATGACAGAGATAGATAGATAGAAAGATAGATGGACAGACAGATAGATAGATAGATAAATAGATAGATAGGCAGGAGACCTAAATAGCCCCCATAGTGCCGTACTAAAGAGAGCAGAGGCAGAACACTTTCCCTGGAGCATATGTAAAGCCAAGATTTGCCATCTAGTATATGCTCAGTTTCAAGAATTTTCCAGGGCTCTCATCACTAGAAGCTATTTTAAATGTTTGATATGTGAGCAGAGGTACACGGAGGCAGAGATTTCTTCTACGTCAAGTAGAAAAGCTAGTATTCTCAGAGATGAGTGCTCTATTTAGAAATGTTGAGGCCAGGTGCCTCCTTGGTGACACTGTTGGCCTTCCTGTCCCTTCTGCTTAGCATCTCACTTGGCCCAGCTGCCTTGAAGTTAAACAACTGGGAGGAAGCCACGACTTGCTTATAATGTGAGGGTGTAGATGCATATGAGGTGTGCTGTTTTGGATACTCCAGGTAACTTCCCTCCTGGAAATGGATTTCTGTTGTAATTCATCATTGTCCCTTTGCCTTATATTCCTGCCTTATAAAATGGATTTCCGTTCCATAAACCCAGAAACTCTTCCGAGAGTAGAAATGAATGAGTCACTATGGTTTTCTAACCAATGGACTTGCAAAATCCTGAGGGCAATTCTGGAAAAATTTTGGTTCAAGGGCTATGGCAGCAGAAAGGATGCATCTGTTTCTTACATTGTGTATGTCTTACTGGTATGAATTAATGGTAAGTTTGGAGCCACATTCTAGGTAGGTGACAGATTTATTTCAGTGCAGACACTGTAGTCTGAAGCTTGCCTCTATGTTAGTAAACATCAGTCACCAGCTAAAGATAAGTGAATTGTCATTGGCTTCCTCAATATGAATTAAAGATAATATCTGAATCCTGTTTTAAAGTGAGGTTCACATAATATAGAGAAAAGGAAATGCTTTCAGGAATATGATTCAAGTTGGGACCCAACAAATCTGTGTGCTCTTTCCCAACCCTCCAGTACTCATAGGTTTGCCACCATTACCTGTATCCAGGTCATCAGGATTAATAATTTTATGTTCTTTATCCTCATGTAGATCAATCACCTTAAAAAATCTTACACATTTAAGGTTAATCTAATTCTTATATTCTAGTGCTTATTAAGCTCAATGGGGGCAACATTTACCCCCTACCTTGTCCTGTTTTCTCTGCATCCCCTTATCACTCTGGCTGCTTTATTTTTCTCCAGAGCAATTTACTATGTAGTTTTCTATTTGTTTTTCTGTTTTCCCCACTAAAATGTAAGTTCCATTTAAAAAAAAAGGTTTTGGCTATCTTGTTCACTGCTGTTCCCCAAGCACATAGAACTTGGCATAGAGTAGATAATTAATAAATATTTTTGAATATATGCGTGAATGGAATTACTAAAACTGTAAATGATATTAATAATATACATTTAGCAAGTATTTATGAGTACTTAATATACTATATATAATTTATAAAAGATATTAAAACTTGCTATATAATGTCTAACATAAACATCCCAAGATAACAAATAAACTAAGATTTATCTTTCCAATAAATCAAGGATTTACAACATTAATTATAAGCTCTGAATGTTGGAGAGCCTACTATTTTCCAGTTCCAATGAAGTATTAAATAAGTTCCTATATTCAAGTATTTCAAAACACTGTTCAGCAAATGAGGCTTGTACATAGATAAAATGCAAAGTAGGAAATGTAATCCAAAGAGAGCTACAGATAAAATTACTTGACTGTATTAAGGTAATTACGATTTGGCGGTCAAAAACACAGCAGAGTTCAGCAGCAAATACTTTCTTTTAGTGTGTTATGATTGAATAACTGAATATTCAGTTTTATATTTTAAACCTCACAGTCTTAGGTAGTTTCAAACTAATAGAATCTAGAAAATTATACTTGGTGACAGCTTATATCAGTGCCTCTCAAAATTTAATGACATATACACGGTACTATACTTAACTAACACAACATTGTAAATCAACTACAGTCCAATATAAATTAAAAATTAAAAGAAATTAATGTGCATTTGAATGAACTGAAGATCCTGTTACAATGCAGATTCTTTTTTTTTTTTTTACATCTTTATTGGCATATAATTGCTTTACAATGTTGTGTTAGTTTCTGCTGTATAACAAGGTGAATCAGCTACACATATACATATATTTTCATACCCCCTACCTCTCGCATCTCCCTCCCACCCTCCTTAACCCACACCTCTAGGTGGTCACAAAGCGCCGAGCTGATCTCCCTGTGCTATGTGGCTGCCTCCCACTAGCTATCTATTTTATATTTGGTAGTGTGTATATGTCCATGCCACTCTCTCACTTTGTCCCAGCTTACCCTTCTCCCTCCCCATGTCCTCAAGTCCTTTCTCTACGTCTGCGTCTTTATTACTGTCCTACAATGCAGACTCTTATTTGCAGTAGATCTGAGGTAGGACCTGAAACTCTGCATTTCTAATGAACTGTCAGGTGTTGCTGGTAAAGTTGCCAAACCATGAGCTAAATGTTGACAGCGATGTCCTAAACACTGCCACAGTCATTAAACAATGATCATTATAGCAACTGAAATTTTAAAAAATGAGTCAAAGAGAAAGTCAATTGAATTTGATTTTATACTTTGAAAACTGACACCTAAAACATGCATCAATACATTTTCACTAGTATCGCTATCAAGGAGAAATTTCAGTGTGCTGTGCAGAAAGCTCTAACTGTGACTTAGAATGAAAACATATTAAGATTGTAAATCTTGCCTGCTATAGTGCTTCCTTATATATTCATTCTTTTGATGCTTGTGAGGTACCCACAGGGTTCTATTGCAGCACCAGGTACTATGTAAAAGAGAATTTAACAGAACCACTTATTTCTCCTTCAAGATCTAGCCAACCAGCCCCCACCTATGATATCCAGTTGTAAAACCTGATAATATTTTTATATGACCCGAAGGTCATTTTGAACATCCTTAAGGTCTTATTAGGAATTAAGAAAGTTTTTCAAATTTTTCTGAGTTCTTTGTGAAACCTCATTTTTAATTTCATCTTTTATCAAATGCCTGCTAGTGAAGTCACTGAAGACTGAAATTTTGCAAAAGAAGATAAAATTGCTCTTCTAAGTGTTAGAATAAGTAAATGCAAATTTAACGAAAGGTATGCTTTATTTCATTTACAATAGATATTGTGCACCCAGACCAGAAACAAGAGGTAAATGCAGCTATGGTTTAGGACAATTAACTCTCACACAAACCCACCTTTCTGACAGAAGTCTCAAGTATGCACTTAGTCACAATATATTATGAAATGTGCTAAAAACTTAAAATAAGTATATGACTTCTTACACAGGTTACTTAATCTACGTGGAGTCTCAGAAGGAAACCACAGAATATTTCACATATATATTGAAATTTATAATATGTTATATATATTAAATAATCTATATATTAAAATTTCATATACATTCATATATGTAAGTTAGAGGAGGTGATATGTAAGCTGGGAAAGTAACATCTAATAAGAGTTTTCATGGATAAATACTTCTAGAGGGAATGCATAATCTCTGCTGAAATTTACAGGTTCAAAAGAACTGGGCATATATGGGGAAATAATAAGTACTTTGCTGCAGTTGGAGAAAACTGCATATGGATGGAGAAGGGGAAGCAGGAGATGCTGAACAGAGAATTATGTTACAGAATTTTGAACAGTTACAGAGAATCTTGTGTGCCTTATTTGTTAGGGTGCTGAGAATTTATCTTATAGCAAAAGAAGAATCATTAAACATGCCCTTATAAATACTGTTTTCTAGAAAGCTAACGTTAGTAGAGGTATAGAGGATGGACTGGTTGGAGAATGTCTTGAGGTCAGCTATCATCTACGAGCTTATTGGCTAGAAAAAGAAAGATGCTGAAAGCCCAAACCAATGAATTAGCAGTGGGAATACAGAGGAAGCAAAGAGCATTTGTGTGTATGTGCGTGTGTGTGTGAATTGTACCTCTGTGTGGATGGATGGATGGATATATACATATATATATGGTTTACTGAGTAATTAGATGCATGGTACCTCATAGGGTTGTCTATAAATACTAAAAATTTGTGAATGGTCATGTGCTCCTAATATAAGGTACTGATGAAAAATTTTAATATACATATGAATCAGTAAGAAAATCTCTACTTACATGATGTAATTTTGAGTGTGTCTTGTCAGGAAAATAATACATTTTTTCATTAGGATTTTAGGAGAGATTTGTTATGAATATGTCCTTGTCTTCCATATCTTTATGGAATCCTCTAAGATATGAAGAGTGTCAGAATACACCACCCCAAAATACATCACTTTGGCCTCAGGATTACTTTGAGCTAAAGATACTAAAAAAACAGCACATGCAAGAAGGGCATTTTAACTTCCTTTTTTCTTCCTGAAAATGGGAGATTAAAACTTCCATGTGAAAGGTGCCTTCCCTGTACCAGGAGAAAAGAAACATTCTTCGATGGAGAGTCAAAGCCAAGAGTTCTCTATACAAACAGAGCTTTTTGAAATAATTCTTATCTTTCTTTTGCCTCTGCACACAGTTTAGTTAATTTTCCACAATTGTGTCTCTTTGTTCAACCCAGTAGAATAGCATGTAGGTTTTGCCATTTCTCTGGGGCTGCACGCCATATGAGGGTTCCCATATCACATAAATTTGTATGCTTTTCTCCTTTAATTTGTCTTATGTGAGTTTAATTCTCAGGTACAACCAAAACACCCTGAGAGGGTAAAGGCAAAAATTTACCTTTCCTACAGCTATGTCAGCAAAATTTGGGAACTCTTCATATAGAGTAAAAAGCAGTATTAGAATATATATTACCACAGTGTACTGTAACTTTGGATGCATTTTCTTACCTCTCCTACTTTCAGTATTATGTAAATATCAGGGTGTGATTTCTCCATGAGTTCCATCTGTTTCATAGCTAAGGACCATGAGATCATTTGGTGTAATATATTACCTCAAATATGTATGCTTTTAATCATAAATAAATCTGGATAAGAGAATAAGACTTGTCCAGCACAACTAAATCCAACTATGAAAAGTGACACAACATGTTATGTTGGTTTAATAGTGGCATATTTATATAGAAAAGTGATCACATTAATTTATGGATATCACTACTCCTGGGGAATGCTTAAATCACTCAAGGGTAGTGATAAGTGTGAGTAGAGGTGTAGCAAGGTCTCAGGGAAGAGAGATATGCCAAGTGCACGCTCTGATGTCTCCCAAGCCTTCTGTAGGGTTGCAAAGCTGATGAATGCAACATCCTGTGAGTGTGCACATACCCTCATGGCTCCACATCCAGTACACACAGGTTGTTGCTGTGTCAACTTGTTTTGCTTTTCTTTTTACAGTTTGCTGGAAATGTAGATTAAAAGAGCAGATTGGTAAACTATATTTGTTTTCTCTAATAAACCTAGGGTAGATTTGGATATAGTTATTGGGCTTTCAAATTCCACATTTTGCTCATTGTTGAAAGGTTTTTGCATAGAAAATATCTGCTAAATTCCAATGCAATAACTACATTCTTTCTCTCAAATAACCACTGATATATTCCTTTTTTAAATGTGTAAAAGATCATGAGGTTTAAATCTAAGATGATGAACTTAACGCAAACTCCTGCTATCAGGGAAGATTTAAAGTTAATAGGTCATGTTAGAAATTGTCATATGAATTTCAAAACTGAGACAGAGAGAAACAGAAACAGAAACAGAAACAGAAAAACAGAGAGACTTTGTTGAGAAAGAGAGTTGGGAAAGATAAAAGTATTCCCCAAAATGACTTCTTACTGAAGAGTGAGTTTTAAAATTTTTTTGCAGAAAGTTCTCTTCGTGAATCTGACTATGAGATTTTTAGCTCATTGATACTTTATAAATGCAAAGCAACTTGGATTTATCTCATTTTCTCATACAACAGGGGTAGCGTTATTCCATTTTCTAGTCCCATATGCAAAATAATGGCTCCTCTTGCATGCCTCAATAACTTTTGAATTTAAATTAGGTCATGAAGGTAAGAGGGGAGGAAAGAAATGCTAACTTTTTCAATGTTTATTACCTGAACTTCCAAATTACTTGAAGAAAATCACAAACTTCTCTAAAACTAAAGGTGGGCACAGCCCCCAAATCATATTTTTACCCATGAAATTCAGATACATAATTATATGGGAAGTAGTTATTTTTCCAATTACAATTTTTGTTATTCTTCTAGTGTTTCAATTCTGAGTGATCTTGCAGAAGATCTGGTGATTTCTGTGGCCCTATACAAGATGATCTTGAGTATTGTGTTCATACTACCTGGCTGAGTCTAATAAAGTGAATTGTTATAGCCAAATTTTGTCTACCTAGCAAAATTGAAGGAAACAGCATTACCTGTAAGCTAGATAATTTTAATAGTGTGATCCCTTAATTGCCATCTTTACTATCCTAAACAGCCAGAATGAGATTCCTAAGTTACTGATTGCATTGATGGACACTTAACACCCTATTTCCTGAATTGTGATTCTCTTGGCTTTGTACTTAGTTGTCTCTCTACTTTTCTCTCTCTTTCTTTCTGTGTGTGTGTGTGTGTGTGTGTGTGTGTGTGTGTGTGTGTGTGTTCTCTCTGGTTCTTTCTCACTCCCTCCCTATTTTTGATCTTCTTTTAAGTGAAAACTATAAGCATAGTGTTAGGAATAATTTACTTGCCAATCACATACATAACACTTGCTATTTGCCCCTATTCTAAGTGTTTTTAAAAAAGAGTAATATATTTAATTCAGCATAATCCTTACAACAATTCTATGAAGTAGGAATTATTTTAATTGTCATTTTACAAATGAAGAAACTGAAGATCTAAGAAATTAATTAAAAGGCAATAGGTAGTGAGAGATTAGGAATGCAAATCAAGTACATCAGCTTTCAAGGCCATTGCTACTTTTATTATGCAATGTAACTTTTAAAATAAACTGATGTCTTGGATTTATCTCATATAAACGTAGAAACAGGGTCATGAGTTATGTTGTAGACAGTTCCCTAAGGGAATAATTCTAAGTCACTATTTAATTAAACCAGTAACTCTACTAGCTTGTTAACCATTGTTTGTTGATTTATTCTGAAAACTACCATTTATTTCTACTCCTTTAATTGCAGATTTTGACAAATTTGGTGATGGCTATTTCTACTCTTACCTTTTTTTGAGTATAAAGTATCATGGACACCAACATGTAGTAGGTATTTGACAAAGATTTCTACAGGATTGGGTGTGCCTTTGGAGCAGGGGTGGGAGATGATAGCTTCATCTCTCTATCTAGTGCCATGTTGAGACATGGGGGGAGTCACAGTAAACATAAATCATATTAATCAACGAAATATTTTTTAAACTCTTGACAGTTTCTCTTCTATGTTATTATCCATTATTTATTTATCAACACATTTTATACTTATTATGAATCTAAATCATTTTATTCTCATCCTAGAGTGCTCACATCATTAAGGGACATTCAAATCATCAGCAAAATCTATACTGATAAGTTTTCCTTCCACTAAGAAACATTAAAATGGTTATTGTATTTGAGTTTTTATCCTAATGGCAACCAAGAAAAAATGAAAATTTTCTTCTAAATTAACAAAACATATTAAGCCATCGAGAGCTGTACTTAAATTTGGGAGAAATACTTTACTGTTAAATTGGAATATTTGTGCAAAAGCAAAATGTTACACTACTCCTCATTTTCCCTAATAATAGATTTACTTGTATCTGTGAAGAGTATGTGCAAGATGAAGATATGGTGACTGAACTGACAAGAATTAGGGGACACACTCCAAATGCAAAGAAATGAAAGGAGTTCAGGACAGGGAGCAAAAAGACCTGTGTTCTCAGTTCTACCACTAATTAGCACTTTGCTTTTTAAGTCGTTTTATTCTTTTCCACCTGAATATCATTTTTTTTTTTAACAGTGAGAGGTGAATGACACAAATTCTCTTAAAAATGTATTCAGTTCTATCAGTAGTTCTCTTTGAGATGCTTTGGAATTAGGTTTTGAGTGTGTGCAAAATTGTGTTACTTATTTCGATCCCTGAGAAAATCTATTCCATAATATCTGTTCACACAAAAGATCAATTTAGCCATTGCATGAGCTTGTGTTATTTGCCTAGAGATTCTGGCCTTTCAACAAACTTAAGCTGGAGGGTTGAACAAATGACTTGATTTCACAGAATCTCACAGTTTCCTTAACTACAAATTGGGCAGATTAATGTTTACTTACTTGCTAAAGTATTATGTGGATTAGTTAACAGAGGAAGAGTATACATTTTGGAGTCCCACAGTTTCTATTCTTTCTTCTTGATCTCTTGTTTTAGATAATTTCTATCTTGAATAAACTTTATTTCTTATCTGCCAAGACTGCTTATTTCAGAGTCTTTTATTTATTGCTTTAATACTTTAGAAGGTCCAACTTACTTGATGAATAGCCAACACCCTCATCCTCCTGCTGTTTTATTACTTTAGAAATGGAAATTTATTAACATGCTTTAATATTAATTCAGAATACCTCTGATAGTTACCTCTTTTTAACTTTATTCCTTTTGTTGGTTAAAATAGGACTCAAAAATAAATTACAGGAAACATTTGAATTTTTCCTTAGCCCTGTTATGAACACATGTGAAATGCCTTGCTAAGCTACTAATTAAAGTAAAATGAGCAATTAGAGCAATCATGTGTGTGTTCTGTTGATAGTCTGTTGTTGACTAAAGAACATCCAAGGTTAAGTAGCTCCATAGTAAAGAGACAAAATAATCTAGGGTTTGAAACCACAGATAGGTTCTGTGATCATACAGAACCTCTTTCCAAACTGAACGTGTCCCTTTTTACCTGTACGACCTGGGTAAAGGTCATTACTTTTCTAGGCAGGCCTCTTTGTATGTAATATTCAGATATTAATAATTTTCTACATATAGATGGTGGAAACATTAAATCAAATATCCTAAGAATTAAGAATAATGCTTAATGCATAGGAGATGCTGAATATTTTTTGGCAACTAGTATTATTATTATTATTGTTGCAGTTGCATTATTCCAAGAAATCCTGTATGATAAGACTTAATGATTTTGAGGCTGAAAATAATGCTTCTGTGTTTCTTGATATCAAATGGGCCTCCTAAGAAAGCTCAGCTTTGTAAATTATCTGGGTCTTGTGTGTAACAGTTTTAGTGTCTAACCCAGTAGAGAGAGAGAGAACCTCGAGTAGGATGCAGAACACTAACCACTCTAGACCTCCACCTGGATGTTGATCTCAATGATTCAGAACACACTTTTCAGTCTATTTGTTCCCTACTGTGTTGTTTCGTATCCATGAATATTCTCTGACTTACCAGAAATTGAGCATGGAAAACAAGGGAAAATATACATCACAACTTGCCATGCTTTCCTTACTTTTGTAAAGTCAGGAATAAAAATATTCTTTGTATGGTTAATGATGTACTCAAATATGTTATTAAATTAAAGGCAGACACTTTCAACTTAATAGCAGGGAGATACATATATCTGACAGTTTGTAATGTGTCCTCTAAAATGTGTAGAATAATGAAAAGTTCCAAACGGTACCTAAATATTTTTGACAGACTGGTCATACATGAGATGTTTACAACTATTGTTTTAACATTTATTGTTCAGGACATATAATTTATCTTACACTCTGCTATGCTGTGCTGCATTATGTTGTATGTCATAGCACACTGATCTACACTGCTTTACTTACAATTCCAAAATTCAAAAAGGCCCATAAACCAAAAATTTCTACATAATTATTCAACAGATTCATTTGATGGCAAACTTCAAAGATGTGAGGTTCTTGGTCCTTATTTTTCCTACTTGGTGTAGCTCTTCATATATTTCACTGCAGTGACATTATGGGGTTTGATTATGTAATAGATGCTATGGGGATATTATATAATACATAGTTATGTGCACTGTATCACCTTTCTAAAATCTGAAGAATTCTGAATCCCTGTAACATACCTGGCCCTAAGTATATTAGATAAAGCATTAGGGACCTCTATCAAGGATCATACTATGATAACTAAACTTTAGAAGATTAAGTGAAATAAATAGCCAGTGTCATTAAAATGAAAAGAATTTCAAGGGCTAACTTCTCTGTTTACTTGTATGTCCTATGTTTCATGCCCCCAAAGTTCGTCTGTTTTGAACAACAGAAGACTCAATTCTACTTGTGTAATTTTGTTAAAATGGCCAAAAATTGTCTATATTCATATAATTTCCTGATCACAAATAGTGTAAAGTTGCCTTTCCATAGTCAATATCATCTAACACTTCTCCAAGAAGCTTGTCAATCTTTCCATAAAACAAAAATGTCACTCTTCTTTCTCTCAGGTGTCAAGGTAAAGTCCAAAGGGTGCTGCTTACTGAAAAAAGTTGAAACTACATTCCAGCTCCCCCTGATGATTTGTCTTGCTCTTGCTTCATTAGGCACATGGATACCTCATGTGCCAAAGGAAGTGATAGATAAAACTATGAATGATATGTATAGACATCATATTTGTCATAAGCATTTATCATCATCTTCTCAGGAGTAAAACAATATATATTCATTATATCAGTAATTTTTTTCCAAATAAACTGTGTTTGCAATGAGGACTGGTGTTATAGCAGTTAATTTTAACTTTTCTGGTATCCAACCTTCTCTGACCTTTATTATTGAAATATGAGTCACCACTGAGCTATATTTGTTATGTGTTAATACAGCCCAGGAACTGGCATGAGCTTCTATAGCTGCTCATGGAGTAGGCTAGATTAGCCCAGACTTCAGTGGATGAATTGGAAGCTCTAGATGTAAGCTGAAAGCAAAAATAGGATGTGTCCAAAATAGGAAATTAGTTAAATAAGTAAATTATGGTAAATCCTTGTGATGTAGCAATGTACAATTGTTAAGAACTATAATACAAAACACAGTATATTTAAAGATGGAATATTCCCCCAAACCAGAAGCCCCATATGTGAGGTTCACAACTGCATTCTTCTTTTCCCTATCAGATATCACCACTTTTCAAGATATCTTGAAAAATGATGTTCCCCTACTTGCAAACTAACAAGTTAGCCTGCTACAGTTTTGTGGATTCTTGAAGAAGACAAGATTATTAGGAAAGAAAAAGGTACGTCTTACTATGACAGAGTAGGCAACATAAGCTTCATGTTCCCATTATCTCACCTTTCTTTCTGAGTCCCATAGAAGTGATGTGGATGCTGGAAAGAAGTTGCATGTGCAGGGGGTTTGCCTTTCAACTGAATAATTATGAGCTCAGGAAACTACAGTACTTTGAGGGGACTGCTGGGAAACCTGCCCAACTTTTGCTTTAGTGGGAAACATTATCTGGATTACTCTTGGTAGCAAACAAATCTGTCCTCTGCCCCAGAGGCAGCTACTATCTCTATCTTTCAAGGTTGACTACTATGCAAACCTCCTTGAAAACATTCCAGAATAAAACCCATCAATGCTTCTGCTCAGAAGACATACAAAAACAAGTGAGACCTATAAAGACTGTCTTCTGACACCACTAAGTTAAATTTTTCTCAACAGTTGTCCTCCTTTATTTCTACTTTCCAAAGCTAACTGATGGATCTCTAAACAATACATAAGTTTCTTTCTTTTGAAATTCAAATTAATGGAACATTCAGTACTTTCTTTGTTATGCTGTTTTAAATCCACTTGAAATTTGAGACTTACCCATGTCAATATACGAAGCTATAGCCTATTCATTATCATTGCTGTATAATATTCCATTCATTGAGTGTGTCAGAACTTATGCATTCCTTGCATTTATCCGTTTGGCTTATTTTCAGTTTTTTGTTTATATGAAAATATTACCATGAACAGTCTTTTACAAATCTCCTAGTACATGTATTCAAGAGTTTCTCTACAGCATTTTAATAGGAGAGGGTGTGTTAAAACAGTTTAGACATGCAATGAACATTACTAGATAACTGTTTTCTGTGTTAAACTGTTAAACTGTGTTAAACTGTTAAACTGTTTTCTGTGTTTAACTGTGTTAAAACAGTTTAGACATGCAATGAACATTACTAGATAACATTACTAGTAACTGTTTTCCCAATGGGTTGAATTTTGAAAATATTTTTACTTTTTATTAATGTTCATTATTTGAACACCTACAATCGGTGGAGATTTCAGGTGCTTAGCATTTTTGCCAAAACATGGCATTCCTGCTCATTTCTTTTGCCCATATTCTATGATTTTTTCTTATAGATTCATCAGAATTCTTCACATTTTCTTGGTACTAATTAATGATCAATAATATATTTGCAGTTATAGTCCTCAGTTCATGGCTTGCCTTTTCATCTTCATTTTCTTTTCATCCTCATTTTCTTTTCTTTCACTTCATTCAGTATCTTTCAAGATCTTAAGTTTCTTATTTTACAGTAGTCAAATTTGACCATTGTATCTATATTTACTGTGTGCTTAATAATCAATGTCTTATTAAGAAGTCCTATTATGGCATGAAAATAAATATAATTTCCAAATTTTACATTAATTTTAGTTTTCATAAAAATATATATTTATGCATATATAATATATATTCCTGCATATAACCTACTGCTTGTGTCTATTATTTTCCCATGGAAAGAATAGCAAGTCTATCAAGTACAACTGCCCCTATACATGTGAGTCTTTTAGTGGGCTCCCTTTGGTTACATTGATCTATTTGTCTTTTCCTATTCCATTAACAAAATTAACAACCATAGCTTATAATAATAATTAGCATTAAGTCAGGCAAATATTTCCATCTGGTCCTGCTTCTTCAGGATGCTTTGGCTGTTTTGGCTTTCTTTTCCATACAGATTTTAGAATCATCTTGTCAAGTCTCCTCACCTATCCACCCAAAAGCATATTAAGATTTCTATTCGAAGAGCATTGAATCTATAGGCTAATTTAGGAAGAACAGAAGCATTTAGAATATGCCCCTTTGATTACTTAAACATAATATGTATCTTCATCAACATAGATTTTTCTCTTGCATATTTTAATAAAAATTGCAATAGTCTCTATAAGAACTTGAACATATTTAGATTTATTTCTGGTTACTTTGTATTTTTGCTGCAATTTAAATCATATCTTTGAAGTTTCATCTTCTAAAGGTTTGTTGTTGATGTATAGAAATGTAACTGAGTTTTGTATATTGCTTTCATACCTATTAAACTGCTAGTTTTAACTGTTTACCTATAGTTTCTTCTGGATTTTCTACACACATATAATTTATGCTATATCTATGATAATGACAGTTTTTAAAATTGTTTGCTATTTTTTAATAGCTTTGTTTCTTATTTTCTTTTTATTAGACTGTCTTGAACATTCCGTATGGTATAGAATAGAAGGGCATCAGTGGGCATCATCACCTTTTTCCTGAATTTGAAGAAAATACTTCCAGCATTCATACTTTGTTCTTGTAATTTTAGCAGTTTTTTCATAAATAGCCCTTAGGTAGTTTAGAGAATTTTCTCCTTTTTATAGGTTGCTAAAAGTTTTATTTATGTTTATTTTTTATTTTGTCAAGAATGTAAGCTCCCAGATGGTAGGAATTTTCATTTATCTGTTTTGTTCATTGGTACATATCCAATGCTTGGAAGAGTGACTGGCATATAGTAAATGTTGAACTGGATGTTGAATTTTATACACTTTTTTCCTGCATTTATTTTGATAATCACATAAATCTTTACATTAATCTACCAGTATACTGAATTATATTATTATGTTTTCTAATGTTAAACCACCCTTGCACTTCTAAATTTTCCTATAGGGGAGCGGATGCTAGGAGGTATGGCAGATATAGCTTGGCTATACAAATTCTGTAGCAAAATACATTCTTTTTACCAAGAATGATATGGCTTCAAGCTGATACTATCATTTTAAGGTATAATGATATTTTCTCTTTTTCCCTCAGTTTTTCGATGCTGAAAGGTAGAATATGGGGCAGTATGTTACTGTAAAAAAAATGAAAATGTATTCACTCTCTTCTCAATATTTAGTTTCCAAATCAGTGCATGAAAAGATGGACTTATGGGGTAAAGTTTAAAACTGCAATTCTATCAATCAGTGTGCTAGAACTAGCTGTAACATACATCAACTATGCAGAGAAAGTCAATGATATAGTTTGTCTTAAAGGGGGATGTGTATTAAAGCACCCTAAAGTTGTATCTTCAGCTCATCTTGTTCCCTATTAATAAAGTATTAGAAAAAATAAACTAACCTAAATTTACTGTGCCCTATTAATAATTTTGCTGCATACTTTTTTCATTCCAAACCTGAGATTGTAAATGGTCTTGCTGTTGAGGTTTCTTTATTTCTTCTGATAAGCTATATGGCATTTCTTATGTCTAATAATTTCTTAGAACATTTACTGAATTGTTTTCCCTTTGACTATTCCTGTGTCTGGTTATGTTCTTGCATTTATGAATAGAAACCAGATCTTTCCCTTGCTCTGTAACTCCTGGAGATAAAAGATGCATCAGAATGTAGTAATCCTTTAACTGCTTACATGGCAAAACATATATGTTACCCACATACACACAAATGGACTCTGACTTATTTCCCAGGCACTTTGATTACCAGGGAAGTGTGTCTAAATTCAATATTTACAAATTTAATTAGCTTTGCAGCAAATGAAATCTACGATATTATTATTGCTTACTGACTACTTTTATTTTAATAACAGATTCATACCAGCAGCATGTGTTTATTTAACATTAGCATTGGTTAATTATAGAAAGAAGAACAAAACTAGAGTATACATGACATCACTTTTTCCTAAATGTTATATAAAAACTAATCTGTAGCAAATGCAAATGATCCTTGTATAATTTCTTTGGACCTGATTAAAATTTGTGATGTGATTATTAATTTTTTTCTAATTATCATATATTTTTGACAAAAAGTCCTTCATAGATACTATAAGTTTGGGCAATCCTAACCATGGACAGAATATCAAACTGGGTGATAACATTTCTTTTACCAATTCATCACTTACATCACACCCTATATCCTCTCCATGTTCTAATCCCTAAGTTTCACTGCTTCTCTCTGTCTGGACCCAGCTCTCCTGCTTCCCCATTTACCCTGGCAAAGCCTGCTTATGTCTCTTATTCATATTTGGATAAGGCTGATTGGATTTGATATCATTTTTCTTGGAGGTATTTGCATTTAGTAGAGACCTATGGCTTGTGTGCCCAATGTTTTCCCTTTTCAACAAAATGTTGGCTGTGCAAAAGTCTACTCAAGGTACATTCAGCTTTCTGTACTCCCTGGTCACTACTAACAGCTGGAAGGGTAAAGTGCAGAAAAAGCATCCTGTAAAAGCATTTTCAAGCTGAACTGCAATGACAGGAATGTTTCTGAGATACCTTGTTTGAAAGATGGGAAGACTGATGATGTAAGATCTTTACAATATTTCACTGTCAGTTTCATTTGCAATGACACCAAGTATAATTTATTTGTCCCCTCTCTAGAAGCAACATCATTTAAGCAAAATTTCTCTCCCACTGGTAATCAAATATTTCTCCTGAACACTATTCTCAAGGGTGGTGATAGAGAATATGTAGTTGGCTCAGTAATATTGATTTGGGAAGGAGGTGGGGCAAAATGTTGATTGAGTCTTTTATACTTTTCCTTTGATATCCTCTCTCCTAAAATATCTTGCTTAAGATTCTATGAAGCCCTCCAATGACTCCAGCAATGGTGTAGAAAATAAAGTTAAATTTCTGTGCAAATTTCAATTGTCAGATAGTTGCTGCCAAGAGTGAAACTGAGCAGGACACTGTGGGACCAACCCGGGGGCAGACCCCAGGTGTTCCCAACCTCTCGTTTGTGAGAAAGCTTTAGTGTCCTAGGCCTTCCCCGAGTTCCAAGGAGCAAATCCAATCAGAGAAGTGAGAAAATGCAGAAACAAAGGAAATAGTCAAGCAAGACAAAATAATAGTAGTTTAGTCATAAAACAAAGTCAAGTACCTTTAGTTCCTGCTCAAAGTCTACAGATAATATCCTGAGCCATATCCTTGAGTTGTTTTGCAGATACTAAAACAGCCACCAGGTGGAAGAAGTTAACTGCATGCTGACCACCAACACTTAGATCCCAGGTTGGTTGGAACCAGAAGGTTAATGATTGAAATTCCCAAAGCATCACCGTTACCTCACCATCAACCAGTCAGAGAATTGTGCCCAAGCTGATCACACACCCTGCAAACCCCTCCCTCGCCCTGCCTTTAAAAACATTTTTGGAAAGCAAATGGGAAATTCCAGGTTTTTTGAGCATGAAATGCCTGTTCTCCATGCTTGGCCCCACATTGGGTGCCTTGCAATAAACGCTGTACTTTCTTTCACCCCAACCCGGTGTCAGTAGATTGGCTTTGCTGCTCATTGGGTGAGCGGACCAAAGTTTGTTTTCGTAACTATAGTGCATTATAAGAAGTTTTCTGAGACTGCATTCACACTCTGCAAGAGTACTAGGATCAACAACTTATGTCCATGGGTGAAAGCAAGAGATAGTTAATGTGACAAATTACTACTGGCTTTGATGGATTATATTTGAATACCAGACAGAATTATAGCTTGGTGATCTGTTTGGGGGACATGGTCTTTGGTCTTTATTGCTAACGAATTATTGAGAAATTCCAATGGTTTTGAAATGAATTATTTTATTGTTTTGTATTTTTTATTTGAAAGTTTTGCCCTGGTCACAGAATTTAATGAACTAAATCATTGTGGAAGTGCTCCAGGGAATTAAGAAATAGAAAGAGTGCATGGAGATCAACTTGCCTTGTATTCAATTAAATAAATCTGGCAGAATAATAAAGTAAAAATATAAAATCAAATACTACTTTGTTATAACTCAGTATATCAGTGTAGGTCTATATACTTTCAAAGCACTTATCTATTATATGTTTAATTTTTTTCTTCCAGTTTTAATGAGTGTTAATAATATTTGTCATGTTATACATTACATATCCCTAGTGCTTATTTATCTTATAGCTGGAAGTTTTTACCTTTTGACTTCCTTCATCCAATTTCCTCTCCCCCCATCCTCCATCTCTGGTAACCACAAATCTGATCTATTTTTCAATAAGTTTATTTGTTTGTTTGTTTTTGAAATATAATGGACCTATAACACAATGTTAGTTCCTGTTATACTACATAGAGATTTGGTATTTCTATACATTTCAAAATGATCACCACTGTAAGTCTAGTTACAATATGTCACCATACAAAGATATTACATAGTTACTGACCATATTCTCCAAAGTCTACATTTCATATCCCTGTCTCATTTATTTTGCAACTGGAAGTTTGTACATCTTAATCTTCCCTCACTTGTTTCTTTCCTCCTCCCCGCTGCCCCACCCACTGCAACCACCTGTTTGTTCTCTGTTTCTGTTTTGTTATGTTTGTTCATTTGCTTTGTTTTTTAGATTCCACATATAAGTGAAATCATGCAGTATTCGGCTTTCTCTGACTTACTTCACTTAGCATAATACCCTAGGTCCATCCATGTTGTCACAAAAGGCAAGATTTCATTCTTTTTTATATGGCTGAGTAATATTCCATTGTGTGTGTGCGTGTGTATAATCTTCTTTATCCATCCATCTATTGATGGGCACTTGGGTTGCTTCCATATCTTGGCTATTGTAAGTAATGCTGCAATGAACATATGGGTACATATATATTTTCTAATTAGTGTTTTTTTTGTGTGTGAAATGTCTATTCAGATCCTCTGCCTGTTTTTAATTGGGTTGTTTGTTTTTCTGATATTGAGGTGTAGGAGTTCTCTGTATATTTTGGATATTAACCCCTTATCAGATATATCTTTTGCAAATATCTTCTCCCATTCAGTAGGTTGCCTTTTCATTTTGTTGATAATTTCCTTAGCTGTGCAAAAGCTTTTTAGTTTGATGTAGTCCCACTTGTTTACTTTTGCTTTTGTTGCCCTTGCCTGAAAAGACAGATCCAAAAAATATGACCAGTGACAAAGATCATACTGCCTATGTTTTCTTCTAGAAGTTTTATGGTTTCAGATCTTACACTTAAGTCTTTAATCCATTTTCAATTTACTTTTGTGCATGGTGTGAGAGAGTAGTCCAGTTTGATTCTTTTTCATGCAGCTGTCCAGTTTCCCCAACACAATTTACTGAAGAGGCTGTCTTTTCCCCATTGTATATTTTGCTTCCTTTGCCATAGATTAACTGCCCATATAAGTGTGGATCCAGTTCTGGGCTCTCTATTTTGTTCCATTGATCTATGTGTCTGTTTTTGAACCAGTATCATACTGTTTTGATGACTGTAGCTTTGTTGTATAGTTTGAAATTGGGGAGCATGACACCTCCAGCTTTGTTCTTCTTTCTCATGATTGTTTTGACTATTTGGGGTCATTTGTTTCCTTATAAATTTTAGAATTATTTGCTCTAGTTCTGTAAAAAATGTCATTGGCATTTTGGTTATCATTTGGTTACCATTACTAGATGTTTAAAATTTTTAATCCCAATAATGACCCCTTGAGATACAGAATGGGAGTGCTAGTCTTCCTACTTTATGCATGAAACTGGATACACAGAAAATCAGTGATTGATCATATACAAGAATTCAGGTATCCAACCTTAAAAAGTAATGATATTTCTGTTATACTACTTTAACTTCCATTAAATTATGTAAAGACAAGGTGGGATACCTAATGTGAAAGTTACTTACATGTCAAACACTCTAGTAGTAGCTATATAAGAATTATCTCCTTTAATTCTTACCCTAACTCTATGAGGGTGTGGATAATTATTGTTATTTTATGAACATTATGAATAAGGGCACTAAGATTCAGAGAGGTTAATTAACTTGTCCAATGAAAACAACTAGTATATGGCAAAGCTAGTGTCAAAGACTACTACTTTTCAGAGATATTATATAACCTTCTAACTGATCCATGTTCATCCAACGTTACCCCTTTCCTAAGTTGCTGGCTGTTTATGACCTCTCCTCTGACTTCTCTTTGCAGCTTCTCTCTGTCAAGTATTATCTACATGCTGGCATTGGCCACCAAGATAGTAATTATACTTTATTAGTGGCTGAGGTGGTGCTTTGCCCATGAGTCACATCTTGTTTAAAATTCAGTGAGATTATAAATTTAAAATTGTAAATACCTCATCTAGGGTCTAAAAAAATCGAGTGGATTTTACATAATTAAGAACATTGTGGAATTTCAATCTCATTTACTATAAAATATATCTATAATTTAGAATTAAACAAGATTATACATTTAAAATATCAGACAAGATGCCAGGCACATAGTAGGTCTCTTCCCTTTCTTTTTATTCTCCACCTGCTTTTTAAGGATTCTGAATAATAAGTTCTATGTATTGTTTGCTATTTGAGCTATTTCTTTTCTGTTTTTTCTCTAAGCAAAGACAAAATCTAACATTTACCATATTCTCTAGTATGAGGTCATTGTATAAATTCTCTTAACAATAAGCAATCTGTCTGATAAATTTGATCTTGAGATTCTTCCAAAGATACTTTTTAGAAAATGTGGAATGCTAGTGTTCTTTTCACAAAAATAGAAAACTTACATTTTTTGAAAACATTCAGTACAGCCATGATGGAAGGCACTTTTTAAAAGATATGAATTTTCTATTTGATTTACAATTCTAACTCAATCTTTGAGACTCATTCCATTATGGGTCTGCAAATGTGACTGAAATTTTAATCTTGAGTAGCAATCTTGGAAAACTTCTGAAGACCAGTTTTTGCCACCTCTTTAGTGAAAGCATTTCTCAGGGTTGCCCTTCATTTTGGAAATATAGCTTTGTTTTAACATGTTCACAAGTTTCTCAGATTTAAATGCCTTTCCAAACATACCTCTGTTTCCTTGATGCATTTCTGGACCAATTTTGCTCAACTGATCACTGCTTCTAAATATACATTTAGTAATCTGTATTGCACATTGTACCACTTGGTTCTTTCTAATTACTCCATGAGAATTATCTCCTTTTCTAACTAGATGTATAGTTGTGGGTTTTCTATAAACCCTAAGGCTAAGCCTAGTATCAGAATTATTACAAGCCACCTTGAAGTATTGATTTTATGGTAATTAATTGGAGTCATTGGGGAAACTTTCTATGCAAGGGAAAATTTTCCTCTCTAGTATATACCATTTAGCTCCAAATTGACCAAGAATAGCAAGTCAGTTTGATCTTTTGTACCAATTTTATCAACTCTTGGTAAACTGTTATGTTGAAGAGTATTGAGAGACTTTATCAGGGTTCAGTAAGTAGTGCCATGATTAGTTAGCAATCCCTTCCTTAAACCCAGGAGGTGGGGGTGAAATAAAGTATGAAAAACATAGACACCATTTCATTATTATTATGACCATTTCTTTTTTAGCTTCTGAGTTATTTTCATATTTTTCACACCAGTTTTTATACAGGGGAGTTACAATTATTTACTGAATGAATGAAATAATTAAAAATATATAAGGAAGTTATTTCCAAGCAAATCATCAATGGTTAAATCTGAGTAAATACTATTTTTTTTTCTGAGTAATTACTTTTTAAAAGTATGCATTCCTTAAAGCCAGAATCAAATGCCAAGAATATAAGAAGCCATAGAGGTATGATTTAAATACTGATACCAGTTCTTCCCTTCTATCTATGAGGATGACAATACCATGCCTTTTGAGAAGTCACAGAGAATGATACCATCTTCTGTGCTTATTTCATAGTCACTTTTATCCCCACAGGCTAATAAATTATTGAGACATTTCACACTTTTGTGTATAAAAAATTTGGGTCATTAACTCTTGAGAACTTACACTGTGTAACATGATTCCATCTCACTATGGGAGGGGCATTTACACATACATTTCCTTTTCTCTCTATTATCCACTAATTTACTTCCATTGAGAATCATTCCTCATTTTACTCAACATGGCTTAGACATCCCCAAGAATCATAGAAATCTTCTAGTAACCACAACTTTTTATATGCACAGGGAATTATTGATCCGGTTATCTTTCATTACAGACATGTTCTACTTTCTTCTGTTTTACATTCCGTCTCTCCCTCCCCAATGTTTAGACTTCAATGAGAATATAGACTACACTCTAGAGTTATTTTTTAATGTCAAATGAATGGGAAATGCTCTACTATATACGTAGTTTCTACCAAAGTGGATCGGGGTAAACAAGTTGATCTGGGAAACAGAAAAACTGTGGATCAGAATCTGGCTCATTGTTTAGGATTCAACTTGATATCATTTCTTGCAAAAAGCATTTCTTGAACTTGATTTCTCCTGTGGCTGTACTATTTTCTGCTCTTCCATGCTTTCATAAAATTGTATACTTACCTGAATCAGCATATATCATATATTTTATGTTTATTAGCTTATAGTTATCTCTGAGTGCAGCAGAAAATCTCATTTATTTTTGAATTCCAAGTATCTGTCATAGTACCTGGCATATAGTAGGGTCTGCCTTTGTGGTTACAGAAAAATGTTGTAACCATGGGCAAATGAGAGATATTTTGATAGCACATTAAGTAAACAAGTAGTAAATTTTTATATCACTGAAATAATTTTATTTCAAAATTCATCTTTGTTTTAACATTAGAATATATACCAATACCCTATAAACCAGTACTTTCATTTTTATAACAATAATAAAATTTTTACAACCACAGAACTACTTTGCATTACTGGAATACTTTATAAAGCCCAAGTGTTTTACAGCCAGTGATACAGCACTCCAATTACAATGTTTTGAGGGACAAATAACTTACTAATAATTCCTTACAGCTCAGCATCTGGCACACAATATTGCAGTGAAGATATGCAAACTGTGTGAATCAACCACGTCTTCTAACAGATGAGATTATGAAACCCTAGAGAAGTGGTATGACCTGCTAAGGTGTTACAGTAGGTTAATTATGGTGTCAAGGCCAAAACTCATGTTTCAAATATAAAGGATGGGGACTTCCCTGGTTGCATAGTGGTTAAGAATCCACCTGCCAATGCAGGGGACACAGGTTCGAGCCCTGGTCCAGGAAGATCCCACACGCCGCGGAGCAATTAAGCCCCTGTGCCACAGCTACCGAGCCTGCGCTCTAGAGCCCACAAGCCACAACTTCTGAGCCTGCACGCCACAACTACTGAAGCCCACGTGCCTAGAGCCCGGGCTGCAACAAGAGAAGCCACAGCAATGAGACGTCCGTGCACTGCAATGAAGAGTAGCCCCCACTCGCCAAAACTAGAGAAAGCCAGCGCGCACCAAAAGTGCGTTGGAGACCCAACGCAGCCAAAAATAAATAAATAAATAAATTTAAAATATATATAAAGGATGGGCCATGAATCTCCAATTGTCTGACATGCTTCTACCTCTGTCTGAGGGAAGTGATTATAAGAAGAAGATCTGCATAAAGTAGAATGGTCTAACACATGAAATCTACTATCCTGTCTACAACAGAATGTCCTGGAGAGTTCCCTATTAGCCAGAGGCAGGGTTTGGTAAGCTACGTAACTTTATGACTATGAAATGGATTGCTTCACTACTGTTCTCAAGAGTGGGAAATCATATCAGGTGACAAATTCACCTAACCCTACTTTCTCTTACGCAGTGTGAACAGGAAATGTACATTGAGAGGATGACATGCAAAGAGGCATGGGTACTTGCTCCTCAATGAAACCATTCATTCAGCTCATATGAACTGGTGACTTATGATGTGCCAAGCACTGTACCAGTGGCTGAGCAAAAACTGGCATGGTCCTAATACTCATAGATCCCAGAGATTATTAAGGAAAGTGAACATTATTCAAAGTATCACAGGATTATAAACTTAAAGTTGTTTTAACTATATTGACAGAGAGGTTTATATTTCTTAGAAAGCATATTATACAGAGATTTTGTCTTATCAAGGAGGTTACGAAAGATTTCACTTTGTAAGTGAACTAAATTTGAAGAATGAACAATTAGTAAGTGTTAAGATGGGAAAAATAACATTCCAGGTAGAAAGAATAAAATGTTCAAAGACTCCTGGGTGGAAGAAAGAGAGGCTATTTTAAGTGACTAAAAAATGGAATGTATGACTGGAGTGGTATTAAAGGGATGTTCCTGCTTCTAGACCTCTCAGAAGATGGAGCTAGAAAATATATGTATGTATACTGATCCATGCATACACATACATTTATATTTTTTTCTGTATCTAACTATATATGTATATTTCAAAATGTGTGTTCATACTAATACCTCAATTTCAATCAAACACCACAAGGTTCATCCTAGCTTCTCCACTCTCCTTATATGTAATTTCCTTCTCTGACACTGAGCGCCATTGCTGTCATTATTTACAATATGTTTACTTATTTCTTCAACCATAATATTTACTTAAAGTAGTTTCAGGATTGGTAATTCATACAGCTATGGGTAAAAAATAAGGCTAACTAGAGTACAGTAATTATATATAGCTTTTTTGTTGTTTGCCTTATGATATGTAGGCAAAACACTGTTTTCCAAATTCACATAGGTTAGTTCTTCTCTTCCTCACATTTTCAATGTGGTTGTATTAATCATTAGAAATAGATCTCTTTCTTACAGTTTCTATTCCATTTTTGATTCTCCCCTCACCCTTGTTATTTCCTATTTAAATTTACATTTCAATCTTTGTGGTATACAGTGCTGTGGGTTTTGGGGAATTCACTGTCCATCACCACAGTTGGGATTTAGAAAATTTCCATCATCTCTAAAGCTCCCTCGTGTTCACATTTATAGGCAATCCCTCTCCTCAACTCTAACAGATGAGTGGTTGTAACTCAGGAAGAGTACACTGGAACCCTATGGCATAAGCTGAAGCTGCAATCCACAGGCAGAATTCTTCCTTAGGAAAGCTTCAACTCTGCTCCTAAGGCCTTTCAACTGACTCTGATGACATCCTCTCTGATCACCAAGGATAATCTTCCCTTACTTAAAGACAACTGATTATGGACTTTAATCATATCTACATAATATCTTTACAACAACACCTAAATAGCACTTTATTGAATAACTGGAGTCTGTATCCTAGCCAAATTAAGGCATAAACCATCACAGGTGGAGTTTTATTTCAGGAAACTTAAAGCAAATAAAAGAGATGGGGCAGCAAATGTTTGCCTATGGAAATCTCCTCTCCTCTTCACTCTTATTAATAAAAATAAAACAAAAAATATTATGTTCTCTCAGCCTACTTTATAATTAGTGTGTCTATGTGGCAGAATTCAGATCAGTAAGATGTAAAAGAAGATTTTATGAATTACTCCCTGATAGTACTAAAGGAAGACAGACTTCTTTGACACACATATTTACTTGACCTCAGTTCTATATCCTTTCCACAGCCTGGACCTGGATATAATAGTTGGCTTTCTAGCATATTCTGTATGCGTAATAGCTAAAAAGAGCATGGGTTTCTGATAAGTCATGAACATCAGTATCATTTTTGTACTACCTACTTTTGGACTTAACTTCACCTAGAGAATAAACCTGAAACTTGTTTAAGTTACTGTTATTTTGGTTTTAAGTTACAAGGCTAAATGATGCTCACATATGCAAGTTTAAGCCACAAATATTTGTCTTTAAGCTAAAATTCGAATCATGTCCACCTAGCTAAACTTACTTCTCAGATAATGTGACATAAATCTTGAAATCATATCTAGCTTAAAATCTATTGGAATTTTACTTTTACTCTTTAAATAAAATATATTTAAAAAGTATAACCAAACAGCAGCATTCAAGAAAAAATAATTTATATTTCAATAGAATTCTGAAAAAACTAACTGAAATATACAACTGAACCAAGATTGTATAGGTTATTTTAAAGGTATAATTAATTGTTTTCATGGAATCAGAAATTTGGGTCACTGAGAAATCACAATGATCCTTTAGATTGATCACTTATTTACAGTTGAGGAAACTGCACCCTGACAGATTCAATACTGGGTCCTATGCCATACAGGTCATAAGTATCAGAATTAGATTTAGTGCACAGAGTTTAGAGTTATTTGAAGACAATTCTTTCCACTGTACCAGAACTGATCAATTAGATTAAAATATTTAAAAAGTCAAAAAGATGATTCTCTTTTTCTTTTAGGGAGATTGACTTCTTCATGGAAACCCGAAGTTCACTTAGCTCTAATAACTTTACTATATGCTTAAGCATGAAGTCTGCCACACAGGGATTAAAACTAAAGGTAATAATTCATGAATTACATGAGAAACAGACAAGAATCAGACAAAAATAAATGATCTTGGATAATTATGACCTGTAATGACTTCAACAGTCAGATCAATTTTTGTTTCTTTTAGGTAGATTTTGAAATAATTACCCACAGTTACATAATTATGCCTTTTTAATCTCTTTACTGAGCTCTTTTTGGGTCTATACCCACCAGGAATCACAGCATATTTAGAAGAAAGGCAATTTCCCATTTTGGAGGAATTCCCCCATTTGGCAGGAGCTGTAATGACTCTCTTGAAACAAGAAAACATATTAGTAAGTTAAGGTTGTAGTGCAACAAACGATTCCCCAAGGAATAATAAACTGGTTAGGATAATTTAATGTTCTAGTTTTTGTGTACATTTTATTTTTCATACACTTCAACTTACTCCAGTAAAAAAGGGAGGGTTGAATTACTGAATCTGAATGTTTTAATAACAACAGAAATAAGGTAGTCTAAGTTTCTCACAGATAGGAAATTATGATCTAAAAATATAAAATGTCTTCTCAAGACACTGGAGGGAGAAAGAAAGAGAAAGAGAGAGAGAGAGAGAAGTGTGTGTGCACTAAAAAACATCCTGATGTCAGTATTCCTAGCTTAATTATTCTTCTATTAAACCACAGGACTCATGAATGGGTACTATCAACCTACCTCCCTTATAATATATATCAAAATTTGTATAATGATATCTGTACCTCAGAGAAACATAAGAAAGAGAGTAGTTCACAAAGTGAAATAATGATTTTACATGAACTCTATTTTATAGAAAACTCAAGTTGCATTTGTATCCTTTAATTATCTTATGATACTCCCCAAATTCATTTCCTCAGAGTTGTGCTATTAGATTCAGTTTATGGCTATGGTTTCGAAAAAAGTTTTAACAGAATATTTCTGTATGTGTTTTGGGAGTTTAGAAACATAGATATACTTGAAAACCATTTGGGTTTCCTAGTTTCAGTTATCTCTCAGTATTTTAATTCACTTGAAGATTGTCAAATTCTGATTGTCTTTACCCAATTCTGAGTTTGGTTTTATCTTCTAACATTTTGGATTCAAATATTATTTTATCAGACAGGTCTATCAGTGTCCAATGGGATGAATGAGAATTCACTGAAAGAGAAGAAAGAAGACAGAAGGGATTCCCGAGACCGTTGAGATGCAATTTGAGACTGGTCTGATCTGCAGAAGGAATAGTCTCTTTGTGGTTGATGCTACATAGATAGGACTTAGAAATCTTCAAGAAAAAGGCTTATGATTGACTAGCAATAGTTAGAAGAACACATTTTGTTTTATGCAGCTATTTTCTCATGTTTGTCTCAGTTTTCATGGCAGTTATATATTTCCTGGGGTTCATACATAACTTTCAACCCTGCTTTCTATTTAATAAGAGCAAACTTACCTATGAAAATTTTGCTTGCATTGAAAACTCACTTTGTTATTATGCTTAGTTTAATTTTTTGTAAAAGAAAAAAGTTGATTTGGGTTTGCTACAAGGTTTTTGTAGAAGAGGTGCTAAATATTATATATATTAAAATATGCTTTTTATTTAAACAACATTTATTGGAGAGGAGTCAAGATGGCAGAGGAGTAGGAGGAGGTGGAGTTCATCTTTCCCCACATGTGCATCACGAATACCTGTACAAATGGAACAATTCTAACAGAGCACTGACTGAACACTAGCACAGGACCTCGGACACCTAAAAGGATGTGAAAAATCCCCACGTAACTGGGTAGGATAAAAGAAAGAAGATGGGAAAAGGAAGAGGATAGGAAGCAGGGCAGGACCTGTGATCCTGGGGGCAGAGCTGAAGGAGAGGTTCCTGCATCTGGGGAAGCCCCATCACCGGCAGAGACATCAGTTGGGACAGAAGGGGAGCTTCAGGGGCTATCAGAAAAGAGTGCAGCAACCGGTCTGTGGCAGGTAGGACAGAGTGAGACCTACACAGATGGTCCGTGCCACAGCCCTGCATGCCCCAGCCTGAGACGTGTGTCTGCCAGTGTGGATGGGGGCTGGGTGCTGAAACATGGGCTCTGGAGAGCAAACCTGGGGAGAAGACTGCTGTTGGCTGCAAGGAGACAGCCTGAGGGGATGGGAATAAGAAAATCCACAACTGAGAATGCTTATGGAGGAAACCTGGACCACCATAGAAGCGAAGCGCCATTGTTGAGTGATGCACAAGGGGCAGGGTTGCCATTTCAGCCTCTCTTCCCACACACCAGCCCCTGCCTCCCCAGGCACTAGGAAGGGCTCCTGCTGGGGCCAACTCTCTCACACCTGCGGCTGCTGGCTGCCCTGTGCATCCAACCCCACCAGGGCTCCCAGGACCCTGGCAGCCACCACCTCCTCTTCCATGCCCTGTCCCTGCTGCAGTGGGCACTCCTGCAACCCCAGCTGCTACTGCCTCCATGCCCCCTCCTCACCAGGGCAGATTCATGTGCTCTGGGGCAGCCTCGGAAGCAGACCCCTGTGGGTGGCCCAAACGCAGAGGTGGGGCTGAAACCACAGCTGAGCCCAGGGCCTGTGCAACTAAGGAAGAAAATCTCACCTCACAGCTGCGCAAACCGCATACTGACACCCCTGCAACTGGCTTTGTAAACTCAGCACCTATAGAACATCTGATGGACAACGAGTGGTCCTGCAGCCAAGATGGGTCTAGCTTTAGAAGCTGTAGATTTTGCGGGCTCATACACACGGGGGTTGGGCCTGGCCAGAATCTGAGCTGCCCCCATAGTGCCCACAGCAGGTCCAGATCCATGATTACTGCACTCCTGGGACCTGATTTCAGTGGATCTACACTGGTGGCCTGGTGAAAACAATGTCTGAGACACCAGGGCCAACTGCTTGCATACCCACGGTTAAGATGCCAACAAAAGTGTAATCTGAGAGTTCGCACAACAGGTGAAAGGTGACACAACAGAACACACCCACAGGCAAACAGCTCCAAAGGAGGAATACTCAGTGGTTTCCCTCCCAGTGGGAGTGCTCCAATCCTGCCTACCTCAACCACAGATCAGAAACACAGCTAAGAAAAAGATATGGGGGCCTCTACTCTAACAACTAGTGAGCAGACTCCAACTCTGACAGGGCAGTGACAACCACAGAGCAAAAGGGAGACCTTGCTTAATATCCAGGTCATGCTCTGGTCACCACAACATCAGTCATACCTTCTTTCAAGGGGATAACAGCCAGCATACACTGAGGAAAGGGTGGCAGACATCTGTGCGAAAAACAGCCCTTGCACCAAAAAATATTAAACCCACGCAGGCTACACAGGGACATTCCCACATAAAAATAGCCCTCCAAGACTGTCTGAGGGTCTGGCATTGGAAGGAAGAACACCCAGAGCATTTAGCCTTGAAGGCCATTGGGGCTTGAGTGCAGGAGCTCCACAGGGCTGGGGGAAACAAAGACTCCACTCTCAGAGGGAACACACAGGGTCTCATGTGCACTGAGACCAAGCACAAAGTAGTACCTCCTTAGGACTTGGACTAGACCTACCTAGGGGTCTTGGAGGGTCTTCTGGAGAGGCAAAGTTTGACTATAGCTCACTGTGGGGGCAAGGACACTGGTAGCAGAAGCCCCAGGTAATATTGATCAAAGTGAGCTCTCACAGAGGTCCACATTTCAGCACTAAGACCCAGTCCCACCCAACAACCTGCAGGCCCCAGTGCTGGAAAGCCTCAGGCCAAACAACCAACAAGAAAGGTACATAGCCTCCCCATCAGAAGACAAGCTGCATAAAGTCATACTGAGCAAACAGCCCCTCAAACACACACACATTGACACAACACTGCCCATCAGAGGGACAAGACCCAGCTTCACCCACTAGACGGAAGGCATCAACCCTCCTACCAGGAAGCCTACATAAGCCCCTGGACCAATCTCACCCACCAGGAAGCAGACACTAGAAGCAAGAGGACCTATGATCCTGCAGCCTGTGGAAAGGAGACCACAAACATATAAAGTTTGACAAAATTAGATGACAGAGAAATATGTTGCAAATGAAGGAAAAAGATAAAAACCCACAAGAACAACTAAATGAAGAGGAAAGAGGCAATCTATCTGAAAAATAATTCAGACTAATGATAGTAAAACTGATCCAAAATCTCAGAAAAAGAATGGAGGCACAGATTGAGAAGATGCAAGAAATATTTAACAAGGAGCTAGAAGATTTAAAGAACAAAAAAACAGCAATGAACAATATAATAACTAAAATGAAAAATAAACTAGAAGGAACCAATAGCAGAATAACTAAGGCAGAAGA
Organism: Aethalodelphis obliquidens; assembly: GCF_003676395.1. Classification (NCBI taxonomy): domain Eukaryota; kingdom Metazoa; phylum Chordata; class Mammalia; order Artiodactyla; family Delphinidae; genus Aethalodelphis; species Aethalodelphis obliquidens. The sequence continues at coordinate 919,361 of NW_020837956.1, forward strand.
ACGAATAAGTGAGCTAGAACACAGAGTGGTAGAAATCACTGCCACAGAACAGAATAAAGAAAAAAGAATAAAAAGAAATGAGGAGGGCTTCCCTGGTGGCGCAGTGGTTGGGAGTCCGCCTGCCGATGCAGGGGACGTGGGTTCTTGCCCCGGTCCGGGGGGATCCCACATGCCATGGAGCGGCTGGGCCTGTGAGCCATGGCCGCTGGGCCTGCACATCCGGAGCCTGTGCTCCGCGGCAGGAGAGGCCGCAGCAGTGAGAGGCCTGCGTACCGCAAAAAAAAAAAAAAAAAAAGAAAAAAAGAAATGAGGAAAGTCTCAGAGACATCTGGGACAACATTAAACACACCAACATTCCCAGAAGGGGTCCCAGAAGGAGAATAGAAAGAGAAAGGGCCTCAGAAAATATTTGAAGATATTATAGCTGAAAACGTCCTTAACATGAGAACAAAAAACACTTGCTTAAGTCCAGGAAGCACAGAGAGTCCCATACAGGATGAACCCAAGAAGGAACATGCTGAGACACATATTAACCAAACTGACAAAAATTAAAGACAAAGAAAAAATATTAAAAGCAACAAGGGGAAAGCAACAAACAACATACAAGGGAATCCCCATAAGGTTATCAGCTGATTTTTCAGAAGACACTCTGCAGGCCAGAAGACAGTGGCATGATATATTTCCAGGGATGAAAGGGAAAAACCTACAGCCAAGGATACTCTACCTAGCAAGGTTCTGATTCAGATTCAACAGAGAAATCAAGTTTACAGACAAGCAAAAACTAAGAGAACTTAGCACCACCAAACCAGCTTTACAACAAATGCTAAAGGAATTTCTCTAGGTGGGAAAGAGACCAGCAACTGAAAACAATCCTGTACATATATAGACTGCTATATCAAAATCTCATGGGAACAGCAAACCCCAAAACTACAATAGATACACACACAAAAAAGAAAAAGTAACCCAAACACAACACTAAAGATGGTCACCAAACTGCAAGAGAATAAAAGAGGAAGGGAAGAAAAAAGACTTACAAAAACAAACCCAAAAGAATTAAGAGAATGGTAATAGGGACATACATATCGATAATTACCTTAAATGTGAATGGATTAAATGCTCCAACCAAAAGACACAGGCTTGCTGAATGGATACAAACAAGACCCATCTATATGCTGTCTACAAGAGACCCACTGCAGACCTAGGGACACATACAGACCGAAAGTGAGGGGATGGAAAAAGATATTCCATGCAAATGGAAATCAAAAGAAAGCTGGAGTTGCAATACTCATATCATAAAATAGACTTTAAAATAAAGACTGTTACAAGACACAAGGAACGACACTACATAATGATCAGGGAATCAAACCAAGAAGAAAATCCAATTGTAAATATGTATGTACCCAACATACGAGTACCTCAATATACAAGGCAAATGCTAACAGACATAAAAGGGGAAATCAACAGTAACACAATAATAGTGGAGGACTTTAACACCCCACCTACACCAATGGACAGATCATCCAGACAGAAAATTAATAAGGAAACCCAGGCCTTAAATGACACATAAGACCAGAGAGACTTAATCAATATCTATAGGACATTCCATCCAAAAGAAGCAGAATACACTTTCTTCTCAAGTGCACATGCAACATTCTCCAAGATAGATCACATCTTAGACCACAAATCAAGCCTCAGTAAATTTAAGAAAACTGAAGTCATATCAAGCATCTTTCCAGACCATAATACTATGAGATTAGAAATCAATTACAGGCAAAAATAAACTGTAAAACACACAGACACACTGTGTCTGTGGAGCATTGATGAAATCAAAGAGGAAGTCAAAAAAATACCTAGAGACAAATGACAATGAAAACATGATGATCCAAAACCTATGGGATGCAGCAAAAGCGGTTTTAAGGAGGAAGTTTCTAGCAATACAATCTTCCCTCAAGAAACAATAAAAACCTCAAAAACAACCTAAACTTACACCTAAAGCAACTAGAGAAAGAACAAACAAAACATAAAGTTAGTAGAAGGAAAGAAATCATAAAGATCAGAGCAGAAATAAATGAAATAGAGATGAAGTAAACAGTAGCAAAAATCAATAAAACTAAAAGTTGGTTCTTTGAGAAGATAAACAAAATTGATAAACCTTTAGACAGACTCATCAAGAAAAAAAAGGAGAGGACTTAAATCAATAAAATTAGAAAAGAAAAAGAAGTTACAATGACACCACAGAAATACAAAGGATCATAAGAGACTACTACAAGCAACTCTATGCCAATAAAATGGACAACCTGGAAGAAATGGACAAATTCTTAGAAAGGTACAACCTTAAAGACTGAATGAGGAAGAAATAAAAAATATGAACAGACCAATCACAAGTACTGAAATTGCAACTGTGATTAAAACTCTTCCAACAGGACTTCCCTGGTGGTGCATTGGTTAAGAATCCACTTGCCAATGCAGGGGACATGGGTTCAATCCCTGGTCCGTGAAGATGCCACATGCCACAGTGCAACTACACCCGTGTGCCACAACTACTGAGCCTGAGCTCTAGAGCCCATGAGCCACAACTACCGAGCCCATGCCCCACATGAAGCCCACACACCCTAGAGCCTGTGTGCCGCAACAACTGAGCCCATGCGTCACAACTACTGAAGCCCACATACTCCAGAGCCTACATGCTGCAACTACTGAGCCTGCATGCTGTAACTAATGAAGCCCATGTGCCTAGAGCCTGTGCCCCACAACAAGAGAAGCCATGGCTATGAGAAGCCCACGTACTGCAACGAAGAGTAGAACCTGCTTGCCGCAACTGGAGAAAGCCTGCATGCAGCAATGAAGTCCCAACTCAGCCAAAAATTTAAAAAATAAAGTAAATTTAAAAAAATGAAAAATTCTTCCAACAAACAAAAGTCCAGGACCAGATGGCTTCACAGGCAAATCCTATTAAACATTTAGAGAAGAGTTAATATCTACACTTCTCAAGCTCTTCCAAAAAATTGCAGAGGAAGAAACACTCCCAAGCTCATTCTACGAGGCCAACATTGCTCTGATACCAAACCAGAAAAAGATATCACAAAAAAAGAAAATTACAGGCCAATATCACTGATGAACATAGATGCAAAAATCCTCAACTAAATACTAGCAAACGGAATCCAACAACACATTAAAAGTATCATACACCATGATCAAGTGGAATTTACTCCAGGGATGCAAGGATTCTTCAATATACACAAATCAATCAATGTGATACACCGTATTGATGAATTGCAGAATAAAAACCATATGATCATCTCAACAGATGCAGAAAAAGCTTTTGACAAAATTCAACACCAATTTATGGTAAAAACACCCCAGAAAGTGGGCATAGAGGGAACCTACCTCAACATAATAAAGGCCATATATGACAAACCCACAGCAAACATCATTCTCAATGATGAAAAGCTGAAAGTATTTCCTCTAAGATCAGGAATGAGACAAGGGTATCCACTCTCACCACTCTTATTTGACACAGTTTTGGAAGTCCTAGCCATGGCAATCAGAGAAGAAAAATAAATAAAAGGAATCTCATCCAAAATGGAAAAGAAGAAGTAAAATTGTCACTGTTTGCAGAGCTAATCAATGAATTTAGCAAGATCTTTTTTGATCCAACTCCTAGACTAATGAAAATAAAAACAAAAATAAACACATGGGACCTAATTAAACTTAAAAGCTTTTGCACAGCAAAGGAAACCATAAACAAGACGAAAAGACAACCCTCAGAATGGGAGAAAATATTTGCAATTGAAGCATCTGACAAGGGATTAATCTCCAAAATATACAAACAACTCATGCAGCTCAATATCAAAAAACAACCCAATCAGAAAATGGGCAGGAGATCTAAATAGTCATTTCTCCACACAGATGGCCAAAAAATTACATGAAAAGATGCTCAACATCACTAATTATTAGAGAAATGCAAATCAAAATGACAATGAGGTATCACCTCACACCAGTCAGAATGGCCATTATCAAAAACTCTACAGACAATGAATGCTGGAGAGGGTGTGGAGAAAAAGGAACACTCCAACACTGTTGGTGGGAATGTAAATTGGTACAGCCACTATGCAGAACAGTATGGAGGTTCCTTAAAAAACTAAAAACTGAGCTACCATATGATCCTACAATCCCATTCCTGGGCATATATCCAGAGAAAAACATGGTTCAAAGGATACATGCACCCCAATGTTCACTGAAGCACTGTGTACAATAGCCAAGACATGGAAGCAACCTAAATGTCCATCAACAGACGAATGGATAAAGAAGATGTAGTATATATATACAATGGAATATTACTCAGCAGTTAAAAAATATGAAATAATGCCGTTTGCAGCAACATGGATGACCTAGAGTTTATCATACTGAGTGAGGTAAATCAGACAAAGACAAATATCATATGATATCACTTATATGTGGAATCTAATAAAATGGTACAAATAAACTTATTTACAAAACAGAAATAGAGTGACAGATGTAGAAAACAATCTTATGGTTACCAGTAGGGAAAGGGGGAGGATAAATTGGGAGATTGGGATTGACATATACACACTACTATATATAAAATAGATGACTAATAAGAATCTACTGTATAGCACAGGGAACTCTACTCAATACTCTGTAATGACCTATATGGGAAAAGAATCTAAGAGTGGATATATGTATATGTACAACTGATTCACTTTGCTGTATGGCGGAAACTAACACAACATTGTAAATCAACTATATTCCAGTAAAAAATAATTAAAAAATAAATAAATAAAGGGAGACTGTATATAATAACTGGATAAAAAGCATATACCTAGCAAGAGCTTATAGCAACGTAATGGGAAGTCTATTTGAATAAAAGAGTCCATTTCACATAGCATTCATGTCGTAAAAGATCATCCATTTCATATAACATTCTTGTTGTAAAAGGTCATCTGACCTGTAAAGGTCATCTGATAAAGTCTTAAAATGTGAGTAGTGTAAAGATTTGAAAGTAAAAGCTATGGAATTGTGAAAAAAAGAAGTAAATAAATAAATAACATTTATTGCTTACTATATGCCAGACACTCTTGTGAATTCTTTCAAATATTTATTCAATGTGTGTAATAAATCAGTAAGGTAGCTACTATTATTATCCCTCTTTTATAACTGAGAAAATGGTTAAATAAATAAATGTGGTTAATGAGGTCCTAATTATGTATACTATTTGAATTTACTGTCTTAATGTAAAGGTTCTGATTTTAAAAAATGAAATATTTGAAAAAATCCATTGCTAAATGGTTGGAAAATAAATGTTCCCTTGAAGTCTCATTAATCTGTCACATTGTTGTGGAATTTTTAGCACATCATAAGTACTCTTCCTTTATTTTGTAGTTTAATTGGTGTTTGTACTTCAAGGTAGTGGTATTTTATCTGAATAGTAATGTGCAAAAGTGGAATGTATCTTACTGCTACCTGGTGAACATGGAGTGTTTCTCTTATAAGGAATGCAGATATCCTATGTACACAGCAAGAAAAACTTGATCATAATTCACTTCACAAAAGAATATCTCTCATATATACATCTATCACAACATGGGAAAACTGAGAAAAGACTACAAAATAATTGACGTGTCAAAGGTAAAACTACAATGGATTTAAAATATGTATACAGGACTTCCCTGGTGGCACAGTGGTTAAGAATCCACCTGCCAAGATCCCACATGACGTGAAGAAACTAAGCCCGTGCGCCACAACTACTGACCCTGCGCTCTAGAGCCTGTGAGCCACAACTACTGAGCCTGTGTGCCACAATTACTGAGCCCGCACGTCACAACTACTGAAGCCCGCACGCCTAGAGCCCGTGCTCCGCTACAAGAGAAGCCACCGAAGTGAGAAGCCCACACACGGCAATGAAGAGTAGCCTCCGCTCGCTGCAAGTAGAGAAAGCCTGTGCACAGCAATGAAGACCCAACTCAGCCAAAAATAAATAAATAAAATAAATACATTTATTTAAAAAAAGTCTTCCGGGGGCTTCCCTGGTGGCGCAGTGGTTGAGAGTCCGCCTGCCGATGCAGGGGACACGGGTTCGTGCCCCGGTCCGGGAAGATCCCACATGCCGCGGAGCAGCTGGGCCCGTGAGCCATGGCCACTGAGCCTGCGCGTCCGGAGCCTGTGCCCCGCAACGGGAGAGGCCACAACAGTGAGAGGCCCGCGTACCGGAAAAAAAAAAAAAAAAAGTAAAAAAGGTCTTCCATGTTTTAAAAAAATATATATGTTTACAAGTGACACACAACAAAAAGCATTCATATAAACCTTCTGGATTTTACTAAGAAATACTTAGATGATTTTCTGACCTTAAAAGCATATAATATTGACAAGAAAAATACTAAATTAACATTAAAGAAATATATATTCAAGTAAAAACAAATTCAGAAAACAAATGCCATTGTTTTCTCTAAAAATAGAGAGATGTAAAAGTTTAAAAATAGAAATTAATGAACTGAGAAATAATGAAAAACAATGAGGATCAAAGAAAACTTCTAGGCAAAATGAGAAAAAAAAAGAAAATTAAAAACAGACCCATGACATTATATATCAAAACTGAATTAAAAAAAGGGAACATAAATCATATACAGTAGAGATTACAATCTCATAGGAGAATATTCTAAATAAATGTATACGAATATACTTGAAAACTTAGATAAAATAGATAATTTAAAAGAAAAATGCAATTTGCCAAAATTGTCTCAAGAAGAAATTAAAACCAATGTACAGTCATGTTCATTAAGAAAATCAAATTAGAAAAAAAATACACAAAATAAACTAACCAGCTCCTGAGAATCTTCAGTCAAGTTTGAACAAAGTTCAAGGAAACTCTAATCTCTCATTTAAGCAAACTGTTCCAGAGAATTGAAAAAGATATTTTTCCCACAGCAGTTTTAGGGGATTTTGATAAGCTTAGTAGCAAAATTTAAAAGAATATGATGGCAGAGAAAACTCAGAGGTCAATTTCTCTAACACAAATATTTGCAAAATTTACAAATAAATAATAGCAAAGTCAAGCAATGTATAAAGCATACATCAATCAAAAAAGATTATTATAGCCATGTAAATATATTTAAAGTAAGTATACCTATTAATATAATTCAACACCTTAAGAAAAAAGAGAAGCCTATAATCATCTCAATAGGTGCAGATACAGCATTAGATACAATTCAATATCCATCATGTTCAAACTCAGAACAAAATAAATATTATTTCTTAAAATAACAAATGTTGTTTTCAACCTGTGACATAGATAACATTAGTGAAATACTAGATACTTTGCTTTAAATGTCAGAAAATATATGTTTACTGTTCCACTTCTATTTACCATTGTACAAAAATTCTGATGAGGGTATTAAAACTTGAATCTATATCAGAAAGAAAATGTCAAGTTTAGTAGAAATTATAATTGTCCATATAGAATCTCAAGAGAGCATAAAGACAAATGGTTAGGATTAATACTAACAGTTAGTCCTGTATCTAGGAGTCTAACTAATAATTAGACTGCTAGATACAGGATTTACATAAAAAATAGTAATTGCTTATATACGTGAAAATATATGCTCATATATGGGAAGACTTATTATGTGGAATTTGACAAACTGACCAAAAATTCATACGGAAAGATAAAGAGCCAAGACAATAATGAAATATTTGAAGAAGGGTGGCTTTCCTATATATATTTGGGATAATTATAATGCTATAGTAACAAAGAGTGAAATATGGCACAGGGCGCAAGAGGTCAAATAAAAAAGAGTGCTAGGAAGAAAATCTACACACAGAAGCTAGATATATCACAGAAGTGGCATTAAATACACTGAAAAAAGAATGGACTGTACAGATTGGAATGGATAAACTGACTATCCAACAAATTATTTTGGGACAGTTTTCTATCCATAAGGAAACGACTTCAAACATATTCTACATATTTATATGTGGGAAATTTCCTAAACTGCTCTGTAGCTAGGAGTTAGCCCTTTCATCCTTTTCGTGGATTTGCTGATAGCAATTGACACTAGGACAAAGCCATTTGGAATTTTCAAAAGATCGTACCCTCAGTAGTAATGAGTTGGCAATTTAAATAATATTAATGTTCTATTTAAAATTCATCAAATTTACAAAAATTTTAAAAAATTTGCCATACTATATGGTAGCAGAGACATGGACACAAATGAATTTCCCTGTACTATGGTAGCAGTGTGATTTGGCATGACCAATCTGTAGAACAGATTAGCAAATTCAAGAAAATTAAAGATGTACCTACTCCACTACAATCTTCAAATTCCTTTTTTAAATTTATAATCAGAAGAATCATTTGCACATATACACAGGAAAGTATTCCCAGGATGATTGCTACACAATTGCTTATGGTAATGAAAAACATCAGAAAAACAAATATCCATCAATGAGGAACAGATAAATTGATTTGGCTAAACATATTCAATGAAAAAAATTATATAGTAGTGAAATAAATGAATTAAAGCTATACGTATAAATATGAAAGAATACTTAAAATGCTGAAGAATAAATTAAACAAATTGTCAATTGCATATAGAATCCTACCATTTATGGAAAGTTAAAATAATAATGCTATAATTGTGTATGAATGCACATATATGAAATAACAGATAAATAAACATGGATGGAAGGAACATACAACTGAATTCAGAATGGTGATTTAATTTGCAGAAAGAAGTAAGACAAACTGCTGCAAAAATGTCAGTACTTTCTTTAAAAACAGAAATGCCTAAAATGTGGCAAAATGATCATATTTGATAACTCCTTTCGGGTGAATATATTGGTATTTGTTAAAATACTCTATATTTCTTATGCTTTAAATAATAAAATAAGAAAAAAAACAATTATTTACATAGGTATCTATCTATGTTTTCTGAAATGATCATCTCTGTTTACACATTTAAAATTGGACTGTATATTAAAAATCATCTTATTTGAATCTTTTAAAATTTAGCTATTATGTAAATAGGATGGTAAGAAAGCAGGTTGCCTAGTATTTGAACTATGTTGAGATGACTACTAATGATTTATTCTCAGCACTTATTTATTAAAAAAAAAAAAAAACCTTCCATAATTGTTATTCTTCCTGCTGCAGTAAGAGAAAAATAAAATTTTAGATTCTTGATGTAAAGCATAGAGGTCAGCTAGATTTTTGAGAGGGAAATATACAATATATGTATATATACATCATATACATAAGGTGTGATATAAATCAGTGATATATATCATTGGAAGAAAAACTTGTATATGAATAAAAAAGTAGCTTACTATAGATTCACTTTGAAATTTCTAAGTCCTTTCTTCATTCAACTCAATATGTAGTGACAGATTTTACTTTGTTTTAAAATGTAGTGTATGGGCCTCATAATCAGACTTACCTAACTAGGTTGCATATACTAATTTAAATATATTTAAGTAAAAAGTAAGCACCTCATCATGGTATTTAAATGCCTGACAATTTTTATGTAAATTATAAAACATTTTGATGCATGAAGGCAAAAATGTATAATTAGAGATAACACCTTTATTCTTTTATTCATGCAGTTTTACTACTCACAACTTCATTATTTTAAATGGAGATATTTGGAAACAATAATGTATAGGTTGGAATACAAATGTATATTTCAACTATAATTTTTATAAATTTGAAAACTGCTTATAATGAAATCATTGATGTGACATTAGCAAGAACAGTGTGAATAGACAGCATGTCTTTTCTTTCTTGAAATGATGCTTTAGATCTATTGAAAAGATTTTGATTTGTATATAGTTCCAATAATAAATAAAATAATAAAATTTTGTATTTATAAAGTAAGGATTAGCTATAAGGGAAATATTATTCTTTTCTCTATTAATATAAAAACCTTACAAAATTAAGCATTTTTATTTTGAATTGGTGAACATATAAACAAGTAGATATTTAAAATTTTTTGAATGTGATATTTGGTATAATGTGTTAAAATTTTATATGTGTTTATCATTGGACCCGTCAATTTACTTACAGGAAATTTGTTAAAATTCTATATGGGATTTCCCTGGTGGTCCAGTGGTTAAGACTCTGTGCTTCCAATGCAGGGGGCATGGGTTTGATCCCTGGTCAGGAAACTGAGATCCAACATGCCTTGCAGCATGGTCAAAAAAAGAAAAATTCTATAGGTGTTTATCATTGGACCCTTCAGTTTGCTTACAGGAATTTTATTCCATAAGACTATTCAAATGCATCAAACATGTTTTTCACAGGATTATGTGAATTTATGTGGCACTGAGAGTAATTTAAAATCCATTAGTAAATGATGGGCAAATAACCTACAGTGCTTCTATAAGTAGAAATACTTGTACTGATGTGATGTTTAAAATGCATTGACTGGATAAAAGCAAGGAAAACATGGGTCTTTTAATAGGATACCACTTTTACTTAAAAACATTTTAAAAAGTAAAAATCAATTCATAAATAAAATTAGATTTATATCATGTTGAAAATCAAGTGAATTGGTAAATGGTGAATAAAATGATTGAATTGGTATTGTTAACAGAGCCCAGATTTTCTCATTAGTAACCACCATCAACCTAATGGGTGAGGTTATTCTTAATCTTAGTTAATAAAAACCATAATTCATGGAAATAAACATGAGATATTAGTAACATAGTGAAAAGGACATTTTCTAGATCCCTGAATTGCTTTCTTTTATAGTATATGCGAAATATTTTTCTGAATAAATAATCATGTTTGTAGTTTGTAAAAACATAAATAACACATAGATGTCTGGCATAGAACATGAAAATCTCTAAATCCCATTTCAGATATAGTTGTTAACAGTAAAAATTCACATGTAAAGAATGAAGATTACCTAAAATCTCTGAAATATGGATTCTCAATTTTATCCTTAAAACCTATAGATTTTGGAATAATACATAAAGCCTTTTTTCTACAATGTAAAGTTCTAACTAGTTCACCGTGATAAGCGAATATGGAAATAATGGCATTGTAAGGCAGAAGTTGTATTGATTCATAAGCAAATTCCAATGCAAGATGAGCAACAATAGGAAAAAGGTAGAGATGTCTTATATATAAGTTTCAGCAGGAAAGGAAAAAGCCCTCAATACTGCAGTTACAGCACTATCAACAGTATTCTTTTCTATTATTCTTTAGCAAAATTAGAAATAAGCATGTATACCAGAGCTGCTTGCCACTAAAAGGACATCCCCAGCCTAGTAGGGCACCAGATTTACAGCAGGTTGTATTGCCTACCTTAATACCCACTTCAATGGCTCAGAGCCCTATTTCTGCCTTCGCTGATTCAATAACTGCATTTCCACTCTATCGTATTTGTGTTTATTATGGATTAAATCAAAATATCTTAAAATTCGTATATTGAATGTGACCTTTTTGGAGTAGGACTGCTGCAGATGTTATTAGCTGACATGAGGCCATTAGGGTAGGCCTTAATTCAATGTGACTGGCATTCTTATAAAAAGGGGAAATTTGGAGACAGACACATACACACAAGGAGTAGTTCATGTGATGAAGTGAGAGATTGGAGTGATGCTTCTATAGCCAGGGAATGCCAAATCATCAGAAGCTAGGCAAGAGACATGGAACAAATTCTTTCTCACAGTCCTTAGAAGGAAGTAACTCTGCCAATACCTTGATCTCAGACTTCTAGTCTCCAGAATTGTAAACAATAAATTTCTGTTGTTTAAGCCACTCAATTTGTGGTACTTTGTTTCAGCAGCCCTAGCAAACTAATACAGTTTTTTAAAAATATCCATTCAATCTCCAACATCCTTCAGCAGCCTGTCTGGGGAATTCAAGTTATCTCTGTAGGTATCAATTATTCTGATTTTTAATATGTTCATTCCTAACTTGCATGATGTTTGCCTGCCCCAACATTTTTCATAGGTCCTACTTTTATACTGCAATTTTGTGAAAATGAACATTCTTTATTCTAGCCACTTGCTATGAAAAATTTCTAACACACAGTAAGTTGAAAGAACTACTTAGTAAACAAATATATATTTATTGCCAATATTTAATAATTGTTAATATCCTGCTATGCTTATTTCATTGCATTTCTCTTCATCTATCCATCAACTTACCTTACTGTTTGGATGTACGTCAAAGTAAATTGAAGATACATGTACATTTCAACAATAAGCACTTCATTAGCTGGAGTCCAATATTAGTTTATAGTTATTTTCTAGGAAAAAAAATTACATAGAGTTTATTTCACAAGCTCCAGTGCACAATTAGATGAATTTTGGTAAATATACACATCTGTGCAACCCAAATCCCAGTCAAGATATAGAATATTATCATCCTTTCAGAAAGTTGCATAATGCTTTATATTAATTAGTTCTAAACACCCTGATATCAGAGTCCATCACTGCTCTAACCTGTTTTCTTATTGAAGTTTTGCCCATTCAGGGACTTCATGAAAATGAAATCTTATACTGTGTATTCTTTTATGTAGAACTTAGTTCATTTAGCATATTGTTTTGACACTCATCTATGTTATTTTATTAGCAGTATCTCCCTTTTTATTGATAAGTAGTATCCCATTGTATGAATATACTGTAGTTTCTTTACCCATTCACCTATTGATGGATGACAGGGCTTTTCCAATTTTGACTGTTAGAAATAAAGGTGCTATAAACAATCTTACACAAGATTTTGTCTTGGTGTGTGTATAGATGTGTGTCTGTGTGTGTATTTGTGAGTGTGTTTGTGTATGTGAATATATGTTTTCAATTTTCTTCAGGAAATACCTAGAAGTAAAACTGTTGAATCTTAGGGTAGGTTATGTTTACTTCCATAATAAAAATATTGTGGTAATGTTTTTGAAAGCTGTTGTATCATTTGCCATTCCCACCAGCCATGTATGAGAGCTCAATTTGTTCTATATCCTTGCCCACATTTATTTATTTATTTATTTATTTATTTTTGCAGTACGCAGGCCTCTCACCGCTGTGGCCTCTCCCGTTGCGGAGCACAGGATCCAGACACACAGGCCCAGCGGCCATGGCTCACGGGCCCAGCTGCTCCGCAGCATGTGGGATCTTCCCGGACCGGGGCACGAACCCGTGTCACTTGCATCAGCAGGCGGACTCTCAACCACTGCACCACCAGGGAAGCCCCTTGCCCACATTTGATGACCCATTTATTTTAATAACACCTGTTCTTTTCTATGCACAGTGGCATCTTGTAGTGATTTGAATTTGCCTTTCTCTGATGTCTAATGATGTGAGCACGTTTTCATGTGCTTATTAACCATTCATCTCTCTCTTTGTAAAGTTCCTATTGTTTTGCCTTTTTTAAAAAACTTTACTTTTTGTTTTATTATTTCTATCTATCTACCTATCTGTCTATCTCTCTATCTATCTGTCTACCCACTGGACACAGATATTTTGTTAAATTCATGTTTTGTGAATATTTTCTTCTAATCTGTGGTGTGGCAACTCCTTTTTTAAATACCATCTTTTGATTAGGTTTTCAATATTTTGGTTGTTTTTGGCCATGCCACGCAGCATGTGGGATCTCAGTTTCCTGGCCAGGGATCAAACCCACAGCCCCTGCATTGGAAGCACGGAGTCTTAACCACTGGACCACTAGTGAAGGCCCTAGGTTTTTAATTTTGATGATGACTATTTTATCATGTTTCCTTTTCTTTCTTTCTGTGCCCTAAGAAACTTTTGGCTGTACCCAGATTAAAAAGATACTCTCTTATGTTTTCTTCTAGAAGACATATAATTTTATCTTTTTTAAAAAACTTATGCAGTTGTAAGAAATGATAAAGATCTTGTGGACCCTTGACCCAATTCCCTCCGATTGTATATCTTACAAAATTATAGCATAATATCAAAAATACAATATTGGCATTGACACAGTCAAGATACAAAACATTTCCATCACGACAGGGATACCTCATGTTGCTCTTTTATACCTACACACACATCCCTTTTACCACCACGCCCTTCTTACCTTATGGCAGCAACTACACTTTTCTCAGTTTCTATAATTTTATCATTCCAAGAATGTGGTATAAATGGAATTACACAGTATGCGAATATTGAGGATTTTTTTTTCACTTAGTATAATTCTCTGGAGATTCATCAGGTTCCTTTTTTTGCTGAATAGTATTTCATGCTATGGACATACCACCATTTGTTTAACCATCTATATACATTAAAAGACATTGGAATTGTTTCCAGTTGTTGAACAATATGAATAAAGCTTCTATAAACAGGTTTTTGTGTGTATGTATAAAGTTTTTTTATTTCTCTAGGATAAATGCCCCTGAGTAAAATTGCTGTGTTATCTGTTAGCTACATGCTTTCCATACATGGCATATCACTTTAGACTTCTACTGCAATATGTATCCTAGACACTATTCCTTTGATATATATGTGGTTTGCAAATATTTTCTTCCAGTTTGTAACTTGTTTTAAACTTTTTTTAAAGAGGTTTTGAGTAGAGCAAAAGATTTAAATTTTGAAAAAGTCAAATTTAGCATTTTTTTTCTTTTTAGGTCATGCTTTTGGTGTTAAATCTAAGAACTCTTGTCTACTCCTAAATTCCTAAGATTATCTCCTATTCTTTTCTAAAAGTATTATAGTTTTACATTCTACATTTAAGTCCATGATCTATTTTGAGTTATTATTTGTATAAGATGTGGCATTTTTCTCAAGGTTAATTTTTTTTGCCTGTAGATGTCCTATTGCTCCAGCATCATTTGTTGAAAAGGCCGTATTTCATCCATTGGATAACTTTTGCAATTCTGTCAACAATCTATTGGGCAGATTTGCGTGTCTATGTATAATTTCTCTATTCTGTTCCACTGAATTATGTGTCTATCCCTCCATTAATAATATATAGTATTGGTTACTGTAACTATAGAATAATTATTGGACTTGGGGAGACTGATTAATCCTGCTTTAGTCTTCTTTTCAAAATTGTTTTAGTTACACTAGTTCCTTTGCCTTTCCTTATAAAATTTAGAATAAGCTTTATTATATCTACCAAAAATTTTACTGGAAGTTTGATAGGAATTGCATCAAATCTGTACATCAATTTGAGGAGAACTAACATATTTACTGTATTGGATTTTTTTAATGTATTGATCACTATATATCTTGCCATTTATTTAGATCCTTTTTCATGTCTTTTATCAGCATTTTCTAGTTTTCAGCATACAAGTCCTGCACATGTTTTGTTGGAGTTACATCTAACTATTTCATTTTTTGAGTGATTGTAAATGAAACTGTATTTTTAATTTCAGTGTCTGTGTGTTTATTGCTATTACATAGAAACACAATTAACTGCTGTATCTCTGTGACCTTGATGAACTCACTAATTTGTTCTAGGTTTTTTCACAAATTATTTGGGATTATCTACATAGGCAACAATGCCTTCTACATACAGGGACATTTTTATTTCTTCTTTTTCTATTATCTAAATAAATATTTGAAAAACGTCATTGAGCTATAATGGACTTTTGTTATTTAATAGAACTGACCATCACAAAAACAGACATAATGTGGTATAGGATATGTGATGGTTACTTTTTTTTTTTTTTTTTGCGGTACACGGGCCTCTCATTGTTGTGGCCTCTCCCGTTGCGCAGCACAGGCTCTGGACACGCAGGCTCAGCGGCCATGGCTCACAGGCCTAGCCGTTCCGCAGCATGTGGGATCTTCCCAGACCGGGGCACGAACCCGTGTCCCCTGCATCAGCAGGTGGACTCTCAACCACTGCGCCACCAGGGAAGCCTGTGATGTTTACTTTTATGTGCCACTTTAGCAAAGCTATGTCCAGTAGTTTAAACACTAATCAAGGTGTTGCTCTGAAGGAAATTTGAAGATGTGATGAATAGCTATTATTAGCTGCTTAAACCATTAGCTTTAAGCAAAGGAGATTATACTCAGTAATGGGAAGACCTCATCCAATCAGTTGAAAGCCTTAGGAGCAAAAGCTGAGATTTCCCAGGGAAAAGAAAATCTGCCTCAATATTTCAGCATAGAAATACTACCTAAGTTCAGCCTGATGGGCTTCCCTACAGATATCAGACTCAAGATTACAACATCATGTTCCATCTGAGTTTCCACCTGTCTGCCTTACATATTTCAAACTTGCCAGCCCCCATATTTGTGTGAGCCTTAGCTTAAAAAAAATCATATGATACATATATATGATACATTCATCCTACTCCCAATATCCAAAACTATATCAGTCAGAATTCTTCATATAATCAGAACCAATAGAATCTATCTATCTATCTATCATCTATCTATATCTAACTATCCATCTATCTATCGGACTGATAGTGTTTTTGGTACTGAGAAAGGGTGAATGTATTTTACATGTAAAAAGAACATGAATTCATGAAATTTGGGAGACCAGAGGGTGAACTGTTATGAGTTGAATTGTGTCCTCTAAAAAGATATGTTGATGTCTTAAACCCTATACCTGTGAATGGGAGTTTATTTGGAAATAATGTTTCAGCTGTTATCAAATTAAGATGGGGTCATTAGGGTGATCCTTAATCCAATATGATCAATGTTCTAATAAAAAGAGAATAAAAGGTGAAAAGCTGAAAGCCTTCCTGCTAAAATCTGGAACAAGACAAGGATGACCACTCTCACCACTTCTATTCAATATAGTATTAGAAGTCCTAGCCACAGCAATGAAACAAGTAAACGAAATAAGACGTATTCAGATTGGTAGGGAAGAGGTAAAACTGTCATTAGATGCAGATGACATGACACTATATATAGAAAACCCTAAAGATTCCACACAAAAACTACTACAACTGATAAATTCAGCAAGGTAGCAGGATACAAGATTAACATACAGAAATTGGTTGCATTTCCTTACATTAACAATGAAATAATAGAAAGGGAATGTAAACAAACACTCCCCTTTAAAATCACATAAACAAATACTTAGAAATAAACCTCACCAAGGAGGTGAAAAACTTATATGCTGAGAACTACAAAACATTAATAAAGGAAACTGAAGATGATTTAAAGAAATGGAAAATATATTCCATGTTCCTGGATTGAAAGAATTAATATTGTTAAAATGGCTATACTACCCAAAGAAATCTACAGATTTAATGTGATCCCTATCAAGTTACCCATGACATGTTTTCACAGAACTGGAACAAATAATCCTAAAATTTATATAGAACAATAAAAGACCCATAATAGCCAAAGCAATCCTGAAGAAAAAGAATAAAGCAGGAGTCATAACTCTTCCAGACTTCAGACAGTACTACAAAGCTACAGCAATCAAAACAGTGTGGTATTGGAAGAGAAACCAATATATGGATCAATGAAACAGAATAGGGAGCCCAGAAATAAACCCATATACCTATGGTCAATTAATCTTCGACAAAGGAGTCAAGAATATACAATGGGGAAAAGACAGTTTCTTCAGCGAGTTGTACTGGGAAAGTTGGCCAGCTGCATGCAAATCAATGAAGTTAGAACATGCCTAAACACCATACACAAAAATAAACTCGAAATGGCGTAAAGAGTTAAACATAAGAATGTTACACCATAAAAAACCTAGAAGAGAACCTAGGCAAAACATTCTCTGACATAAATCATGCCAATGTTTTCTTAGGTCAGTCTCCTAAGGCAATAGAAAAAAAAGCAAAAATAAACAAATGGGACCTAATCAAACTTATAAGCTTTTGCAAAGCAAAGGAAACCATAAACAAAATGAGAAGACAACCTATGGAATGGGAGAAAATATTTGCAAATGATGTGACCGACAAGGGCTTAATTTCCAAAATATACGAACAGCTCATACAACTCAATAACAAGAAAAACAAACAACCCAATTGAAAAAGGGGCAGAAGACCTAAATAAGCATTTCTCCAAAGAAGACACACAGGTCAACAGGCACATGAAAAGTTGCTCATCATTGCTAATTATTAGAGAAATGCAAATCAAAACTACAGTGAGGTACCACCTTACACCATCAGAATGGCCATCATTAAAATGTTTACAAATAATAAATGTTAGAGAGGGTGTGGAGAAAGGGAACACTCTTACACTGTTGGTGGGAAGGTAAATTGGTGCAGCCTCTATGGAAAACAGTATGGATGTTCTTCAGAAAATGAAAAATAGAATGGGGGAGGGACAGATTGGGAGTTTGGAATTAGCAGATGTAAACTATTATATACAGGATGGATAAACAACAAGGTGCTACTGTATTGCACAGGGAACTATATTCAATATCCTGAGATAAACTCTACTGGAAAAGAATATATATACATATATCTGAATCACTTTGCTGTACAGCCAAAATTAACACTACATTTTAAATCAACTATACTTTGATAAAATTTTTAAAAAAGAAGAGAAAAAAGCCACTTGAAGTTAGAGACCCATAGAGAGAATGCCATGTGATGACACAGGTAGAGATGAAGTGATGTAGCTGCAAACCAAGGAACACCAAGGATTGATGGCCACCACCAGAAGCTAGGAAGAAGCAAGGAACAAAGTCTACCCAGAAGGGAGCAAAGTCTTGTTGACACCTTTATTTCAGACTAGCCTCCAGAATTGTGAGAGAATAAATTTCCATTATTTTAGGCCACCCAGTTTGTGGTACTTGTTACAGCAGCTTTAGGAGATGAATACAGTAGATATGCATATTATTTTATTGGATTGAGAGACAGGAACTTAAAAGTTAAATACATATTGAAAGGGCATACATGTATTTATGTTAAAAATATGTATTCAAACACACACACACACACACACATACACATACATACACAAACCTTCACTTATATAATAAGGAGTGGTCCTCATGATGATTTCATGTGTTTAATAACTAATTACCAATGGCTACTTAGGAATAACATGAAGATATTTATAAAATTTCAAATAAAACGTCACTATCATTTTTTAGTTTACTACTCTCTCTTCTTTGTGATGATTTACAATTCAAAATATTTACATTGATCAGAAGACACAAATAAAGATAAGTGTGCATTTATTTTTCTGCCCACAAGCAATGTTGCCTTCCATCTCCAAACTCCAATAGACCAGTCAAGCTATTGCCAATTATTTCACTAAGTGAAATTAATACAGCCAGATAGAAGTAATCAGCTCTACAGAATTATATCATTTTTTAACCTGGAATTGGTAAGGTTTGTAAAACCTTTCACATATTCTCCACACTATAACACTGTCTTTTATGAAGTCACAAAATTTCTTTCTGTTCTTTTAAGGGACCTAAGCAACTAGCTCCTTAACTTGCCTGTTTACTAGGATTCATAAGGCAGAATGGACTGAGGATAAGATAAAATGGTGACTTACAATGACAATTAATTCAGGTTTCAAGAAAACTTTTAGGAACTCCAGGTCAAGATTGCTACATGAATTAATTATAAGTACACAAATTTATTTTTACTCTCTTTTTACACTGGCTCAATGACAATAATTAAGGGGAAAAAATAGAGGCATAAATACATACTGGCAAATAGAATAGGAGAGGAATTACAGTAGCATTTGGGAAGCTGTTCTGAAGGACAAGTAATAAGTAACTTAACCAAACTATGGAAGCTAAATCCTAAACAAATCTGATACATACTGCAGAATCATCTAAGGGCTGAAGAACTGGTATCCATAAGTAACTCTCAGAATAAAGTTGAAAGTCAGACTAACACCAACACGATTTTCAAGAAGAAATTGTTAACCCCCTCAGGTCCCTTCCTCTACTCTTTGCAGATGGGCAATTGTCCCCTCATTCACTTCGGCAGAAAATCAGAAGCTTATTGTCCTGTGGGTGTAAACCAGAGAGATTTTTGATTGGAAAAGATAGGGAACAAGATTGGAATGTATATCTCTTGGAAATGAGGCCTACATAAAATGGAAGAAGTAAGGATTTCAAATCAAGAGTTCCCCCAAGAGAATCAAGAAGAACTACAATCCTGCAGCCTGTGGAACAAAAACCACATTCACAGAAAGACAGACAAGATGAAAAGGCAGAGGGCTATGTACCAGATGAAGGAACAAGATAAAACCCCAGAAAAACAACTAAATGAAGTGGAGATAGGCAACCTTCCAGAAAAAGAACTCAGAATAATGATAGTGCAGATGATCCAGGACCTCAGAAAAAGAATGGAGGCAGAGATCGAGAAGAGGCAAGAAATGTTTAACAAAGAACTAGAAGAATTAAAGAACAAACAAACAGAGATGAACAATATAATAATTGAAATGAAAACTACACTAGAAAGAATCAATAGCAGAATAACTGAGGCAGAAGAACGGATAAGTGACCTGGAAGACAGAATGGTGGAATTCACTGCCACAGAAGAGAATAAAGATAAAAGAATGAAAAGAAAGGAAGACAGCCTAAGAGACCTCGGGGACAATATTAAATGCAACAACATTCGCATTATAGGGGCCCTAGAAGGAGAAGAGAGAGAGAAAGTACCAGAGAAAATATCTGAAGATATTATAGTCGAAAACTTCCCTAACATGGGAAAGGAAATAGCCACCCAAGTCCAGGAAGTGCAGAGAGTTCCATACAGGATAAATCCAAGGAAAAACATGCCAAGACACATAGTAATCAAACTAGCAAAAATTAAAGACAAAGAAAAATTATTGAAAGTACAAAGGGAAAAATAATATACAAGGGAACTCCCATAAGGTTAACAGCTGGTTTCTCAGCAGAAACTCTACAAGCCAGAAGGGAGTGGCATGATATACTTAAAGTGATGAAAGGGAAGAACCTACAACCAAGATTACTCTACCCAGCAAGGATCTGATTTAGATTTGATGGAAAAATCAAAAGCTTTACTGACAAGCAAAAGCTAAAAGAATTCAGCATCACCAAATGAGCTCTATAACAAATGCTAAAGGATCTTCTCTAAGTGGGAAACATAAGAGAAGAAAAGGACCTACAAAAACAAGCCCAAAACAATTAAGAAAATGGTCATAGGAACATACATATCAATTGCCTTAAACATTACCTTAAATGTAACTGGATTAAATGCTCCAACCAAAACACAAAGTCTTGCTGAATGGATACAAAAACAAGACTGACATATATGCTGTCTACAAGAGATCCACTCCAGACCTAGGGACACATACAGACTGAAAGTGAGGGGATGGAAAAGATAGTCCATGCAAATGGAAATCAAAAGAAAGCTGGAGTAGCAATTCTCAGATCAGACAAAATAGACTTTAAAACAGACTATTACAAGAGACAAAGAAGGTCACTACATAATGATCAAGGGATCAATCCAAGAAGAAGATATAACAATTATAAATATATAGTCACCCAACACAGGAGCACCTCAATACATAAGGCAACTGCTAACAGCTATAAAAGAGGAAATCGACACTAACACAATAATAGTGGGGGACGTTAACACCTCACTTAAACCAATGGACAGATCATCCAAAATGAAAATAAATAAGGAAACAAAAGCTTTAAATGACACAATATACCAGATAGATTTAATTGATATTTATAGGACATTCCATTCCAAAACAGCAGATCACATCTCGGGTCAAAAATCAAGGCACAGTAGATTTAAGAAAATCGAATTCATATCAAGCATCTTTTCTGACCACATCGCTATGAGATCAGAAATGAATTACAGGGAACAAAACGCAAAAATCACAAACACGTGGAGGCTAAACAATACGTTACTAAATAACCAAGAGATCAATGAAGAAATCAAAGAGGATCAAAAAATACCTAGAGACAAATGACAATGAAAATACGATGATCCAAAACCTATGAGATGCAGCAAAATCAGATCTAAGAGGGAAGTTTATAGCTATACAAGCTTACCTCAAGGAACAAGAAAAATCTCAAATAAACAATCTAACCATACACCTAAAGGAACTAGAGAAAGAAGAACAAACAAAACCCAAAGTTAGCAGAAGGAAAGAAATCGTAAAGATCAGCACAGAAATAAATGAAATAGAAACAAAGAAAACAATAACAAAGATCAATAAAACTAAAAGATGGTTCTTTGAGAAGATAAACAAAATTGATAAACCATTAGCCAGACTCATCAAAAAAAAGAGGGAGAGAACTCAAATCAATAAAATTAGAAAAGAAAAAGGAGAAGTTACAACAGACACCACAGAAATACAAAGCATCCTAAGAGACTACTATAAGCAACTCTATGCCAATAAAATGGACAACTTGGAAGAAATGGACAAATTATTAGAAAGGTATAACCTTCCAAGACTGAACCAGGAAGAAATAGAAAATATGAACAGACCAATCACAAGTAATGAAATTGAAACTGTGATTAAAAATCTTCCAACAAACAAAAGTCCAGGACCAGAGGGCGTCACAGGTGAATTCTATCAAACATTTAGAGAAGAGCTAACACCCATCCTTCTCAAACTCTTCCAAATAATTTCAGAGGAAGGAACACTCCCAAATTCATTCTATGACGCCATGATCACCCTGATACCAAAACCAGACAAAGATACTACAAAAAAAGAAAATTACAGACCAGTATCACTGATGAACGTAGATGCAAAAATCCTCACCAAAATACAAGCAAACAGAATCCAACAACACATTAAATGGATCATACACCATGATCAAGTGTGATTTATCCCAGGGATGTAAGGATTCTTCAATATACACAAATCAATCAATGTGATACACCATATTAACAAACTGAAGAATAAAAACCATATGATGATCTCCATAGATGCAGAAAAACCTTTGTCAAAATTCAACAGCCATTTATGATAAAAACTCTCCATAAACTGGGCATAGAGGGAACCTACCTCAACATAATAAAGGCCATATATGACAAACCCACAGCAAACATCATTCTTTATGGTGAAACACTGAAAGCATTTCCTCCAGGATCAGGAAGTAGAAAAGAATGTCCCCTCTCACCAGTATTATTCAACATAGTTTTGGAAGTCCTAGCCAAGGCAATCAGGGAAGAAAAAGAAATAAAAGGAATAAATTGGAAAAGAAGAAGTAAAACTGTCACTGTTTGCAGATGACATGATACTATACATAGAGAATCCTAAAGATGCCACCAGAAAACTACTAGAGCTAATCAATGAATTTGATAAAGTTGCAGGATACAAAATTAATGCACAGAAATCTCTTGCATTCCTATACACTAATGATGAAAAATCTTAAAGAGAAATTAAGGAAACATTCCCATTTACCACTGCAACAAAATGAATAAAATGCCTAGGAATAAACCTACCTAGGGAGACAAAAGACCTGTATGCAGAAAACTATGACACTGATGAAAGAAATTAAAGATGATACCAACAGATGGAGAGATATACCATGTTCTTGGACTGAAGAATCAGCGTTGTGAAAATGACTATACTAGCCAAAGCAATCGATAGATTCAATGCAATCCCTATCAAATTACCAATGGCGTTTTTTTACAGAACTAGAACAAAAAATCTTAAAATTTGTATGGAGACACAAGAGACCCTGAATAGCCAAAGCAGTCTTGAGGGATAAAAATGGAGTTGGAGGACTCAGACTCCCTGAGTTCAGACTATACTACAAAGCTACTGTAATCAAGACAATACGGTACTGGCACAAAAACAGAAATATAGATCAATGGAACAGGATAGAAAGCCCAGAGATAAACCCACACACCTATGGTCAACTAATCTATGACTAAGGAGGCAAGGATATACAATGGAGAAAAGACAGCCTCTTCAATAAGTGGTACTGGGAAAACTGGACAGCTACATGTAAAAGAATGAAATTAGAACACTCCCTAACACTACACACAAAAATAAACTCAAAATGGACTAGAGACCTAAATGTAAGACCAGGCACTATAAAACTCTTAGAGGAAAACATAGGAAGAACACTCTTTGACATAAATCACAACAAGATCTTTTTTGATCCACCTCCTAGAGTAATGGAAATAAAAACAAAACTAAACAAATGGGACCTAATGAAACTTCAAAGCTTTTGCACAGCAAAGGAAACCATAAACAAGACAAAAAGACAACCCTCAGAATGGAAGAAAATATTTGCTAATGAATCAATGGACAAAGGATTAATCTCCAAAATACATAAACAGCTCATGCAGCTCAATACTAAAGAAACCAACAACCCAATCCAAAAATAGGCAGAAGACTTAAATAGACATTTCTCCAAAGAAGACATACAGATGTCCAAGAAGCACATGCAAACCTGCTCAACATCACTAATTATTAGAGAAATGAAAATCAAAACTACAATGAGATATCACCTCACACCAGTTAGAATGGGCATCATCAGAAAATCTGCAAACAACAAACGCTGGAGAGGGTGTGGAGAAAAGGGAACCCTCTTGCACTGTTGGTGGGAATGTAAATTGATACAGCCACTATGGACAACAGTATGGAGGTTCCTTAAAAAACTAAAAATAGAATTACCAGGTGATCCAGCAATCCCACTACTGGGCACATACCCAGAGAAAACCATAGTTCAAAAAGACACATGCAAAAAAAAAAAAAAAAAAAAAAAAAAAAAAAAAAAAAAAAA